>NC_054833.1:69915684-70228953 GCF_018345385.1 Vulpes lagopus | reverse complement strand
GAGCCAGTGACAGGAAAACAAACATGTAAGGAAAAAAGAAGAAAAAAGATGTACGTGTTGAAACAATGATCCCTAACCTTGCCTGCAAAATGACAAGTCTAGTTCAGGGGGCTGAATCTCTGGGTTCAGGCCATAATACAATACTTTTTCTATCTCAGGGGTTTTGCTTTGCTGTAATTTTTACCAGGGGAATCGGGATATTTTTCCTTGCCCCCAATTATATTGCTTCAGACTTTAAAAAATATACTAAAAGTTAAAATATATAACTTTGAGACATCTTTCCAGATTCACTCTAAGCAATACAATCCTGACTATATTAAAAACCCTTCACCTGAGTCTACCCCAAGATATTTTCATTTCCTTCACCACACCCTAGATTATAATCATCTGTTAATGTGATATTCATTCATTCAACCATAACTCCCTGAGGACAGAAGATTCTTTTATTCAACCCAAGTCCCTAGTTCCTAGTATGCTGTAAAACTTTGCTAGTGCTTGAAGTTTGTCAAATAAAGGGATGCATGAATAAAAAGATGACTTTATAATTATCACCTGACATTCTTTTTTTAAGATTTATTTATTTATTCATGAGAGACACAGAGAGACAGAGAGATAGAGAGGCAGAGACATAGGCAGAGGGAGAAGCAGGCTCCTCGAAGGGAGCCCAATACAGAACTCAATCCCAGATCCCAGGATCACGACCTGAGCCGAAGGTGGCACCCAACTGCTGAGCCACCCAGGTGTCCCACATCATCTGACATTCTTTTGACAAATTCTTATTATCATAAAGTGGAAGAATCTGAATGAGTCCTGCTTCACTTTCTTAGCTCTGAACTTAAAAAAATTTATTAATGGTTATGACATTACCAATAGCAGCAATATGGATGAAAGCCTAAATCCTGCTTATCTACAAAATATTGTGTCAGTTAAGGAGAAAGTAATCAATAATGCTTGGTTTCTCATGTCTTTTCAGCACCTCCACCACTGCCTCCCAAAAATGTACCAGCCACCCCACCCCGAACAGGCTCCCCACTAACAGTTGCACCAGGTAAGCTTCAGTTTTTTCTGTGCTGGGATGATACAGCAATCAGCAATGGCCCTGGACCCCAACACACCCCGATGTGTCTGAAGCTGTAGAGACTTAGCATGAAAACGTTTGCGTTTGGTTTTCCTTCCATTACAACTTACTCTACAGATTTATTTTAGAGTATCACTCCCAGGTTTCACAAAATATTCTTTCTCAATTAATTTTTCCTGTGTACCATCTTATTGAATGAGGGCCACATTTACTAGGAAATGAAAGAAAAAAAATGTCGACATCGAAAGTCCCTGTTTAATTGGCATTTTACTTCTTTGGAACTCATTTTAATGATTTACAAATTAAAAATCTCAAGGCACAATTCATATTTTCCCAAGAACCGATCATTATTTTTTCTAGAATTAAAACTGCCTAGTCTACAAAGACATAGAATGGTTCCCAGGATGTGCAGCCTGTGGGTAAGCTTGGGAGATGGGGAATTTTTTCCCCAGGAATCCCTATTATCCAGTGGCAAAGAGATGTGTGAGGATCATGGCATATGTCAAGGAACTGCCACATGCCTTTAGACAGATAATTTCTAAGGCA
Source organism: Vulpes lagopus (assembly GCF_018345385.1). Lineage (NCBI taxonomy): Eukaryota > Metazoa > Chordata > Mammalia > Carnivora > Canidae > Vulpes > Vulpes lagopus. The sequence goes on along the minus strand of NC_054833.1, from coordinate 70,227,329 downwards.
CATCTTTACCTTCTATTGAAATCAATACTACATATTCATGCAATTTATAATCTACCCTGTTCTATTGGGCTAGCAAGTCAAAAGCAGTAATTGCTATGTTATGTGTCTGGGCCCTTAGAATATGGTTCTTTATCACCTTTGGAATTCTATTGCTGCTTTGTCCTTTGCTATTTATGTAGCCTGGTGAGTTTGATAGCTGCAGAGTAGGTATTTATCAACAAGACCAAGTGCAAGCCATAGTCATTTTTGAAATTTGTATTGATTAAAACCCAACGAAGAGTCATCCAGAGCATCAAAGGTAAAGGTATCTGCAAGTTCAAATCATTTTGGATCCTTGTATTCTCATAAATATGTTAGATAGAAATAAATCTACTAGTGACAGAATTATAAATATTGTGGGACATGCAATCTGCTACCCTGTTTATCTGTGGCCTTGGAGTCTTGAAGGTTAATTCTTTTCTAATGTGAAATATGGAAGTGCTGAGCCAGTTCTTAGAGTCAATGGGTTATTTAAAGGTAAAGTTGCTTCTGCTCATGCCTTGCAATTATTCAGGGACAGTTTCGAATTTCAATAACTGTAGTGTTTAAATAAAAAGTGCACTCTTCACATTGCACTTGTTATCAAGCATTTCCTGCCAAGCTGTAGAAGATAGTTTTAATTTTCTCTCGTATTACTGATAAGTTAAATTAAAAAGAAGAGCTGCCGCTAATGATTAAGCAAAATAGAGACTTTTGTGTTTCATGACTCCAGATCGATGTATAGCACAGTTCCATCTACGATGCTAACAGGTTAGACTTTATGAGAAAAGAAATTACAAAAATATTTTGAGTTTTCCTCCCTCTTAAGCAAGTATATTCATAACAGTTCTAATAAGTAGTAAATGTCTTCTCAATAACCTGTGTGTGTTGTATGTGGGGTGTATATGTGTGTGTTTGTGAATATATGTGGGGGATATTCCTCTAAATAATCTCTGTACTGTGTTTCTGGTGTATTTAAGGTGGAGGATGTACAGCTTGTTATGATACAATAACTTTTTTAAACTAACAGATAATTATTAGTTTCACCAAACATTTTAATGTGCTAGAGCAGACAGTATTTATCAAATATGAGGGTGATTTTCAGCTATCAATTATCTTTCTACTGTGTTGTCTGTAATTTGGTAGGCCAGACTTTCAGAAGGGACCTCCCTTTTGGAAGTGCAGTTCCAGAGCCTGTATTCTGTGAACGTTTTCAAAGTGCAACGTTTTCAGAGTGATCACCCTCTGCACTCTTGTGAGCAGCCTTTGAGAGTAGTAACACACTCAGCGCTTTCAATGGTGGTAAAAACAGCTACCTGGGGTCACTCAATAGAAAGGGTAAAATAACAACATAAAAAGGTGATGCTCACATTCTGGAGGCAGGGAACTGTCTCTCCTCCCCTTCAGTTCTGATCCAGTTATTTTTACACCTCAGGAGGCAATCTGCTTACTATTCTTTGCCTCACCCCCTCCCACTCCTGCCCCATGAAAATAATATTCACAAAGTCAATTAAAGTTAAAAATCAACTACTTTAACCACAGGAAGTGACCAGTCAGCCACAGAGGTCAAAATTGAAAAGCTACCATCCATCAATGACTTGGACAGCATTTTTGGTCCAGTGTCATCCCCCAAGTCTGTTGCTGCTAATGCTGAAGAAAAGTGGGTCCATTTTTCTGATACATCCCCGGAACATGTTACGCCAGAGTTGACTCCAAGGGAAAAGGTGGTGTCCCCACCAGCTGCATCAGACAACCCATCTGACTCCCCACCTCCGGGCCCCCCGGGACCTACAGGCCCCCCAGGGCCCCCAGGACCCCCTGGCCCTCCGCGCAATGTACCATCGCCGCTCAATTTAGAAGAAGTCCAGAAGAAAATCGCTGAGCAGACCTTCATTAAAGATGATTACTTAGAAACAATCTCATCTCCCAAAGATTTTGGGTTGGGACAGAGAGCAACCCCACCTCCCCCACCACCACCCACCTACAGGACTGTGGTTTCATCCCCTGGACCTGGCTCGGGCAGTGGTACGGGGACCACCAGTGGTACGTCTTACTGTTTGAGTGTGCTTCGTGTGACCGGGAATGGCCGTGGCTGCTGCAGTGTGAACAACACCCTCCTCCTGCCTGGCAGTTGGCTTTAGAGCTTCCGCCGTTCCTCCTTTGGTCTGGGTGTTCTGTGGCCCCATGGCATGTCCTAGTGCATCGAATGCTAAGTGTCATAGTGCAAGTCTGTGGATGTGTTCTTCCCCGCACTCCTAGCACTCCTAGCACTCCTTGGGAGTGCTCTGCCTTCCACCCTGCTGTTAGGAAGTGCATAGTTTTTTAAAGGAAGCTGCTTTGTCACTGTTTGGAATTTAGGAAAGTTCTAGAAAGACAGATTTCCTAGCCAGTGAATTTCATGTTCAGTGTCTAATTTCCCTGTCAGCACATGAAGTCAACTCTAAGTATGGTGACAGGAGATGGAAAAGTCAATCAGAAATGGAATTTGGGCCTTTCTATGCAAATGTTGATATTGAATCTGATGTTTTGGTTTTCCTTCCTTGGAGCTTCATATTGTGTTCCCATCCTATGAAAGGATGGCAATATCTGCCACACAAACCTAAGAAAGATAAAAAAAATTTTTAAGGTATCTTCTTCAATATTTTTTTATTCTACTGGTGCTCAGACTTACCTGGCAAGACCCTACAGTGCCTTCCCTCTTATGCCCGTGGGTTCGATTTAGGCACCTTCTGAGTGCCATGTGTTTTTTTTGTTTGTTTGTTTGTTCGTTGCTTTGGAAGAAGCAACCAAGTTTATGATAATTTAGATCTAGTAAGAGATAGGAAGGAAAGGCATTTGTCTCTTTTGTAACAGTCATTTATCACTGTTGCCTCTTTCAATAGGCAAACAGTGCACAGAGTGCATGTGTTTGAAAATTCCTGTGCTTCAAGCATCCAATCTGATCAAGGAGAGGGCTGGAGATTCACCTTTATATCACTACACGTGTCCCATGTGCCTTCTTCTACCAAAAGAGAAGAGCTACTCAATTATCAAATTTGGGGAACATTGTGTTAAAATCGGCAGGTTTCTTTACCATAGGACCTCTGAGAGCCTTTGTCAATAATATGGCTACAGTTTCTTCTCCTGGGTATCATTAATGCTTTGTGCACACCATTTCATCCTTACAACAACCCCATGTGATAAATGCTCTCTTATTGCTCCTATTTTACAGCTGTGTAAACTTGGGGAAACAGAGGCTCAGAGATGTCAAGTAACTTTCCAAAGTTTACACAGCTACAGGTGATAGACTTGGGATACTCAGTCATACTCAGGTCTAATTTTCAGGCTGTGTTCTTCACCCCTCTCTAAGCACTCTTTTAAGGTTTAGTTACAAAATAGCCCAAACTTTTTGACCACTGACACCCACCTATACTGCCCAACAAGATCAACAGTTTTCTCTCAAAACCCACTTCTCTGTGCTTCTCTCCCTAAGTTTAGAGGATTAGAGCACCCACCTTCATCCTCGGTTGCTTTTTTAGATCATTTTGGGAATATAAGCCTCTTTACTTATCTGTCAAAGTAATAAAAGGACTGTAGGTGAAGCCTTTGGTTCAGACTTCAAACCCAAAGAAGCTGGCTGTCTATTGTCAAAGTGGGGAATATCTCCAGGGTATTCTTTCTTTCCAGGCTCTTCTGAAAGACATAGAGGAATAACCCCTTTGTTCCAATGGCAGGCCACTTTACTTTCCTCAAAATGAACATGTTTAGTTGGGGAGAAGGAGGACAGGGCAGATTTGTTGCTCATCTGTTTCTTCCATCACCTACCACAAGACTCTGGAAGAAGTTTAATTGAATTGACCACAGATCTAATGAGTGAAGAATGGGGTCTTTGCCTTCTTTCTGAAATCTTTGAGAATTTTGTTGTCATCTTTGTTTAGCATAAATGTTTGAAATTATTTTTAGGTGTTACCAGTAAAGGCTATTGATTCTTAATAACTGAGTTGGAAAAAACCCTCTACTTTGCTGGTAAAAGATTGAATTTCTAAGCGGAAGATTGAACTGAGTCAATGAAGCTCATGAATAAATAAAACTGCACAATTATGTCCTTAATTAAGCCCCAGTTTATTTTCCATTTAATGTTTTATTGATATAATATACACAGACTAGCAGAAATGTACATTTACGATTAAAACAATGAGAGATGGCCTCATGTTTTAAAGATTAGCAATGCTTCTCAAGACCTCCTTTTTATAAAACTTAGCCTGATGAGACTAACTTTTCCTATACATCTCAAACTGTATTTAACTGAATACCATTACTCACTTTTAAAATTTCATTCACTTGGTCACTGACCAAATTTAGACAGTATTCACAGCCTTGTGAATTAGTTGAGTTACCTGATGTTGAAAAACAGTTGGAAGTTAAGAATTTGCTCCAAGAATTTTGATTTCCTTATGGAAAAGTTATAAATACCTAGTTTGGCCAAAACTTTGCTTTATTGGAATGCAGACAATAATTCTCTTTGCAAAGGCCATTTCTTCTTCCTTGTGGGTGGTGTGCCAGAGAATGGGAGGGGGAAAGAGTTTTACTGGCCTATAGAGACCAGAGAAAAAGAGGTTAGTAAAGATAGGATGTGCAACACTTTCCAACTTGAGAGACTAAGCCAATATAAAAGATATTATACACATACACACACATTTATAAACAAATGAAAATGAGCTAACTGGGGTTGAACTAGACACATATATTTCCTAACTACAAGTCTTTTTAGAGTGGCAGAGTCCAAATAGGGAAGGCACTCTTCAACAAAGAGAAATGAAAGTTGAAGCAATAATTGTGTGGTTTTCAAGGGGCTACCAACGAAACTATGCTAGAATTTCAAGTTGAAGCAGCAAATGAACTGAAAGTATGTCAATGGTTGTCAACTTTTTTGAACTCACAAAACTCAAATAACATACATGTGATTTTTAAAGTTAAACCTTACTCAGCGATGTCCAGTTAATTTTTCCAGAACTGCTCATGGGAGTAAACACTGCTTGGAGAAGAAATGAAAACATAATTCCAGATCAAAGAATGAGGATAGAGATGTACAGTCTTCTACACTCTTAGCATACGAAACAATTGTGCGATCTCACAAAAGCATGGGAAGCCTCAGTTCAGTTATAAAATAAGCCTCAGGCCCTGACTATTCTCTGCTGAACCTCAGGGTTCTATCAAGATTGTTTTGCTTCCTAAATACTTCTTTTGCTTCTTAAAGACGCTCAGTGTCTTTCTGACTGCGCAACAAATCAATTAAGTCAATTCAGTTAGGAAAAAGTGAAAGAGCAAGGAAAACAGTTAACTAGCCACTTTTTTCTTTGCTTTCAGTTGTGTCTGTATGAAAAGACAGTCTTTACTATCATCGTCAACATCTATTCCCTTTTATTTGTGTGGCATTTTGTAGTTTACTAAACACTTTATAAGCATTTCCATTTCGATTGTTACAACTACCTTGTATGTTAGAAATGTCTCATTTTTTTAAAATAGGAAGCTGAGATTCGGAGAGGTTAAGATCCCCCAGCTGATAAGCGGCAGGCCGGGCCAGGAGTCAGATCATCTGCCTTTTCATTAATTTTCTTTTTTTTTTTTTCATTATTTCACACTGCTTTGATAACAACCCCCATATTAACTATCCCAAGCATTATTGACAGTGGTTTTCAAAACTTTCCCTTTTAGAACATGTAGAATGAGGATAAGCAGCATGACCTTCTCCTGAGCTTGATTCAGAAGACTATTTCTTGGATAGATATTTTGAACCATTCCTATGGCATGGTTTTCCAGTGAAACAGAACCTAGAAAAAGCCTCATGAAACTTCCTGACAAAGACTCTGTTGTTTAAAGGGTTATTCTCTGTCTCTCAGCTGTCACTTCTGTTTCCTGGAAACATCCTGGGCGTCAATCTATTAAGTCAAAAGAAAACTTTGTAGTGGGACCTGTCAAAACATATCTTATTTTTTTATTCAAGAAAAGATTTGCCAAAGACTAAAAATATTTACGTAGAGAGAGATGTGTGCAAGCTGCTGCTGCAAAACTCAGAGCAGACTTAATGCAAAATATGGGACTTCACAGTCCACCTAAAGCTACAAGACACTGCATTTAAGATCTTGGGCCTTGGAGTTAAATCAACCATCTGAGCTCTGTGATCTTGAACAAGTTACTCAATATCTCTGAGCTTTAGCTCCAATTGAGATAACCACAGTACTTTCCTGCAAAATTTAGTGTGGTGATAAAATAAGATAGTGTATGTAAAGTGTCTAGCAACAATCTTGGCCCAATACAATAAAAAATACGAATACAGTTAGAAAAGTGGTAGAGGTGTAGAGGTAATAGAGATAGGGATGGATGTGGCAGTAATTTTAGTAGTTTCACACTAATGAAATTACACTTAGAATAAACAGCACAGAGAAACACAACACACTCAATTTTTCAGGTTGCATTTAGATAAGAGGAGCAAGGTTTACACCCAGACTCTCTTAAGATGAGAGCAGATTCCAAGATGATGGATTTTGCTGTTCAACTTCAAAGCTCTTTGGGAATCTGAAGATCTGGAGATGGGGACCAGCATCTTGCCAATCTAGGATTCTCCAGAAAGCACGGTTTTGTGGCATGTTGGATGGGAAGATAGGAGTGGGCGGTTATTTTCCTGAGGCAGGATTTCTTAGAATTTTCTTGGAATGATCCGATACCTGTGCTTCTAACCAAAGTGACAAAACCTCTGGAGTAGTTGGAACTTTTCTGAACACGCACGTTTTGGAAAAGTGATCTGAATTTCTTCAGGTTTGGAGTCAAGTAGTTGATCCATGTACCCCAGACATCTGGCTAAAGATAGGCAGACCTTTGAGTCTCGAGACCCTACTGGTGTGCTGATTAGTGTGCATGCCGGCCTCTGTGTGTCTTCTGTGTGTCCCATGTTTGTCATTGACAGCCAGAAAAGTAAATCCAAGACTCTTTTCAAAATCACCACAAAAATCATCATGGGCCAACTCGACATAGATTCCTAAGCAGCCTCCTTCAAAAAATACAGTCCTCTAAATTCAATGTGATTCTGTTATTAAGATGCTAAATGCAAACTATTCGTGCAACATCTAATTTACTGTCTTATATTCTGTCCTTTGCTTACTATCAAGTGCTTACTTACATTTATTAAAGTTAGCACTCATATTTTGAAGCACATTAAAAAGATAAATCCCTTATACATGATTATATATATATATATATATATATATATATATGTATAAATAAATAATGTGGAAAAATCATTCACCTTCCTTCAAGGTCTAACTTTCATTTTCATCTTGGACATAAATTCTGAATATGCAAAACAAGATAATTTATTATAAGTTTGGTGTGTGTTTGGTCAAATGAAAGGTCCTCACTACCAGGCTAAAAGGGTCTTAAAGCGTATTTTCCATCACAGAGAATAATAAAAGGATTTACCTTTCACTGGGTGTCACATGACAACAAAAGGCAATAAGCTTCAGCTTCTGCCATCAACTATAGTTCAACTGAGTGATTTTTTTTCTTTATTAAAAAAAAAAAACACATACACACTAGATGCTAGAGTGTTGAGTGTACTAACTGCTCGGTGAAGAAAAGTACCTGGGACTGGCACTGTACTGTGGGGGTGGGGAAGGAGGATTCCTTGATGACAGCTCTTGGCCACATGTGGTTCCAGCCATTGTTAACACCAGCTTGTTTTTCAGGTGCATCATCCCCTGCTCGACCAGCCACTCCCTTGGTTCCCTGCAGCAGCACCACCCCTCCACCACCTCCTCCCCGGCCTCCATCTCGGCCAAAGCTACCTCCGGGAAAACCTGGAGTTGGAGATGTGGTATGTTCCCTTCTGCCCTGCCTTGCTCAGAGACTCATGGTGAGAATGACAAACAAGCCAAAATGCCGTAACACGGGCCACCTCAATGGCCTCAGATCGCTGGTTCAAATGGCCCAACAGATGTCATCTTAAATATCACATTTGAAAGATGATACTGATTTATGTATCTTTCAAGTCGAGGTCTAAAATAGGGAGTTCTTTAGAAAGAGAGGTATTTCCTTTCACCCTATGTATCTGGTTTGGGAAGACTCCAAGAGAAGGTAAGTCTTGGTCTCCATCCCCAGACTAAGAGATCTTACTGGCACACCGTGTGGATTTATAGGAGGGTGGTAGCCTGCTAAATTTGTTCCAGAAGTTTCTTGCATCATATTTGGGCTGAAAAGGTGGAAAACCTTCTGTGTGACTAAGAGACCTCTGAAAGAGGTCAGTTTCTTTGATATCAACGCACTTTGATATCAACACACAGGAGTCACAACTTTGTGATGCCCATACCATCTGGTTTAGCAAGCACAGTTTAGTATACTGTATTTAAATATCTTTTTTTAAAAAAAGATTTTTATTTATTCATGAGAAGAGGCAAAGACGCAGGCAGAGGTAGAAACAGGCTCCATGTAGGGAGCCTGATGTGGGACTCAATCCCGAGACCCCGGGATCACGCCCTGAGCCACTGAGCCAAAGGCAGATGCTTAACTGCTTAACCTCTAAGCCACCCAGATGTCCCTATTTAAATATCTTTAAATGGGTATAAGCTCACACCTGAAGTTATTTGCTTAGTCCCTGGGGGAAGGTAGGTTCACAGTCTTGAAACATCACAGATCTCAGTTTCTCTAAGCCTGATGTACCTGCTGAGTGTAGCATACCATGGTTTGTAATTCCTCTAGCTCCATCCACAAGCTCCTTGTATAGATATAAGCAATTTCAAGATAAAAATGGTGTCACCTATACTCTTTTAAGAACCTGAGTTGTCATATCCAGGGTTGGAAGATGTCAAAAATATGGAACAAAAATACTACAACCTGCATATCTAATTTTTTATCTCTTTTCTTCTTCCTGCAGCCCAGACCTTTTAGCCCTCCCATACACTCTTCCAGCCCTCCTCCAATAGCACCCCTTGCACGAGCTGAGAGTACTTCTTCAATATCGTCCACCAATTCCTTGAGTGCAGCCACCACTCCCACAGTTGGTAAAAATTATCTCCTCTCTTTTAATCTGTTTGTTGTTTTGACTGGCTATTTTTTATGATCTGAATACCTCAAGGCCCTGTATTTCTGGTTGAAATTGTTTTGCTCTCTGTTCTGCTACTATCAGCTGACTCTTCTTTTTTAAAAGCAGCTTCTCAGCAAAGGAGGCAAAATGCTTTGACTAAGCAAATAAACAAATAAAAGAACATTAACACCTGTATTTTGCAGGAATTCTCTTATGCTATTCCATACAGAGCTACTCATAAAAGTAAAGAAGAAATCATCAAAAAGGTCCTGTTATTTACATATTATTTCTTATAATAAAACTAGTCTCCTTTGAAGAAGAATGTTTGTATAGTATACTGGAACTTCTTTAAGTTCCAATCGTGTACCACATCAGAAATCACAAAATTTAAATCTTTTGTTTTCTTCAAGCTTTCATTTCTTCATTCCTTTTGGTTGTTCTTATGTTGACAGATGGTATAAGTGTTGGTGTAACTGGGACTTGGGCAAACTTTTTCACATTCTTTTCTAGTGCTTTGCAATGATGTGTGGTCAATTTTCCCTGAGAAATAAGTCATTGCTGGCATTTTCAGCAAATGCCTTTGTGCCTCTTTCCATATGGTATGATGAAAGTCAAGAGTTGAGAATGGCTGCTCAGGTTTTCCCAGGTTTAAATGCCTCATTTTGCCTGGAGCATTTTTCCTCTTCCCAAGGCTGATCTCTCTACATACCTCTTTACCCATCTTCCACAAGCTGCTGCCTCTCTCATGTTTGCATGGTATCTCTGACCTGGGGCTCTGCCCTTACATTTTTTCCCATTGTCTTCCTTCATTGTCTGAACTCTCTTCCAAGTGTCCCATATTGTAAACAGCTGGCCCATCCTGCATTGCTTGGGAGAATCATTAACCCAAAGCTAAATAAATCCCTGCTATTATTTACCAAAGAAGAGCATGCTACAGAGTTGCCCATGGGAGAAATAGTTTGATCAAAGCCTGAAGCTCTTCTGGAAAACTACTTATTTTCCCAGGGATATAAATGGAGGTGTGCCTCATAGGGGCCCTAAAGAGAATTTCAACTATATCATGTGTTCTATAGTTTTAATCAGACAAACCCAAAACAATCCTTCAAATTGGGTGAAAATATAGCCAGCTATCCAATTTTGTAGGATTCATTAACAGACAGATATTTGACATTATTTATATAGATAAGACTATTCTTTCTCTGCATCATCCATGGAGATAATTTGGGGCTTCCTGTTTTAAGATGCCTATGAGGTCAGTTCTGTCTGGGTTTTTTTTTGTTGTTGTTCATTTTTTTCTGTAATGTCCCAACATTTTTTTTTTTTTTGGACACTTTAATACTTCTGATTGCAACTGCCATTTCTCTCACTCTTGCTCTGTTTTTTTGTTTGTTTGTTTGTTTTTGTTTTGGGGGGGAGGGTTGTTTTGTTTTATTTTTTTCTCAAGATTATTTGTTCCACCCACTCTGTGTGATTTTCCTGGTTGGTCAAAGAGGAAAGTAAGAAGCATAAACTCTCACAAAGCAGACCTCGACTGACCTCAGATGACCGACTAACATATTCTTTAAACTCATTGAGATTCGTAGAGAAAATGACACACACAGAGAATTTGAACTGTGTCCATGTTTTATACAATGGGTTTTTATACTCCCTGCCTCAGAAATCTCAAATCCTGGCCAGTGATTTTGATTCTTAGCACAACCAGTACGCATTCTTTCAAAATGAATGACAGAGGGGTTGAAAAACAATAAAGCCACCTGAGAAGATACTCACACTGCTTCATTGCTGAGGAGCGTTCCGACTTAATTTGTTTGGTTCTGGTTTTTTGTTTTGTTTTAGTTTTCCTCTTCCTCACGCTCTTGTCCTTTACTTCCTGCGTCTGTGAGTCACCCAACAGCCACTTCTCTCCGAAGTAACTGCCTTGTTAAATGGCTGCCCAGCAGCTCCTGTGTATTGCTGTTTATCTCTTTCTGGAGAAGATGTGCTTTAGCAGTTCAGCACCAAGGGGTCGACTATTCATGACTGACGTGGAATGTCAACTTTATGTAGTCAAATGGCTTGCAGAGGATGGAGAATTTTAGCAGGAAACTTTCCTCCTACCACACAAAATTTTTTCGACATTTCCTATGACATCTGAGCCAAAACTGGGGCAAATGTGGTGGAAACTTCGTACATATTTATTTGCACTTGCTTATTGCAAAGTTTACTGTAATTCAAGGACAAACTTTTTAAGTAAGACTATGCCCCCTGAAGACTTGGGACATAAAATCTTCCATGAAAGCTCTGATATAAAGTAATAAATCTGAAACCACACCTAAAAATAGGACTTTCTCTGCATTGCCACACTCAAATAATGAAGAACCCCTCTGCAACTGTATATCACTGAATTTAAGACACCTCCCATCAGAAAATACACTATTATTTTATATATGACTAAGAAAGGAAGGGGAAAGCTGCCAAGGGAGCTAAGATACAATACATTCTTATCACATTAATTTTAAGGCCCATCCCAATTTCAAAGATGTCAAAAATGTAAAAAAGTGCACATATCAGAATTAATGAAATACAATACACTCCTTTTCCATGAGAAAAACTTAAAGGATCTTCACTGATTTGGGGGGGAAATCCTATTAATATTATGGGGATAGAGAAAATGTTTAAAATTATTCTAAGAAACAAACTCTTAGCCATTTAGAGATAAACAGAGTTGCTTCTAATTTAAATATCCATTTTTCTTACTTTTTTTTTTCTTATTTCTATGGATAATAGTAATGGGGTTTTTTTAGATGTTTGCAAAATCTTTGGTACCCCAATGCAATAAGAATACCATAAAGACAACTTTTTCATTGTTAAATGAAAATAAATATATATTATAATATAATATATATATTTATATATTATATTATAAAATATATTGTTAATTATATTCCTTCCCTGTTAATTATGCATTTACAACTGCATCTTTAACATCCTCTCAGAAATCTGAATGAATGAAAAGTAACCACTTATGGACACCAGAGGAAGCAGTAGGTAGATTTTGATGTTTCCTTTGGTGTAGAACTCTAAGCAAAAGTGATTTATATTCAGTACTGGAATATTAGCCATAGCATCTAAATCTTACAATATTTTCTCCAAGTCTTTGTCTCTCCAGGCTGGGTGGCAATTCTGAATTGGATAAACATTCTTTTAAAAATACTTGTATTAATGCCAATTACTTTACACAGAAAGATCTTTGGAGATGGATATTCCCAATCTCAATGTAAAATTCCCACATTTAATTTTAGTCTTTTTTTCTTTCTACTATTTTTTTTAAACCTGTCTCTATTATTGGCTTCCCCATCTCAGATCAGTTTGAGGCAATTTCCACAGTTAGTTCCTAAGGAAATTTTTTCTTCTGTACTTAATTTGAGTGTTGCCCTTACTTAAAGCAAGCACAGAGCTATCCAAAAATTCATCTTTTGTTTCCCAATTTAGTTATGATGCTGTATTCTAAGCCCTCAAATCCACAACCACCACAAAAAAAAAATTGTCAGCATGTTATTCAGCCCTATGAACTATTCTTTTGGAACTTCAACTCAAAAAACAAATGGCAGTATTGGAGGCTCCTTTTTTTTTTTTTTTTTTTTTGTATGTGAATTCTTGCCTTCTCTTTATTTTTCAATTTTTTAAAAAATTTTAATCCTAGTATAGTTAACATACAGTGTTATATTAGTTTCAGGTGTACACAATAGTGATCCAACAATTCTATATATTACTCAGTACCTATCATGATGGAGGCTCCTCATTTTAAGGAAATTGTAAATATGAAGTTAGGTCTTCAAAGGAAAGAAATATCCTCCATCATTCTCCATTAACTGGTATGAAAGGGTATTGTAACATTCAGATACTGCCAGTAACTGTTTGGCTTCCTATTTTCTGGACAGATTATGGAGTGTCCTTCTTGTTGCCAGTTCCATTTGTCTTGTCCTCTCCTACTGATATTGCAGGCATTGCATCAACTTGTTCCAGGCACCAAGGAAGCCACTTGTATAATAAAACCTGATTGACAGGTGCTATCCTAGAACCTGAAAAATTGTTAAGAAGCAGTTTTCCTGCTTTACTTAAATCTAGAAGGCAAGGCAGTAGAATATTTTTTCCAAGAAACATTGGTTATAGAATAATTTTACTACCCTCATCCATTTCCTTATCTTCTCTATATTGTGGGGGGGATTCTCCCTTATGGGTCTTTGTACAGATTTGATTCAGTTTTTAATTTAAGTTGTAATAATATTCTTTAGACCTGTGGAACTGAGCACGTCTTTAGTTGATCATATAGAATAGAACTCCAACTACCTGTATTTGTTAATAGGTGAGAAAGGAGACCACGTGCAAAGATCTGGAACAGTTGGGGTCCAGAACAACTGTTGTGATCAATTTACAAAGATATTTGTCCATAGTTGGATACCATAGCCAAAGATGGAATTACAGTCATATTGCCCAAAATTAACAAGCCACAACTACTAAAGATGCATGCAAGGCAAACTGAATTTGGATACTGATGAGTTTGAAAGGGGATACTTCATTCAGCTACCTCAGATTTATACTGTTGCTTTTTTATGGTCTGTTGAAAGCTTACTCTTTCCCACTGGGGCAGGGGGAAGGTGTATTCTGAGTGATCCTGTGTACCAAGAGGTTCTATTGATGGACATATGTCTGGCCACCTGAGAACTATGTCTGAGTAGAATGCACTTACACAAGTCAATTACTAATGGGAGTGCGTTTAACAATTCCCTGAAAAGGTGGAGGTGTGATTTCTTCCATGGCACTGACTTCAACCAAATTCACAGATGCTAAAACCTGACATTTAAAAATCTTTAATTTTTTCCTCATAGAACCATCATAAAATAAGCACATCCCCTTTTTTTATACCCTATCATCATGATCCTGATGTGTTAGGTTTTGTTTCCTTTTTCCATTAATATCATTCCTGTGTTTCAATTTATGAAGTGTACTGCTTGATTTCATTTGGGATTTGTATTTGTGTTTTTGTTTTCCATTCCTTTATATTTCTTTGGTTCGTAGTGTCAGAAGATGATGTTTTTTATGACAAACTGCCCTCGTTTGAAAGGCGCTGTGAAACGCTGGCAGGTATGGTGCTAGCCGAGTGATCTCTAGATATCCAGACTTCAAAAATCCAAGCCATTATGCCATCTGAATGCTGTAAACTTAATGGACATGCTAGTCACCTCATGAGTGTCTGATGCCTCTCAGATGCACCCTGTCTATTTATTATTCATCGTGGAACTCATATCACCAATTTTTTAAGTGAACATATTAAAAAGCAGCAGGTTGCATGACAGTTTCTCAAAAGGTTTGAAAAAGGTGAGATGCTATTGCTTTGTGAATTTACAAAGGAAGGAATAATTTAACTGCTCAGAATTACATGTCCAGTGACTGCTTTTTAATTTAAAATATAATAGAACACCGTCAGTAATCTTGTTTTCTCTTTGGTACATAGGTAAAGGGTGTTTTGTGTCTGGATGCCTAAGGTGATTCCAGGGGAGGGGACGGAAGATATGTGACATCTTCCATGAACTTTAAATTGATATGCAATGCTGTTGTCATTTAAAACCTAAGCTAAGTTTGATATAATCCATAACTCCGAGTTTATCTTTTTGAAACTATAGAAGGGGATGACATTGAAGATGAAATGGATACAGCAATTGCTGAATGACCGTTTGCCCTAACTAGTGCAGTTAAAATATGCTGACGCCCCTGCATGGCCAGGAAGACTTCCGCTCCATGCGCGCAAGCACCGAGTATCAAGCTACCAACAACATGTGCCCATCCCTTTAGGCCTCCATAGCTTTGCTTTTGCTTTCTGTTTCCCGAACTAAAAACAAAAACTAAATCATAGATTGCCAGCCTTCCCTTTTTCCTGCACGCTAATGGCATGCAGTGCCTCCGCCCTCCCCCATAGTGAGATTAATGACCTGTAACTCATACTGTGTCCTTCTCTCTCCCTCTCCTTAACCTTTCCCATCCCGCTTCAACTCCTGGCCATACAGAGAATGAACAGCCTTCCCTCGTTTGGTTTGACAGAGGAAAGTTTTATTTGACTTTTGAAGGTAAGTAGTACATAGCATACCAGATTCTAATTTATACCCCGCATCCTTTTTTTCCCCTCTGCATTTCCAAATCCCAGTTCTCTTCAAAAGACCTGGTCTCACCTTCTATGTACAAATGCTATGGCTACTTAGAAAATATTAAATACTAAAGAAAATATGACATGAATTTGGTTTGTATGCATCTTCAATTTTTCATATTAAAAAAATCAAGCCAATTTGCAGTCAATATTGGTTACTTAATTAACTGTGTTAAATTGGGAAAAACAAAAAACAAAAAAACACCTTTTTTGGCCAAGGAACTTAACTCTGTCAACCAGGGCTCTTTCTTGACTCTTTTGCAAATGCAATACAACAAATGTAAGGATGTTTTTAGTTGGAATTGGCATTCAATTTTGTTTTGGATAATTAATATTTCAAATACGACATCCATCATTGTAAAACATAAATATGTATACATACTCTTATGACAAGGAATGCTGCATAGGAAATTTAAAAATGAGGAAAACAGTGAAAAGGAGTATTTTAGTAAATTCTATCTACTGAAATTGCAACTGACATGGCTATAGTAAAATGGACAACTATTACTGGACTTGCTATTTTAGAAAACTAAGGAGAATATACATAGATATAATGTCAGATATTTAACCTCAATGTTGGATAGTTTGTTATATTCTGAATTAAGGATTAACATTTATCTGTTTTATATTTAAATTCTTAGCCATTTTAACAGATCAGGCATTTGATTAAAAGTTTAATGTAGGCTAATTGTGAGGAAAATTTAAGTAATTTAACTGTGGGCCCTCTTACCCATAAGTATTTATCACTTAAGCCCCTACTTTCTACCATTTTAAATAGCTAAATTTCTCCTAGGATCAAAAGTTGTCCAAAATATGTTCTGCTCTAGAGTCAAATCTGAACATTCATCTTGTCTTTCTGTTCCATGACAACAAAAAGAACATTCCTAACTTGAGTGTGTGTTTTATAGCAATTCTAAAAATCAGAATGACTGATACATATTTTTAAGTAGCTTGTGAGGTGGTGGCTTTTTTCTCTCTGGGATGAATTTTCCCTGCAAGATGGTCCTGGTGCTGGAAGTCCTTAGCTTGGAGTAGCTTGGATAGCAGCAGAAAAGAACGACCTGATTCAAGGTTTTCCAAATACCTGATGCCCAGTCCTGGCTCAGGTGGAGGACAGCTGAATAGGTAGTCTTCAGGCAAGAATGCATGTTTCCCACATGATGTCAGAAGCCTTCATCACCTCAGGTCATTACTTTTGTAATAACCAAGATGCAAAATCCACAAACATGATCTTCTAAACGTTTTCTTTGAATCAGATGGAATTAAAAAGTGCCCAGGTGTCTTTTTACTGATCAGCACATCTCAAAAGGAGAAGCTATGGTTGAATAGGTTGGTAATCCCCAAGTACAGCCAATACCTGCATATGTAAAGGCTCTATCTCTGGTTCAGTCTGACCACAGCAGAATAGTTTACCTTGTTTCCATCAGGAAATTGAACAATATGCTACTGCTAATCCTCAAGTAATTGGGACTTCATAAAAAAGCAACTTGGATGGTTTTTGTTGTTTCCTTTTGTTTCGGTTTTAGAGTAGCTATTGGCTCCTTTGCTTGTGTTTGAGCTTGGGTTTCTTTAAATTAGAGAGAGAGACTTTTTAAAAAGATACCTGTCTCAAGACAATTTTAGATTGTTGATTTGTTTGTTTTTAAAATATATATTATCAATCAAATATAAGTTTTAATAACTGTGTGGAATAACATACTGTAAACTACAGTTTTTTCATTTTAGAAAAATACAATTATAATATATAATATACAACATAATATGAGGTATTTAAAGTTGATAACACAGCCATTCTAATTAGTAAGATCTGAATTTCATAAGCATCTTGATTTGGAACAAGAAAGTCATGCAAGAAAGTGTTTTAATAGAAATAAATCAGAATCTCTAGTACTGTTTTACCTTCATCTTGGACTTAGCTCAAATCAAGGAAGTATAGAAAGGGCTTCCTGAGGGACTGTGGGAGCAGCCATATCATAAATATATGCCCCTAGTTGTCTCATTAAAGAAAAAAAAAAAGAAATGCTTATGTAGGTAAAAGTACATTAAGATGAACTTTAGGACTTTAGAACTTTTGTTTAGAAGAAATTAAACATGACACGTTGCCATCTGAGCATGAATGGCTATGTTTTTAGAGAAGGGTGGGGTTCCTGGATAACTCAATTGATTAAGTGCCCAACTCTGGTTTTGGCTTAGGTCATGATCTCAGGGTCATAAGATCAAGTCCCACATTGGGCTACCTGGTTAAGCAGCTGACTCTTGGTTTCAGCTCAGGTCATGATCTTAGGGTTATGAGATCCACCCCTGCATTGGCTCCATGCTCTCTCCCCCATTGCTCCTTGTACATTAGCCTCAGGTATTTTTAGCTAGTGCGAGCTGGAAGGATTTTTTTTGTTTCTGCTGTAATGATAAATGACATGGAAATTGTCTTGAGAATGTGCCCCTATCCAAATTTTTTTTTTCTATCCAAATTTTAAACTCCAAAAGGACCATCATTCAACATGTTCTATCAAATAGCCCTTCTAGTATATTCTTCTATGGCACTCCAGTTTTACCCAAATGTGGGTAAAACCATTCATATTATCATTTTCTTCAATTCTTCATTCAGGGAATAGAGAAAAAGATTCCCAGGTCAAATTATTCACCTGTTCTAACCAGCTTTTAAGTTATTATTTATTAACATCTAAATAGTGTTCTTATAGTGTTCAAAACCTTAGTGGGTCTTATTCTTGCTTTGTTCTTACAGCGTTCTAGGCATTATAGTTATTCAGTAAGTGTTTGAGCCACTGAACAACCAACAACTAACTAATGAACATTGGCTTATGAATTTATTTGGAGATAAATGTGATAAGCTTCATACTTTCAAATTTGATTTAACAAGAAAGATAGAAAAGTGTTAAACAATGGTTCTAACCCACAAGAGTCCAAAGCTCTTCTTAGTGTTTCACTTTGGTAAATAATTTAAATAATTTCAGTAATATCTTAACCTATTTACGTTGTTTTTTTTTTTTTTTACAAAGTAAAGGCTGCAAAATGTAATAAATTAATTCATCCAAGAGTATCCTATTGAAGCTATCAAGTATTCTTCTGAGATGGAAGGAAAGGAAAGATATTTCCATGACAAGTAGAAGATGAGACCATTAGACATTTGACATATGTTCATTTAACATGAATATGTTTCCAGAAATGTCCACTACTGTCCCTCTCTTTGATTAGCTTATTCAACTACAAAATCATCTTGTATTTGGTAATGAAAAATGAACAAACAAAAAGCCCTACAACCATTCTTAAGTGTCCTTGTGTCTGAATATCGTCTCCATCCTCTGTGCATACAGCCTCTTGCACACTTATTTCTAGACTGTTCTGTGCTCTTGCTATTGCTTTTACTCCTATCACGCCTTCGGAAATGTCACATCTTTAGCAACACCTCCTCTACATTCTCAGGCTCTCTGCCAACCTCGCCCACCTGTTTCTTTAACTGAATCCCAGCTCTCTTCAGGGACCATCACTTCTATAGCACTCAGCCTGAAAAGTTCTTCAGTCTTCTGTGGGCCATATGTCATGGGACTACAAGGCACTGTTTGAATTCCCCCAATTGCCTGTTGCTGCTTCCAGACCACGTCCTAGTGAGCCTTTGTGCCGTCACCTGATAATTCCACCTCCTGTCACTCCTGATTGCTGTACACTACTGACCTACAGAGCATTCCTCTGCATTTAACTTCAGGCTTAGATATTCTGGGAGCCCCCTTTGACCCTCTTCTTCACCTTGCTTCCTAGCTTATCCTGTGATGGAGATTGATGTGGATCACCCATCCAACACCCTGGTTTTAGGGCCTCTTTGACTTCTTCAGCTCCAACACACTTTCTCTCTACACTACTCAGTCATCCACACCTCTGACCACATCTTGAAAATGGTCCCCACTGGCAAGTGTCATTTTGCTATTTCATAACCAAGAATTTGTCATCCTTTCTGTACACCAAGGACTGCATTAGGCAGTGATTTTTTTCATTTAACAAATATGTATTGAGGAGAACTTTGTGCTAGTACTGTGTAAGCACTCCCCAGTAGGAAGCAAAAAAGAAAAAATATCCCTGTCACCATGGAGCTTACATTCTAATGTGAAGAATCAAAAATAAGAAGATAAATAAGTCATGGAGATGTTAGTAAGTTCTACAGAGAAAAATAAAATAGAGAAATACACTCCCAATGGAGCATATTGGAGATTGCAATTTTAAATAGGGGAGCCAGGAGTAATAAAAGTAATGGATAATAATAAATATTATCTGAGTGCTTATCTATATGCAAAGTACATTCCACTATTATGTCATTTCATCTGAACCACTCACCAATGAGGAAATTAAGAGTCAGAGAATGTAAGTAACTTTCAAAAGATCACTCAGCCAAGAAAGGGCACAGTAGGAATTTAAACCCAGGTGGCCTATCAATGATGCTTTACATACATGACCTCATTCAGTCTTTGCAATACCTGTTCAGGTCAGGGTTTCTGGTGGGTTTTCCCCCAATCTCCCTCCTGACCTTTCAGCTCTCCATTGCCCTAACTATACCTTGTCTCTGACCTCACTGAGACCTCTGGTCTCAGGTCCATCCTATTCTCGCTGCCCTAGCACTAACCTACATTCAAGTTCTTTTCTAGGGAGTTCTTTCCCCTAGAGGAAAAATATGTTTCTGTAATGATAATGACTTTAATTATTTCTTACAACAGCAGCTACATTTTCCTTCTTGGAATTACATTGTCTATGTGAAAAGAATTAACTCTTGACATTTTGAACTTCTGACCTCCTTCAGCAAGGTTTTAAATATCCTTACTGGGTAGTCGGTAAGGTAGAAGCATAGCCATGGACCAGTCAACTTTCCTTACCCTGACATAGTAATAACATCCTGTAAGAAGCAAACAGGTTAGATTTTTCACATGGGGCCAGAGGACATTAATTAATTCATCTGAGAATCATTAGGAAAAGGAAAATTGGAAGATATGACCAGTTTTCTAGAAAGCAAGTGTTTTGCTAAATTCACAATATTCTTTAAGTGAGAAGTGTCCACTAATTGTCCCCACCCTACTGTAGGTAGGCCCTTTACAGTCAACAACCTGGTAAAGTTGCATTAAGTACAACTAGGCTAAGAAAAATATATAGAAACATAAAAAGCAGTGACACAAGACAGTGAAAACATTAAAATCATACTCCCTAACTCTTCTGAATGTCTATATGTAAATTATATGGTATATATAAAATGTAAAATCCTTTCTATTAATAACTGAAAGTCACAGAGAGCTTTTGTAAATAGCCTAAACGTGTTAAGATCCAAGTGAGGCTGAACCTGCAAAATGTTCTACCCGGCAGAGTTGCTGAGGATTTCCAAATTCATGTCGCTGCTTCATAAAGGAAGTAGTTACCCAGTTCTGAAAATCTCTAGGATTGACTAATATGCTGATATTTCACTTGGGTTCTTGCCCTTTGAGGCAGTTGCCCTGTTTCACTCATGTCTACTATATGGCTGGTGTGCTGGAAATTGACCATGGGCCACATTTTGTGCTAATTACTCCATATCCACAAATTCATGTAAATCCACAAAGCAACTGTATGAGGTGGGCAGTATTGCTTTGTTTTGGGGTTTTTTTTAATATTTTATTTATTATTCATGGGAGACACACACAGAGAGAGGCAGAGACACAGGCAGAGGGAGAAGCAAGCTCCCTGCGGGGAGTCTGATGTAAGACTTGACCCCAAGAGCCTGGGATCACAACCCGAGCCAAAGTCAGACACTCAACCACTGAACCACCCAGGTGTCCCAGGTGGGCACTATTGTTATTTACATTTTATAGATGACTAAACAGAGGCTCTGAGATTTTAGGTCACTTTCCTAAGATAACACAGCTAGTCAGCGAGTGAATTGGTTCTGGAGGAGTTAAGTATGGAGTTATAAAACCAATGTTCCTAACTACTATAATATTCAAATCTTGACTGTGCCAGTCAATAACCATGTAACCTTGAGAATATCTCTGAGCCTCTGTTTTATAATGTCATAAGTACTTTGCAAGACAATTGGGAAAGTCAAATAAGATAGATTTTTTTATTAATGTACATGTAATGTAACATGAAAGATTTTTTTGGTTTTATTTTGTTTTTATTGGGACTTTATGTTTTTAGAGCAGTTTTAGGTTCACAGTAAAATTGAGAGGAAGTATAGAAATTTTCCATATATACCCTGGCCCCATACATGCACAACATCCCCCACCAGAATGACATATTTATTACAATTGATGAACCTACATTCATATATCATAATCACTCAAGACTATAGTTTACATTAGGGTTCACTCTTGGTATTTTATATCTTGTGGATTTGGACAAATGTATGATGTGTATCTACCATTATAGCACAATAAAGAATATTTTCACTACCCTAAAAATCCTTTGTTCATCCCTCTTCTGGCCCTCAACCCCTGGCAACCACTGATCTTTTACTGGTTCTATAGTTTTTCCTTTTCCAGAGTATTATATATTTGGAATCGTATGATATGTAGCTTTTTCAGATAGGCTTCTTTCATGTAGTAGGATGTATTTAAGTTCCTCTATATGTTTTTATGGCTCAATAGCTCTGAAAGGATTTTATTATTCATACTTTGAACTTTCATTCAAACTGAATAAGGAGAATTAAAGGAAGAGCCTACAAAGGTTCTCTACCCAAGATGAGTTTGTTTCTTATGTCTGCTATTTTCCTGGTTTCCAAAGTCATCTCTTGAGTCTCTGGTAGTGACTAAGCTGGAGAGTTTTCTCTTGTATCTCCATCAGACTCCCTTATGGCCATAACAGTCTTAAATATACAATTGTTTCTGAATGTGTCCCTCACTCAATAGAAAATGAGTAATTCAATAACTTTAAAATATATAAATGTTAGGGGCAACTGGATGGGTTAAGTGTCCAACTCTTGATTTCAGTTCAGGGCACAATCTTAGGGTTCTGAGATCGAGCTCCCTGTTGGGTGCCATGTGGGGCATGGAACCTGATTAAGATCCTCTCTCCCTCTCACTCTGCCCTTCCCACACTCCTCTCTCTCTCTCTCTCTCTCTCTCTCTCTCAATCTTAGTGTGTGTGGGTGTATATATATATATATATATATATATATATATATATATATATAGCCTTGCTTTGCTCAAGATTGAAGACTTTTACTCCCTAGCAAAGGAGATAAACCCTGAGTTTGAATTACACATGCTTGGGTACAGAAGTAGATTATATAATGGTATTTCCCATCTGACTGGAGTTACTAAAAAGAGAACTAGTTCCTTCATTCAATGGTTAACAGGCATTCCATGATGTTTTCAGAGCTCTAAGCCCCTGTGCAGGAGTGATGGAGGTAAAACAATGCTTTTGCCTTCTGGGAATTCACAAGAAATGGAGAAGATAGGCACTTCCTACAAAAGACATACTATACCAAAAGTCATAATAGA
Source organism: Vulpes lagopus (assembly GCF_018345385.1). Classification (NCBI taxonomy): domain Eukaryota; kingdom Metazoa; phylum Chordata; class Mammalia; order Carnivora; family Canidae; genus Vulpes; species Vulpes lagopus. Next base: position 70,204,606 of record NC_054833.1, on the reverse strand, counting down.
ATGTAACAAAGTGCTGGAAATGTATGACTAATGGATAGACTTTAACCGAGAGGAATCTAGAATAACTTGTGGAGGCCCAGAGACCTGAGCTAGCTGATGAAACTTGGGGATTTACTGAAGCAGTTCAAGAGAAGTAGTCAGGCATAGACAGTATTGTTTTCTTCTGGAGATTTGAGAAGCACTATTGAGGTAGAATCATTTAAAATCTACTAGGATGTAGAAGGGAGTGAAAGCTTCCATCCTGAGACACAGGGAGAAGGGTGCTGATGTCAAACCAAGAGAAAGAGGTCTCCAAGAGTGCTAGATTTGGTTAGGGAAAAAATGAGTTACTTTTAAGACCTCTCAACTTTAAGATCCGTAGATGAGTCCCGGAGTAAACAGACGATACAAATTTGGGAGTCATTTGCTTAGAGATAAGGACTGAATCCATGGAGATAAGGGTTTAATCTTGGGGCATGCCTACATTCAGGACCCAGGTTGGAAAAAGAATGCATTGTAACTTGGAACTTTCTCCATAGTATTCTTGCTTTAAATAGCCACACAAATATTAGTGATTAATTTTTAATGCATAATTTCAGTGGATATGCTTTTGTGAAATGTATTCCATGCCTAGTTCTTTTGCTGATCTTTTGTCTCTCAGTTATTCTTGTTCTAGGGAATGCCTAACTGGCTGACCCAGTTGCACTCATTATGACTGTTAATCTAAGTACCAGATAGGAAGATTGCAGACATCAAGCCTAGAAAGAAAATACCAGCTTTTATATGGCTGTTATTGCAAATGCAAGTCAACTTAGAAATGATGCACTGCCTCCTTTCCCAAACTGCTTCCCCATCAAAGCCTTTGTCCTCTTTGTGTGTATGTCTTTCTCAAGTGCCTTATAATCTTCTATCTCTACTTCCTTTTTCTTCCTTCTGACACACAGATATGAACACTCAAAATTGAACATAATATGAGACTAAGGATAGTTTTAGTATTTGTTGTGTACATCAAATAAAAATGTAATGACTTGTACAAACCTTAAAAATAATTGGATAATAAATTTTGTATTTCTTTGTTCATGAATAGAAAGAAAATTCTTTTTTATAGGATTCTTCATTTTTCTTTTTCCATGAAGCAAGAGCTCTGCAAAATACTGTAATGTTCCCTACCTATCCCCATGATAAACTTATAGCCATATCTGTCATGTTCAAAAGAAGGAATTTGTTGTCTATTATATTATACAGTTTGACTTGAAATATTCCTCATGGGCAACTCCAATATGTATATGCCTCGATGTGCTCATAGTCACTATGCTTCAGCTGGATTCAAGGCTGTCTTCATATGTTTATATATATATATATATATATATATATATATATATATATATATATATGAAATTGATTATGATGGGTGCATAACAAAATGAATAGTTTTCTATATTTACTAATTCTGCAGTCATTAAGTATCTGATAGGGAAAACAATAACAAACTGTGGAATAAGGCCTTGATAATATCGCTATAGGGACAGATAGTGTTATGGCTGTATTCATTCAATCAGTGTTTTTTTGAGTCCCTACTATGTGCATGGTGAAAGGTATTTCATGCATTAGGTTTACAGTAGTGAACAAGGAAGACATGCTTCTCTTTTTATGGAGCAGAGAAGTCAGACATTAAACAAGTAGTTACAATAATGTGCAGAGATTGCTATATTCAAGAAATAAGTATTTTGGAGGCAACCAGCAGGGAGACCTCACCTGGCCTCCCCGGTTAGAGAGAGCTTCCAAAGGAAAAGATGGGAGTGATATTTAAGTGTACACAGCTTCTGCTTTGAAGAAATATAAAATGTCCCTGAGTTAGAGTTCTGATATAAAATCTTATGTAATATAAAAATGTTAACCTACAGATATATTGGGTATTATCCTAGGTATTAAAAATAGAAAAAGAGTCTTCAATTAATTTATATCAGTTTATTTTCAGCACATACACATGCGCACACATACACACAGAGAAAAATATATGTTATATATAGAGAGAATGTACATTCATGTATATGTGGAAAGAGAGAAAAAGCGTGTGCACATGTGTGTGTCCTCACATTAGCTCTGGAATTAGCCTTCCAGGTCTGAAATATAACCTCAGCACCTGAGCGACTTTAAGTAAGTTATCTAACCTTTCTAAGTCTTGATTTCCTCTTATGGAAATTGGAATAGCAATGGCACCTAGTGCATAGGGTAAAGTCACGATTAAATGGTCAAGTACGGGGCAGCCCCAGTGGCCCAGTGGTTTAGTGCCGCCTTCAGCCCAGGGTGTGATCCTGGAGATCTAGGATAGAGTCCCACTTCAGGCTCCCTGCATGGAGCCTGCTTCTCCCTCTGCCTGCGTTTCTCTAGCTCTCTCTCTCTCTCTCTCTGTGTCTCTCATGAATAAATAAATAAAGAAATAAAGAAATAAATAATAAATAATAAAATCTTTTTAAAAAATGGTCAAGTACTGAGGTCAGTGCATGCAAAGCACACGATAGCCATTAGCTATTAGCACTATTTTCCAACTTCACACTTCCCTTGCTTGTAACATGGCTGTGTTTTGCGGAGTTTTTGCCTGCTTTGGAGAAGGTTGGGTTGTAGCACTGTAACCTTCTTCCACATAAAACGTGGTAACTTGATCAGCCGTGAGTTGCTACATGGCCTCCCCCCTTGTCAGCAGGGACAAGGAGAAGTCTTTTCCCCACTGCTTATGGAGGAAGAGAATGATTTGGAAGCAGGATGCATCTTCCCTGCTGTACACCCCCTGCCTCCACCAGAGCCTATCTTTAAAGCTGACTTGTTGAGACTAATGATCTGACACTCCTTAGGGTGCTGTGTTAATGCTGATGGGAGATGCTGGAAGAAAGTCTGTTACCATCTCTTTTATTAGAGGGTTTGTAAATCATGGCATTTCAGCAGATTTGACAAGTAATTTCAAACTTCCTGAGAAAAAGAAAGGAGAAGCTGAGAATCACCAGGGGGGATACCGCTTTACCTTTGCAGAGTTGCAAGCCTTCATCATGCAATAGCTTTTTTTTTTTTTCATTATTATTATGTGTCCTCTAAGGAGAGCTATCTATAAATTAAGGCTGCCCATCCATTGTGCTCTGGACTCTGGCACCCCAGACAGAGAAGACCCTCCCTCTGGCCCCTTCAGAGACGAAAGCTGACATAATGAATGAAGAAGTGATTCAAAGAGGTAGTGTCAAGACTCAAGAGAATCTCCCATTTCTAAGCATTTCGTGTATGTGGAATGAATATATTTAATCAACACCATAAATACCTTTAAGATATTTTATTCAGTTATTTGTGAAAGGCCTTTGTAAACTATACAGTACTATATGCATGTAATCGTTTCCTCAAATAATAATTGCCATTAATGAATATTTAACATGTGCTAAGAATTTGCATTCATTGCTTCATTTATTAAGTCAGAGATTGATTTGGGCTCATTAAGATATGGAATTTAAGACGAAGCATTAAAAGAAGCCATTGCCCTTAAGATTTTTACCCTTTTGTATCTTCAGCTATTTTGCAACATGCATGTGGCAATAATTTCTGCTAGAGCATGGACTTTTAGCAGGCAGGAGTCTTCCTGGACTTGTTCCACTTCTGCTGGCTATTTTGTATTAAGTCACCAGGACATGAGTAAATATGGCCTTGGAATTCTTTCCTGCTGGCACACCTCCATACAGACAGTATGTGTTATTTACCATTGTGTTTCTTGATCTTATATTCAGAATAATTACAGCATGCCTCCTTCTAAGATCTGATTTAGATCCTTGAAATATGCCACTGAGAAAGCACGAGAGGTCATTCTGGAGAAGCGTCACAAAGGAACAAGGGTGATGTTAATTTTTCAAGGATGTTTTGGTGACTCTTCAGAGTTGCAGTCGTCATTGTTAAGCATGAGGCCAGGAAGGGGAAGCATGAGTTATTTAATATTGATCACTCCTTTCCTTAGATTTTGCCTTTTTTGGGCAAAAATTCCTCAGGAAACTGGCAGCTCAAATCCCAGGCTTTCAGACAGTCAGACTACAATAGCATTCTTCATGCCTCTCCATTCATAAATATTAGCACCCTAGGGGAATAACTTTTAGTAGTGATCAAAATCACCAGCATTTACTTTTTTGCTATAAGAAGAACCATTCAAAAAATAAGGGAGAAATGTAGAAATCTCAGTGTTATTTAAGATCTGAATCCCAATTTCTATTTATATTTTTTGCCACAATATCAAAGCAATGTGTGCTCATTATAGAAAATTTAGAAAAACAGAAAAATATAAAAAAAATGAAATAACCTATAGTCTAATAACCATAAATAAGGACTGCTATCACTGGTCTATTTCATTTCTAACATTTTTCATGTGATATCACTGTGTGTGTGTATGCATGTGTAGTGTATATTTTTATAATTATGCATCCTTTTATTTTAACATATAATGTCCACCATGCCATTCAAATGTATTTTAAAATAGCTCATAGTTTGCTTCACTCTGATCATGACATTGATTTAAGCATATTTTTAAAAATTCAAACAATATGGAAAGTATATATGAAAGTAAATATGGAGAAAGAAAGAAATCCTATTTGCAGCCACATGAATGGATCTGGGGGACATTTGCTAAATAAGCCAGACAGAGAAAGACAAATACTGCATGACATCACTTATATGTGGAATCTAAAACAAAAACAAAATCAAGTCAAACTTATAGAGACAAAGAATAGAAAAGTGGTTGCCAGGGGCTGGCAGGTGGGAGAAATAGGGAAAAGTTGATAAAAGGGTAGAAAGTGTCAATTATACAATGAATAAGGTTTGGGGTCTACTGTATAAGATGGTGACTATAGTTGATGGTACTGTATTGTGCAATCGGAATTTGTTAAGAGAGTAGAACTTAAATGTTCTCACCAAAAAATATATGCATATATACAAAAATATATACATATATATGGTGATGAATGTGTTAATTAACTAGGTAAGAGGAATCCTTTCACAATGTATACTCATATCAAATCATTATGATGTGCACTTTAAATGTCATACAATTTTCTTTCTCAATTATACTTCAATAAAGCTGAAGGGGAAAAAAGACCCTAAACTACAAAAAAATAAATAAATAAATACAACCCTGATCATACTATTGAGAGACTAGTCAAGATGACATTTTTAACCTTTGGTGAAAAATATTAAAGAAAAGCCTCTCTCTATATGTAACATAGCCCAGTGGGCAATACAAGTGGGCAACATGAAGACTTTTTAAAAAGGAACAAGGTATTCACTGAAAAGCCATAAATGGCTAAAATACTATGAAAAGTTCAGCCTTAACTAGTTACCAAAGCAATGCAACAAGATGAGAGAAATTTTTACCTTTCAGATTAGAAAAGGTCTAAAAAAAAAAAAACTTCATGAAATAGGCACTATAAGAAAATATTAATGGAAGTAAAAATTGGTATAATCTTTCTGGAAAATTGTTGGGCAATGTGTATCATGAACTTTTAAAAGCTTCACAGTTTTAGCCCATAATTCCAATTTTAAAAATCTATTCTAAGAAAATATCTTCAGGCCAAAGGATTATATGCAAAGATGTTCACTGCATGTAGGAAAACTTGAAGCAATTTAAATGCCTAATAATTGAAGTGAAATAAATCATGATTCATGACAGTGAAATGCTAGGCAGATGTTAAAAAGTTTTCAGTAATTAAAAATAGAGCTAAAAGCAATTACATATTACATTTTCTCAATTAGATTGGGAAAAGTGAACAATATTGATATAACTGTTGATGTGGGCATGGAAAAATTGTTAATCATAATGTTGGTATGAACTTTTTGGAGAGACGTTTGACAGTAATGTAGTGTAATGTCTAAAATGTGCATACCCTTTAATATAGCAACTCCATTTTTAGTGATTTATTTTTAGACAAATTAAGACAAATACATTAAGATATAGATTTAAGACTGCTCATTGCACCATTTTACATAATAGCAATAAAAAGGGTAAAAACCTAAATATCCCCTAATAGAAGATAGATACATCCATATAATACTATGGAACCATTAACATTGTTATCAGATAAATGAGTATATATACACATACATGTATACACAGACACACACACTGCATATGGTAAGTTGAAATGACTACTATTGGGATGCTTGGGTAGCTCAGTCCTTTGAGTGTCCAACTCTTAGTTTCCACTCAGGTCCTAATCTCAGGGTCCTGATGTCAGGGTTGTGAGATCGAGCCCTGCATCAGCACAGGATCTGCTGGAGATTCTCCCTCTCTCTTTGCCCTTCTCCCATCTCACATGTGCATTCTCTCTCTCTCTCTCTCAAAAAATAAATATATCTTAAAAAAATGCCTACTGTTGACTGAAGATTACAGGGTAGATTATATATTCTATTTGTATAAAATTATTTGTAATATATTTCCTTGATCTTAAGAAATATACTTTTGAAAACAATTTTAACAAACAAGGAGTCTGTTAAGATCCAAAGTTGAGATGTATCTTGGAACCAAAGTCAAAAGAAACAGCTCCTAATAGAGCATGTTCCACCATTGTCTTTATACTTGCCAGACATAGCCACAAGTAGAAGTTATCAGTTCACCTTACGGTCTCCTCAGTTGAGCTGAGTTACTTGAATTGGTAGCCTCTCACCACTACATTTTAACTTGCATTTGGACCCTTATTTTTTCCTTAATGCATTTTTTAAAGATTTTATTTATTTATTCATGAGAGACACAGAGAGAGAGAGAGAGGCAGAGACACAGACAGAGGGAGAAGCAGGCTCCATGCAGGGAGCCCGACGTGGGACTCAATCCCGGGTCTTCAGGATAAAACCCTGGGCTGAAGGTGGCACTAAACCTCTGAGCCACCCGGGCTGCCCTTAAAATGCTTTTTAAAAAGAGATTCCATCTGATGCAGTAATAAAGTGAAAAATTATTTGTACACAAGAGATAAACTGTCACATACCAGGCTATGCACCTGCAGGCAGGAGAAACTGCCACATCCTTTGTAAACTAAACCACAGAGTTCTGAAAGATGGGACAAGTAGGTTATGACTGAATTATGCATCATAATAGAATATATAATAAAACTATCTCTCAAAAACTTCTAGATGACTTTGAGAAAAACTATTTACCTTTGGCAATTTATTAAAAAACTCAGGACAGATAAAAGCCTGGAATTTTTGATGTGCCCCCCACTTAAACTATCAATGTCAAAGAGAAGAAAGAGGTCAGGGGTCTGAACATGCAGCATAAAAACCTAACTGCTGATGGCCAGAATTGAGATAGAACCATCTTTATTCCTAATATGAAATAGGTTTAGTCTAAATTTCTAACTGTTATACTGAAGATGGTCACTTGCATTTGGTCTATTACTGTTAGAAAAAATGCTTTCTACATTTAATGAAGTTTCCTTTGCACCCAAAAATTGTCATTAAGCCAGTGGAGCATATCCTAATGAACAGCCTTTTGGAATCAAGTAAATGTAACACACACAGGCAGGCGATGAACTGCTAAGCCACCCAGGGATCCCCTCCTTGCTTGTTCTTTTGGTACTCTTGGACCTGTGTCATTGCTCCCGTTTGGTTTGAAACCTGACCCAGGCTCTCTCTAGTTTCTCTGATTAAATAAAATCCCCTGACTATTTTCACTTCCTCCCTGCCTCAGCTCAGGGATTACTCATGGGAAAACACCTTTCCTGATGTGACCAAGCTCTCCAGCCTTTCTTTCCTGTGCTCTGTTCCTTTGATGGTCCTTATAAGATATTTTTCCAAGAATCTCGATTAGATCACCCATAATTATGGCATGACAGATATTACTCAGTGTAATTTGGTTTTTTTTAAGATTTTATTTATTTATTCATGAAGGACACAGAGGAGAGAGACAGAGGCAGAGATATAGGCAGAGGAAGAAGCAGGCTCTATGCAGGGAGCCTGATGTGGGACCTGATCCCGGGTCTCCAGGATCATGCCCTGGGCTGAAGGCAGGTGTTAAAGCGCTAAACCACCCAGGGATTCCCCCCTCAGTGTAAGTTTAAAGAAACTATTATCCTCTAGCAAAACCAGTTGCTTGAAGTTTTTCCCAAAAGAGCTGCTGAGGTATCCAAGGACATCCATGTCCATAGCTCTTTTAAAACTAGAAACCATTACAACTCAAACTTTTTTTCATTATCCCCCTTCTTACCTAGGGAGTCTTTTTAGACCTTTGTTTTCTCCTAATCACTCCCTACTAGAATTTTAATATCACAAATGTACTATACATCTGGTTGTGTGCTGTATATCTGTGTGCTTTATACATAAAAAATTAAGATTTCTTTCATGTTCCCCCAAGAACCAATTTCCACACCCTTTGGGGTGATATTACCCTACAGAGGATACACACTGTGCACCCAGGCAAATCTCAGAGCAAAGCTCACTAATATGAATGGGCAAACATTGCTAATATAGGGTAGGGTTTAAGAATGCCATTAAATTTTGATCCGCTTTTCAGTCCCAGCACCTGAGCAAATTATGTAATTTTATAAAGATTCAATTCCTTCAATGGTAAACTGTACATATTAATGGAATGTACCTCAGAAAGATGTTTTGACAGTATAAGACAAAATGCACATAAAGTATCCAACACAGTGACCATCACACATCAGTGCTCTACGTAAATTAGCTCTTGATATCATTATTCATATTCTTTGTATACCATGCTACTGCTGGCTCAGCCTTAGATTCTGGATCAAACAGTTAGTACTGTCTATACAAAATTATCTAGGATTTGGTCAAGTGAGTTCTCATAATGAGAACATTTTCATTATGGCTTTGTCTCCCACCTTGTGTCTATTTTTAACAAGAGTCCTTGTGTTGAATATATTTGATGTGATTTTGATGATGACTTTTGTGTCTGGGAGGTTTTTGATGACTGCTTCAATTTCCTCCCTAGTTATTGGCCTGCTCAGGTTTTCTATTTCTTCCTGTTCCAGTTTTGGTAATTTGTGGCTTTCCAGAAATGCATCCATTTCTTCTAGATTGCCTAATTTATTGGCGTACAGCTGTTCATAATATGTTTTTAAAATCGTTTGTATTTCCTTGGTGTTGGTAGTGATCTCTCCTTTCTCATTCATGATTTTATTAATTTGAGTCTTCTCTCTCCTCTTTTTAATAAGGCTGGCTAATGGTTTATCTATCTTATTAATTCTTTCAAAGAACCACCTCCTGGTTTTGTTGATCTGTTCCACAGTTCTTCTGGTCTCGATTTCGTTGAGTTCTACTCGAATCTTTATTAACTCTCTTCTTCTGCTGGGTGTAGGATCTATTTGCTGTTTTTTCTCTAGCTCCTTTAGGTGTAAGGTAAGCTTTTGTATTTGAATTCTTTCCAGTTTTTGGATTGTTGCTTGTATTGTGATGTATTTCCCCCTCAGGACTGCTTTTACTATATCCCAAAGATTTTGATGATGAAAACAAGTATAATTTTTTTCCTAGTCAAAAATATTTTTTAGGGGGCAGCCCAGGTGGCTCAGAAGTTTAGCGCTGCCTTCAGCCCAGGACTTGATTCTGGAGACCAGGGATTGAGTCCCACATTGGGCTCCCTGCATGGAGCCTGCTTCTCCTTCTGCTTGTGTCTCTGCCTCTCTCTCTCTCTCTCTCTCTCGGTGTGTGTGTGTGTGTGTGTGTGTGTGTGTCTGTCCCTCATGAGTAAATAAATTTTAAAAAATCTTTAAAAAATATTTTTAGGAAGTTAATTAAATATGGCATTAATGTTGGATGATGGTTTGGGAACTGTAAGCAAAGACCTAGTTTGAAGAAAATTCTCTATAAAACATGACAAAAATGTTAGCTAATCATGTTTCTGGATTGAGTGATATTTGAAAAGCAAGAAATATATGCTTATCAAATATATACTATATATGTACCATATGCAAGTACGCAGGGATTTATGAAGAAGAAAACTGAAAATAACTCTAATCCCATTTGCTTACCCAGAAATTCAGTATCCTTAATTCTATTTTGTGCAAACTGATTTTTTAAGTGTGCCTTCCTCGTTTTTCATAGAGGCAAATGCCTTGCACACTGAAAAGCATGTAACATATAATTTGCACAGTGCTACTGAGTTAAGATAAGACCTTTTGGGCTCCTTCTATAGAAAGAGCAGAAAGTTAAGTGGACCTACACTTACATCCTGACTCCACCACCTATTGTCTGTGAAAATGTAGGCAAATGACTCTTTCAGACTTGCTTTCTTGATCTGTAATATGTAGTCATGTCTATTGGGCACAGGATTATGGTGATAATTATGTACTATGTGTGAAGCATAAAAGACAGTGTTTAACTCATAACAGGTTCTCAGTAATACTGATGCCTTCTTTTATGAGGTTTGCCCTTTTTCCTTTTTATCGATACTTAGCATGTTAGTTGATGCTACTTATCTCATGATGTGAGAAGTCAAAGTAGCAATTGGGGGTACTTCTTAACTTTTATATGCTTCTGGTTTGGTCATCTACAAAACAGTGATAATAATATGTTTTTTTCTTAAAATGTGAGGATTCAATAAGGTAATGCATATGAAACATGTAGCAAAGCCCCTAGAATACAAAAAGTATATGCTTAATTTAGCTCTCATCATAGCATTATTAGATTATGCTGTAGCATTTATTAGGCTACCAGAAATTCTTAAATAGACAAAAATATACAAATATACTAAAAATAGACAAAATAATTTGTGGATAGAGCTTCATATGCAGCATACACATAAACACACATATATATGCAACATATACATATGTATTTCATATAATTTAAACCAGCTAGCTTATGTAAAATCATAACATTCAAAGATGTAGAGAAAAAGAAAAAACCAGAAGATTTTTATGTAGTAACTGTCTCTTAACTCCTCTTCTTAAAAATTTATCCTAAATTTTTTTTTTAATGAAGCAGCTGTTATTCTTAAAACATGCCATAGCTTTACTAATCATCACTTCAGCTAAGATTCACAAGGTCTCAAGAGCACAACTCACCTTCTCAAGTAAGCTCTCTGGATATAATTCTTTCTAATGTAAAAAGTTCTAATCTTCATTGCATCTTCTCTGGTGTGCTAAATGCATCAGGTGTTGAGGGGGCCTGAAGCAATACGTTACATATTGGGACTGCCAGGCAGATTTTTCTTTGTTGTGCATGGTGATGGCTATCATTTATTAGCATTTACTATGTGCAGGAAGGTACCCAGTGAAACTCTATCCAAGTGTCATTACTGGCATCTTTGCAGTTATTAGATTTTGTAGGTAAAGACCAACATGAAATGAAAGCATTTACTTATAACATTAGTCCCAAATTAACACTAGTGTCAATAGTATGTATCCTTACTGATTGCATAAATGCAGTCAGTCAGTTTCTCTGTAAATGTCCGATCTTAAGAACAATGGACAGGGATCCCTGGGTGGCGCAGCGGTTTAGCGCCTGCCTTTGGCCCAGGGCGCCATCCTGGAGACCTGGGATCAAATCCCATGTCGGCCTCCCGGTGCATGGAGCCTGCTTCCTCCCTCTGCCTGTGTCTCTGCCTCTCTGTGTGTGTGTGTGTGTGTGACTATCATAAATAAATAAATAAATTTAAAAAAAGAACAGTGGACATACAATGCAAATACAGTGCACATTTGTTGAAAAGTGAAACTGCCAATCATAAAATGGATACAGGATTCTATAAAGTCAGTGAAAGCAATGGTGTAAAGATCTTTAGGTTACACTCATAGCCCTTGTCAGCTGAGGGTTTAGCAACAAAAAAAATTATTAATAACTAGAGAAGGAAAGGAAGCTTACACTATACACACTTCAAAAGAAAATCAAGAAATTGGGAGGCCTTTAGGAAATTTATAAAACTCTCAATTAACTCTGCAGTAATGGTTCACTTTATGATCATGAATCAAAGCCAAATCTGAATCTAGATTAATGTGTAAAGCTATAATACAATTTTGTCAGAAAAGTGAACCTTTTCTCAAAATATCAACACAAGTCATTTTCCCTCACCCTAAGAACTCACTGATTATTTAATCGTAGTGTGTTAAAATATTTTTTCACAAATTGAATATATGACAGTTTTGATTCCCAATCAAGCCTTTTACCACTACATACTATGAAATTTAAATATATTCATTTTGAAGTGATTTTTTTTCTGATACTGACTGTCCTCAGATAACAAGGGCATCCTATGTTATCATATGTAATTCTCGTAACACCTGTAGAAGGTACCATCTCCGTTTCATGAAAGGATGATGCTGGGCCTCAGAGAGGTTAAGTAATCTGCTCAAGGCCACACAGTAAGTGATAAAGTCAGGATTCAAATGTAATTCAATTTGATTCCAACATTTTTTGTCTCTCTCACTGCATTGTACAGAATATCATCTATAAAGTATCATAGAATTGAATATACTTATCTTTTTATTAATTCTAACTAATACAATCCACTTTTTCTGGAAAAAGCTAACCCAAAATTCCCACTGTCCACTACTTCATACAACTCTTAGAGTTTCTTCTCTCTTCCTCTATGCATACGGAGACTTTCTGTTGCTTCCATCTATTGGTTCCATCTCCAGCACTCTTACTCCTGGACATAGGATCATTTGTCTCCCACCTCCAGCAAGCCTGATGGAGTGGGCAGTTACCGGGGTTGGTAAACTGCCTCTCCTGTTGCTCATGCTTCCAGTTGGGCTTTCAAAGGGACAGTTTCCAACCCCAGATGAACAGAAGGTAAAGCTTTTGCTCTTATGGCATCTGGGCTTTTACAAGTGCACACCCTCTCCTCTCTAATTAGATAAGGTTGCTAGCACTGTATCAGTGTCCCAATTTCATGGGCACGTGGCTGGAATAACTGACCTGCTCAAGGTCAGATGTGAACTAAGCAGCACGGTGAAGAGTGAAGTTCACAGCCTCTGACACAGCCCTAGACTCTTTACTATAGAAGCAAAGCTTAGTAACTACAAGTGTAGGTTGCTTGCTCTCTGAATATGAGCTAGTTACTTAAGCTCTCAACACTTCATCATCTGTAAGAAAGGGATGTTAACAATAACACCTACTCAGTGAACCGGTTGTGTGAATCAAAGGAGTTGGTATAAGAGAAGCATTACAAGAGTTTGGCACAAAGTTGGGGAAAAGTGAACAATAGTTATTACCATTTAGAACAGATAGAAACAAATGGTACAAACACCCTGGAGGGAGGCATGATTTTGACATAAACTCATATTAAATTTAAAACAACTAAAAAATAAGTCCTTTCCATGAGCTGGTCTTGATGTGAAAACAGTTCTAACGTCCAGTACTGTGAAGTGGAAAAAATTATACACAAAATGAAGAAGAGGATACATAAAGGGGAGGTGAGACCTTGCCACAGGTTTGCTTCGGGCGCACCTTCGTGCACACCTTCGTGACATGCTTCACCTCCATGCCAATGCCCAACCAGCAGTGGTGTGAGGCCAGGGGCTCTGTTAACCTGACATGCAAACATTTATTTATTTATTTGCAGAGTTAACCTTCTTGTACTCTTACTCAATTTCTGTACCTGAGTTTGCTTGGAATTGCTATTTTGTCAGACTCCACAAGCTAGTGGCAGCAACCTGTCCTTCTGGGGGTACTGCAAATGCGCCATCATATGCCTAACATAATTTGTTCTGACTTCTGTGCTATTAGAGCAGAATAGGTAAGAGTGTGGGATCCAGAGTCAGGCAATGCATCCCAATTCTGTTCATACTGCTTACGTTAGTATGGGTGACTGTGGGCAAGGCTCAGGATCTGTTTTCCCATCCCTAAAAGAAGAACAATAATGGTGGTTGCCTTATTGGAATCATAGCTGGATTTAAAGCTAACATCAGGAAAGCTCCTTGAATAGTTCTGGGTATGCAATAAGAAGTAGATGTGTTTTTGTTGTTGCTACTACTGTTTTTGTTAGTCAGGACCTGGAACTGAATTTTAGCTGTACTACTTTCTAGCAGAGTAACCTTTGGCAAGTAAAATAGAGATAATCATACTGAACCTGTTCATCCTTTCAATGTATGAAGAACATAAAGCCATCTTAGTGTTTGATATTTTATTATGTTAAAGGATACACATAATAAATACTGTTTCTACTTTGAATTCTTTAAAAATATCATTAACAGTAATGTAATAATTATAATATTAAGCTATTCTCTAACTTCATATAGTGTTTTATCTTTCATTTGTGTCTAATATTGTAGTCCCCTTCCAGACCATAAGCTCCATGAAGGGGGGTTGGCATATCAGTCAGCACTTAGCACAATGCTTAATTATTACAGGAATTCATATTTAAATGAATCCAAAGAAAGTACATATTCAGCCAATTTTTATGTCCTACGGGTCCAAGCATTATATCAAGCAACTTTAACAGATACAATGGCCACCTATGTGATCTGCAAAAAACCATACATCCAAGTCTGTATGACTCAAGAGCTGAAATTTCTCTTTGTTAGATCACAGAACAGCCCACCCTATACTATTCATTTGGCAATTAATTTGCAGTGAAATAATCTTGTAGCACTATCACTTGAACTATTAAGCTCTTTTTTTCTAAAGGTTTTATTTATTTATTTGAGAGAGAGAGAAACAGAGTTAGCAAGAGAGAGAGAGAGAGCACAAGTGGTAGAGAAACAGCCTCCCCAGTGAGCAAGGAGCCTGATGATGTGGGGCTCAATCCCAGAATTCTGGGATCATGGCCCAAGCCAAATGCAGATGCTTAACCGACTGAGCCACCCAGGAGCCCTGAACTATTAAACTCTTGCTTGCATATGTTACTGCTATTAGATGTTTCCATACGTTTATGTCTTATTTTCTGGAAGTTTACATATTGATGTTCCCACCACTATCTTGCACATAGTAGAGGCTCAGTAAGTGTTTGACAGATCCACTCAAATCCTCATTGAAGAGAAACTGTTTTCAAAGCAGCCTGCTTCTGTGTTAGAACATTATTTCTACAGTTCAAAAAAAGCTAAATGTGTATCAACAACTTAAAAATCATAGAATCCTAAAACAGAGATTATATGATCTATTTATTGCCTCTATTTTATGATTGAGAAAGCCAAAAGTAAATTGACTTGCCCAAGGTCACAAAGCTATTAATTTGCAGATTCATGGCCATGGTCCCTTGCGTCACTGTCTGGTAATGTTCTTCCAGATGTTCGAAAATAGTCTCTAGGCCCCTAAATTATCTGCCCCACTATCACTAGAGCAATCTAAACTCAGGCCCATCATAACTCCCCTATTTCAGATATTTCAGAGGCCTCTCATCTTCTAGAGCTGGTGTTCTTAACCTCAGTTTTAGGACCTCCAAGCCCTATTTCAAATTACATGAATGCTGTCTACATGTGCACTCCGCTTTGAAAAGCATCCATAGATTTGTATTAGATTATCAAAAAAGTAACTATGATCTTAATGCCAATAAGTCACCTATAAAATAAACAATTTTTACTAAGTTATTTATACAAAACTTTTCTTTTTTTTTTTTATACAAAACTTTTCAAGACCTAATTTCTAGTGGCCCCCAACCTCATCTACTTCCATGTCTCATCTTTCAATAACCACCACATTTGCACACATTTGCAAATAGTGCCAAACTTCCTGTGGTTTCTCAAAATACCATGTTTGCTCAGTTCCACACTTAAGTACATGCTGAGCCTTCTTCCTTCTCCCTCTTGTGAGACTGTATTCATTTTCAAACCTCAGTTCCAACAGTACTTTCTCGATGAAATCTTCCCCGATCTCTCCACTTACTTCATACATTACATAGATAATAAATGTAAAACACATACTAAGTATGCAACAAATAGTGGTGATGGAGGTAATGCTCATGAATATTGATGATGATGATATGAGCACACTGAACTGTAAGTCCTTGAGGACAGGGATTATGTTTCAACTTTGAATCCCCAGAACCTTACCATAGTGCCTTATACATAATAGATAGTAAGCGTGTGTTTGTTAATGATCAATTACCCCAAGTCCAAGATATTGAAAGCCAGTGGAAAACAGTAAATGGGAGAGACCAGCATGAGTGAGAATTACCAAAGAAAACTTTATTGAGAAGTGAGATACTCAAAGGGTAGATTTTTCTTTTTTAATAGCAAAGGAAGAGTACAGAAGTTACCAAAAGTAAAAGAAAAAAAAGGATAATACGTAGTCTGCTCCAGGGTTGGGAAGAGTAAATGTGCTTTGTTTGATAGGAAGGAAAAGCAGTGAGCAACAACATGATTAAATACCTTGTCATTACTAAAACTTTGCTGTCTAGAACCATACCTAGAGATGAAGAGCAAAGACAACAATCCTAAGTTTTGCTTCTTTCAGAAACCTCAGGTTATATCAAAACCATAAAAGAAAATGTTTCATTTAGAAAAACTGTATGGTATAATAGGGAGAATACAAGCTTTATAGAGCAGCAAATCTAGCTTTGAATTTTAGTTTTGCACTTACCTGTTATCTTGGGTTGAGTCCCTTATCTCTTTGAGCTTTAGTTTTCTCTTCTGTAGCATGGAAACTATAATGGTTATCCTAAAGGGCTGATGTGGGGTATGAATGAGGTAATTCTTGTAAGATATGTGGTGTACAGCCTGGCAAGTAGCAGGTGTTCAATAAACATGAGAGCTACTGTTATTGTTTATAGTATGAATTGATGTGCTTGTGTGTCTGTGTTAAGTCATGTATGTACATTATGTCATGTATGTTTTTGGACATGTAAACTTGAGCTTATTTGATCTGAAGGTAATTGGGCTTTTCGAAACAAATAATCCAAAAAAGAACAATGCATAACATGGTACCCCATGGCCATTTGTGTCTTTGAAATAAAGAAACAAAAAGTTTTGAGTGTAGGTTGAATGCTCAAATAGGAAGCTAATAATTGTCTTTATTAACTACCTGCTGTACAAACTGTCATTCAAATACTGCCTTATGCTTTATGTAAAACATTGAAACCCCCTGATGACTTTATTCGTCTGCTTGGATTTTTTTTCTGTAGAAAAATTAGTAATTGAATTAATTTCAAGTGTGTTTGTTTGTAAATCAGCCAAATATTTCTTTTTAAATACTTGAGCTCTATGTTGAATATACACACATGGTTCTTAGCACATTACTTTTTTTCAATAATAGATTTCATCCTTTAATCCTTTTTTAATGGGCTTTTAGTTCCACATATACTAACATGTCTCCTATGTCCATAATAAATGAAAGTTTTTCATTTCGTGCAGGTTCTTCCAGGGGCCCCAGCCCCCTAACCATGGGAGCCCAGGACACCCTCCCTGTTGCAGCAGCATTTACAGAAACGGTCAATGCCTACTTCAAAGGAGCAGATCCCAGCAAGTAAGCCTGGGACTTGGTCCACCATATTTTTCAAACTCTATCCTATCCAGTGGATGGGTGGGGGGGACACCCTAAACATAACTATTTCATTCCTTATCTTAAAACTAAAACAAACAAAAAACAAAAATTTGATTAATAATAACAGATGGCATACCTTGAATGGAGGAGAAAATTTAATTAGATATATTAATTCACTGCTTTTTTAAAAAAATATGCCAAAGGACCAATAATCTAGTGTCTTATTCCACGGATAGAGTTCAGGAAGTTATGGATTCCCTGAAATTATACTGCATATCTTATGTGTGTGTACATATGTGCATTTGTCATTGAGAGGGTCTACAGCATCCATCAATTTCACAAAAAGGTTTATGATCCAAAAAAACAAAAATTAAAAGTGATTATTAGTCTACACTAAAAACAAAACTCCGAAGTCAAACTGGCTTTCAAGTGTGTCATTAATACAATTCCAGGGTTGAATGTGATGGATAAACAAAGGGCAAACCTAAATGAGGAAAGAATTGCTCTTTATTTTTCACTTACAAGGGCTAGGGCTGAAAAGACCTTAGTATCCATGGAAATAAGAATTAGAAAAAGAAAACATTCACATTGAACACTGAACTATTTTATGAAAACTTTTTAAAGAGTGATAATTAAGTATAATTAGGATTTGGATCTCCACATATATTTTAAGTGGGAATTTATATGACTAACTGTGAATCCTCTTTACACTTCAGGAACACTAGTTTTTGTAAGCCTAAATCTAACAATATTATGCTGGGAAACATGATTAGTAACTCCAGACATAGAGTCTATCAACCTCCCTAAATGTCATGTCCTTTTTAATAACATTTAGATTTTATTCTGTGCCCAGACTATTGTAGAGAAACCAACACTATGGACTCTGATGTTTTAGTCTATTTGGATACTATAACAGAATAGTGTAGACTGAGTGGCTTCTAAACCACAGAAATTTATTTCTCATGGTCTTTGAGGTTGAATAGTCCAAGATCAAGGCTCTGGCAGATTTAGTATCGGACCAGAGCCAGCATCCTGGGTCACAGTAACCATAAATGGGAGGAGGGAGGGTCCTAGGGAGTTCTTCAAGGTCACTTTTATAAAGGTGCTGATCTCCTTTATGAGGGTACTACCCTCATGACCTCATCACCTCTCAACAACCCCCCTTCAAACACCATCGTATTGGAAATTAGATTTCAGCATACATGTTTTGGAAGGACACAAACATTCACTCTGGTTTCTCCCATATCTTTTCTTTTCAATCTTCAAACCAGGAAGGTAATTTGTCACATGCACATATCAATAGGAATTAAAAGCTACCTCACACAGAGTATGCATTTGAACTGTTAGCGTAAGTGCCATGTGCTTAAGTTGTATATATACTTCATATACACATATACATGTTGGTTCTGTAAACTCTTCTTTAAACGAAGAATTTACATAACTTTTTATAATACCAGTTCTAAGGATTACTTATTATCAACGGACCTGCCTATACTTTAGAAAGCTCAGGCTGACCAGAATTGAGAAAGGCAGGTAGAAACACACCTTTAAAAGAATAAGAGTAGGGGATCCCTGGGTGGCTCTGCGATTTAGCGCCTGCTTTTGGCCCAGGGTGTGATCCTGGAGTCCCGGGATCAAGCCCCGCGTTGGGCTGCCTGCATGGAGCCTGCTTCTCCCTCTGCCTGTGTCTCTGTCTTTCTCTCTCTCTATGTCTATCATGAATAAATAAATAAAATCTTCTAAAAAAATAAAAGAATAAGAGTAGTCAGCGGGCACCTGGGTGGTTGAGTTGGCTAAGCATCTGACTCTTGATTTTGGCTCAGGTCATGATATCATGGTCTTGAGATTGAACCCTCTGTTGGGTTCTGTGCTGAGCATGGAGCCTGCTTAAGATTCTCTCTCCCTAAAAAAAAAAAAAAAAAAGATTCTCTTTCCCTCTTCCTCTGCCCCTCCCCCACAAACTCTCTCTCTCTCAGTCTCTCTCTCAAAAAAAGAAAATAAGAATAAGAGTGGTCAGGAGTGTGGAAAGATGTCTATACCAGCTTGAAAAGCACTGGGAATCACACAAGAATTAGTCCTTTTCATGTCTGCTTATTAATTGGTTGTCATTCATTCATTTATTCAGAGAGACATAATAGGTAGTAGGAGTGCTTCCACTTTTGCCCCTAAAATCTATTTTCAATATATCACTCTTCTCAGTATCCTCCTTTCTTGTTCAAAGTAAAATCCAATGCTTTACAATAGTCCATGAGGCTCTAGAGACTGTTGAGACTTTTCTCCCATTTCAGCTCCCACCTCTCTGATCTTGTCTCCATCACTGGTGGTGTCCTTGTTTGTTCCACTCTGGTCACACTGGCTTCATGGCTATTCCTCTGTCATTAGGCTGTTCCTCTGCTATGCAGACCCTATCTGCATCTCAGGGCCTTAGAATTTGTTGCTCTTTCAGCCTGGGTGAAATCTTCTCCAGCTATCTGAGTGACTTGCCCCCTTACCTCTTTCAGGATTCTTCAGCAGATGTATCAGAGACCTTCTCTGTCCATCCCATGCAAATAGCAACACTCCTCCCCACCCTCTGTCATCACTTTCTCCCTCCCCATTGCCCTTCTCTCTAATTAGCATGTTGCATGTTTTCAGTGTCCACTGTCTGTCTCTTCCCCAACTAGAAGAACCCTGATCTTGGCATTCCAGCCATGTGGCATTTGAGCCAAATTAATATTAGTGTTTTCTTATGCCCTTCTAAATGAACTGAGTCTTTGACTTGAGATGACTGCATATACTGAGTTTGTTTTCAAATATATTGCCATAAGTAGTTGCAGTACATATTGCATACTGGTAGATGGGAGATTCAGTAAATTTCATTGGAATTATGGGATCTGAAATTTATGAACAGATCATGAGGTGACAGTCTTCTAAATTTAATTTCAGCTCCAGGCAGTGAATCATTTTAATTGCTGTTCCTTTGTTATTCACTTTTAAGGAAACATCTCAAGTTCAAAAATTCTATCATAGGGTGAGCAGAGGAGGAGGATAAAGTCAAACACAGTGCCACATAGAGAAATGATATAGAAAAGCCATGTTGACTTGCTTTTGCCTGTGGTTTCTTCTCATCCTGCACCCAAAGCCTTCCCCATTTGCTTTCAGACCATACATTGGAAACAATCTACTACTTTAATTATTATATACTGTGATATACAATCCATTCGAGTATAGTTATACCCTTTCTTTGTTTTCTTTTTGTTTTTTTTTAATATTTTATTTATTTATTCATGAGAGACACAGAGGCAGAGACACAGGCAGAGGGAGAAGCAGACTCCATGCAGGGAGCCTGACGTGGGACTCGATCCTGGGTCTCCAGGATCAGGCCCCAGGCTGAAGGCAGACGCTAAACCGCTGAGCCACCCAGGGATACCTGTTTTTGTTTTTTTATTTGTTTTTTTTAATAATAGATTCTTTTGAAGCTGGCTGGAGAAACATATCTACCATTATTCACTCCTATTTGAACAACCCTCGTGCTAGGGATTAATTCTTTACTTCTCTGGAAAAATTATGTTTCTCACCTATATTCTATCCTTCTCTTCTCATCATTTCTCAAATTTTTTATTCAAGTGTCTGTCTCCCCAATTAAATCAGAAGTTTGGGCAAAGACCACATTTGTCCTGTTTGTCACTGTCCTTTCTAGGGCATCACATAATACCTGGTACATTGTATAGTCACCCTACATATAATTATTAAATGTATGAATTTATTTTAACACTTTATCGAGTTCCTAGTCTGCACTAGGTTCTGTGTAATGCATGTTTGCCTTTCTAGAACCCAAGACACAGCACTTGTCTTCAGAAGAATGGGTAAGATATGTGCAAGAAGCTATGAAATAGCTTTTTTTTTTTAATCTGTACATCTGTCCAAGGAACCTGGAGAGAGGAAAAAGTAAGGAGGGCTGAATAAAGAGAATAGTAAGGAAGGTTTCAGAAAGGCCTGCCTTTGAACTAAGTCTTGAAACCTAAAAAGGAGTTTGCCTAGTACCTAAGCCAATGAAAGGGAATTATAAGTATATGCCCAGCAGTATGTATACTTGAAAAGAAGACCGTGGGCTTAGTTATCAAACAGTATACAGAAGTCACATTTATGTCAGACATGTATTTCTGATGACCTCACATATATCAAATTCACACATTTCCTGACCAAAATTGGCCAGCATTTCTGTTGATTGGCTAATGTGGTGCTGCCTGTGGCAATGGGGAGAGCCCAGTTTATAGCCAGATGACTTTGAAATTCTGCCATTCTTGATAAGTGTTTCATTTGTTGGGATTCACATAATTTCAAAGTTTATTCATAACTTGAGTTTGTTAATATTTCCATATCTCTGTATTTCAGATTTCTGTAATTCAAACTCACATGAAATGTAGCCACATTGTGTACTGTTAGGAACAATCATGAGAGTTAAATATTTTCCTTTAGTGAGTGTGGATTGAAAATACTTTTGTATAGGAAATTTCAGATCTATAAATAGATACTGGATGAATTAATAAATCAGCAAAATTCCACCTGTGACAGTGGAGACACAATCGCAAAAAGTAATAAAAATGAAGAAACTCAGTGCTTCTTATATTAGTTTATATTGACTACTTCTTTTATCAGCCACCCAGCACCATAAGCCCTTTGAAGATGGGAGCTGTTTTGCTCATTTTTAAATGACCTCCCCATTCAAAATAAATAACAAAAATTACAGAATTAAGAGTCAATAAATTTTTATTGACTTAAAAAATGCTACTCCCTGCCTTCACTGACTAGTTTTCAAAAGAGAAACTTTATCCCCCACCAAGAGACCATTTAGATCTCATTTTGAGCAACCTAGTAAAGCAACTGAGCTGATTCCCTACCCGTTAAAAACATTTGAGTCATGCTGCTGACAACAACATACTGAGTGAGGGTAGATGCCGAAGTCTATTTTAACAAATGCTCTAATTGTTGTCTTCTAGAGTTGTGAAATCATATTCTGCATGCCCATGTATTGAAAAACATCAAGAGTAGACTCAGCTGCAGGGGAATTCTGAGCTCAGCACCAGTAAATAAAGTGAGGTTTATGTATCTAAAAGAGAAGGAAGACAGCAGAGTTGGCAGGCAAACTGGGAGAAGAGTAGTATTCTCCACAAGAGATGGAAGTGCAAACTTCCAGAAGCCAGAATTTTCATCCAGATTAGTGCAGAGTTATGGATGATAACATCTGAATGAGGGCTCAGAAGGGGACATGGCAACTTTAGAAAGTTCCCCTGCCCTCCACCTCTACCTCAAAGGCAGCCTTACACATACAAGGCTGTAGCACTTCTTCACATAAGCTATTTTAAATGTACCAAGGGCCATTTCCCCTGAGCCCCATGTGTCCCGTTAATCACAGGCACACAGCCATACAAGGTGACTATGGGGCAAATGGAGTTCCTTATACTCAAATGGGAGCAAAGTTTCCATCTTGTAGCCCCAATTCCCCTAGAACGTACACTCCTGAACTTAAAGTCATAGAATTGGTATGAGAGTAAATTATCCAAATGTAGAAGGAAGTCATAAAGAAGTTCACTCATTTGAAATATTTACTGTTTCCCAAAGAAGAATAATCCTTTGAGATTTCTGCTTCTGGCCAAGGTGTAGAGATCAATTTATCTTTCTACCTGAAAACACCCCAAAAATGGACAAAACATATGAAACAATGATTTACAAGACACTGGACCTGAGGTGTGCATTGTGATGGCCCCAGCTTACTTCCTTAAGAGTTTCTGGCATGACATAGGGGAAGCCTGGAGGACTCCCAGCTGTTCACAAAGAGGTGTCTCCCTGAGGCACACTCCACTAACAAAACCAGCTGAGGGGGTTGACAGAGAAAGCTAATGGCCACACGGTGGGTACTTCAGGCCACCATGCACCACAGAAGCTGGTTGTGGAGAAGGTGTCCACATGCCAGGAGCCTGGGGCTGGAGAATCCACTTGCATTGCAGGATCTGGGCCTTGGGACAGCCCAGACACATGCCCTACAAGAATCAGATGCTAGGGAAGCTGCCTCTGCCACTGGGCACCAACAAAGCCACATAGGCTGCAATACCCACACCCTGGGGATGCCACCTGCACCGCGGAGGTCACACAGAGGCCTCCTGCACTACAAAAGCCTGGCACTAGATGCCCTAAGTACCACCGGAGCCTGCCTAGCAAGCACTCTGGAATGAGGAAGGAAAAATCGCCTCTTCCTGCGATGTCTTTTCAGCGCCCTCTATTGAAAATTTAACATAGTGCCTGTTGGCGAAGAAAAAGTATATATAAAGGGTCCAATAATAATTTGCTATGTGCAGGCAATAAGGGGTGAATTGGAACTACGTTGATTTTATGTAGAAATTGATGCAGTGATTATTTGATATGGAAGTGCAAAGGACTTAAAATAGCCAAAACAATTTTGAAAAAGAACAAAGTTTGTGGATTATCACTACTTGATTTCAGTGTGATTCAGTGATTCCACTCCTATTTAATTTACCAAGAAAAATGAGAACATATGTCCATACAAAGACTTGTAGAAACATATTCATCACAGCTTTATTTGAATACTCAAAAACTTGAAAAATCCAAATGTTCTTCAACAAATGAATGGATTAAAAAGAAAAATGACTGTGGTATAACCATATGCTACACAGCAATAAAGTCATGAACTATAGATACACGTGCTACATGGATGAATCTCAAAATAATTACAGAGTGGAAGAGGCCAGACAAAAAAAATTAGCAATTGCTAATATGCTTTCTGACACTACATGTTAATTTGCACATTCATGTAAACAGAATCATAAAGTATGTGAATCTTTTTTTTTTTTTTTTTGTCTGGCCTCTTCCACTCTAAGGAAATGATTTAGTTGTTGATAGTGGAATTATAAGAGCTTACCTTTTGTCTCTTCTGCTTTGTAATATTGTTGCATAAGTCATTTCTTTTTCACAACTCTTTTGATTCACAGCATATTGACCTGGGTTTCCTCTCTTTCCTCTCTTGTGTTTTGATATGCCAGATGTATCGTGAAGATTACTGGAGAAATGGTGCTGTCCTTCCCTGCCGGCATCACCAGACATTTTGCCAACAACCCGTCACCTGCTGCTCTGACTTTTCGGGTGATAAATTTCAGCAGGTTAGAACATGTCCTGCCAAATCCCCAACTTCTCTGCTGGTAAATATATTTTGCACAAATTTTTAGACGTGTGTAGCTTAGCAGTGGATACTTACATGAACGATATACCTTAGCAAGAATATAGCATGGTAGAGCAATAACTGTTATTCAGATATGTTTGTAGATTCAACACAGAACTTTTGCCATCTGTCAGAGTGTTTAGTGGATGCTCCTGTGTGCAAGCTTATATGAATTCTAATGGCCAACTGTCTCAAGTGGCTAAAGAGATATTTAGAGCAATAAAATCTGTATTAGTGACAGTTTATCCAGTGCCTATTTTACTTACCATTGGTGACAATGGATGAGGATGGTGGGAAATCAGCCTAATAAAAGCAAGAAAATCCACTTGTTGTATTAGCATCTTTTAAGGTCAAATGATATTTGAACTGTGAGCTATTATTCTTCACATGAGCTTGAAAGACTTTTTTGTGAAATATATAATTTCACAGTAATGGTGATTGTTTTGATGGAACTTTACTATCAAAACAATATTTACTATATTTACTATATTCAAAGAAGCTTGTGTAAATTTCTTTGTATAAATGCACTTTTTCACATTTTTTAGCTATTAAATCTGAACACGATGTCTTTATCACACCCACAGATTCACACAAACATACACATGTATAAGGCTATTAAAATTGATCAGCGTATAATACAGGTTAGTTATTGGCAATGAAAGAGACCAAAGATGTCATTCTTGACAGCTGCCTCTCCATCAAGTCCTGATATTTTACTTAAAGATCTCTCTCTAAAGTGGCCATTTTTTCTCTTTCCTAGGATCTTCCTGTCCAAGTGACCACTGTCATTTTCCCAGACCACTGAAATTGCTTTTCTCTTTCCCTTCCTGCTCTCAATCTTGCCCCATTCCTACATTTTTTACATAACAGTTGAATGACTTTTCCTGAGGTGAATCAGGTCATCACCATGCTTAATTCTCAGGTGGCTTCACATTGCGTCTGTACGGAATGTGAATTTGTTCCCATTGCCTTTGAAGCCCTGACTCATCTACCCTCACCTGCTTCTCTGTTATCAGCTCCCGTCATCTGCCTCAGAATCCTTGGAGCTCCAGCCAGACCTACTGGTCTTAAGAACAGGCGGAGCCCTTTCCCACATCAGGGATTTGTGTGCTTGCTTCGTCTGCCTCCACTACCATTCCTGCCCCTCTGCACCTGACCCTGACTCACCCTTCAGATTTCAGCCCTGCTTGGCCTTCCCTGACCACTCCACTCCCCTCTCTACCCCAACCCCCATCCTCAAACTAAATATGTCCGCTTGTTTGTTGTTCTTTCTCAAGGTACTCTATTCTTGCGCTTTGTTGCACTTACTAGAATTATTAATTGTATATCTATTTCTGTTTTCTCATACATCCATCTCCCCCACTAGACTGGAAAATCCATGAGGGAATGGAACACATGTCCTAGTTCACCATCACACCTTCAGTATCTTCCACTGTCCCTGGTGTCCAGTAAAAACTAAACTAACATTTGTTGAATGAATGAACTCAACTATAATTTAAAGAATTTAGTCAAGCTGGATATTTATGTAGGAAAAACTAAAGGTTGGGGGGACCTGGGTGGCTCAGATGGTTAAGACACTGACTCTTGGTTTCGAGTCAGGTCATGATACCAGGGTTGTGAAATGGAGCCCTGTGGCAGAGGGCTCTGCACTGGGCGTGGAGCCTGCTTAAGATTCTCTCTCTCCCTCTGCCTCTCCTCCCCCTGAATGCCTCCCCCAAGCTCACAAGTGCCGCTCCCCCTGCAAAGGAAAAAAAAAAAAGGAAAAGAAAAAAAATGACTAAAGGTTGTTGGCATTTAGAATTTAAGGAACAATGTAGTCACTTACTTCACTTACCTCACTGAGTGAGACATTTTCATTCCAGTGGTGACAAAACAGTCACAGGTCTTTCAAGTGATTACCAAGATCATCTCCCCCTCTTTGGCCCTTGCCATGGTTTAACTAGCAAACATGACTCAAGGTTTAAAAGTATGGAAAGAAATGGTCACCCATTAAATGAAAGATAAATGTAAAACAATCAAAATTAGAAATCAACAACTTCTAGGATACCTGGGTGGCTCAGCTGTTGAGTATCTGCCTTCGGTGAGTCCTGCATCGGCCTCCTTGCAGGGAGCCTCCTCCCTCTGCCTCTCTCTCTCTCTCTCTCTCTCTCTCTGTCTCTCATGAATAAATAAATAAAATCTTAAAAAAAAAGAAATCAACAACTTCTTATTCAGTTTCTCTCCCTGCTTTTGATGTGCACATAGAGCCTGTTAATTTTTTTCAAGTTTTTATTTAAATTCCAGTTAGTTAACATATAGTGTAATATTAACTTCAGGTGTAGAATTTAGTAATTCATCACTTACATACAGTTGAGCCAGTTGAATTTATTTTTTAAAGTTACTCCACCTGAAATTAGAGAATATGTGCCACTATTTCACTGGTTTATTAACAAACAAACCAGTGGTTTGTTTGTTAATAAACCTAATGTTATGGGTTTTGTTGCATTTTTAGGTAGTTATGTGGCCAAGATTTTAGGCATCTTTGGAAGAGTTTTATACTTATATTAATAAGTCAGTCTTATGAATTGAATTAAATAACACTCTGAATATGTTTTTGTCTGACAAAACCTTATATAGACATTACATTATTATTTGCTAAAACAAAAAAATCGTCACTAATTTGGACCTTATAAACTTTAAGTATTTGATTAATGTCAGGGCTGTGACTGGTAACTCACAGTCATGTAGCCTATGTGGGTTTGTCATGAAGGATCACTATTCTCAATTGTAGTACAAACCTTTTACATTTATCACCTTAGACCCAGCCAATTATCTCAGTCATGTGTTCTGAAAGGCTTCATTTGGGTCAAGAGCTTGGCACCTGAGAAGACATTTGCCTTTACAATCCCTCAAAAGAAACCAAATTGAAGTTTACTTCTACTTCTTCCAAACAAAAGGAGTTTGCTTGTAAAGAATTCAGGAACAATTGTTAAACCAATCATAAGACTAAAGAATTTTCCAGACTTCCTGAGCATTCAAGAATTGCATCTCTATCTTATTGGCAACTCTGACTGGTGAAGCTTTCTTGAATCTTTATTAAAGCAAGTTCTCTGAGGAATTATTGTATAGATATATGATTTAGCTTAATTTGTTATTAAATTTAGAAAATACATTTCCTTAAAAAGTAGTGTCATTGAAATTTTCCCAGCTATTCAGATCTACTTAGTACAAATTAATGACGCATTGCTGGATATTAATTCTGCACCTCTTTTTGGTACAGTGGGGAAGTATGACCTGTGGTATACTGACCTGGGCTGAAATCCTGACTGTTACTTATTTGCTGTTACCTCTAAGCAAATTACTTAATATCACTGACTTTCTATCACTCTTATCTCCTGCCTCTGGGCAACTTGGATGCTTTTAGGTAATAAAAGTTTAAATAGTCCTCATCAGCATCCTTAACTTAGCTTGACCAGGAACAAGATCTCAGGGGCCAGTAGTCTTTTCCATCCACTTCCTATATTCTGGGAGTTATAGATCTTTGCTTTGTTCTCAACAACCTATATACCAGGGCACAGCAGAAACATGGTCATGCTAAGACTTGGGCCACAAACCTAGCCCCTCCTAACAGATCAATAGAGTTTTAAAGAAAGCCCTGATGTTTTTGAACTCACTCTCTTAATTTGTTTGACCTTTGGAGACTGAATTATAGCAACTTACCTTTGACCTATCCTCATCAATTTATGGGAGGGAGGCCAGAAAGAGAGGGAGAGAGAGTATCTTTTTTTCTTTTTTCTTTTTTTTTTTAAAGATTTCATTTATTTATTCATGAGACACACACACAGAGAGAGAGAGAGAGAGGCAGAGACACAGGCAGAGGGAGAAGCAGGCTCCATGCAGGGAGCTCGATGCAGGACTCGATCCCAGGACTCCAGGATCAGGCCCTGGGCTGAAGGCAGGCGCTAAACTGCTGAGCTACCCAGGCTGCCCAGAATCTTTTTTAAAAAAAGGGATTTTTTTTATATTAAAGAGAGCAAGTGTAAGTGGGGGAGGGTCAGAGGAAGATGGAGAAAATCTCAAGCAGACTCCCCACTGAGCACAGAGCAGACACAGGGCTCGATTCCACAACCCTGGGATAGTGTGACTTGAGCCAAAATGAAAATTTGGAGGCTTAACCAACTGAGCCACTCAGGCGCCCCAAGAGAGAACCTTAAGTAGGCTCCACATTCAGCACACAGCCCAGTGTGGGTCTCAATCTTACAACCCTAAGATTATGACCTGAGCCAAAATCAGTTCGGTAGGTTACCGAACTGAGCTACTCAGGCACCCCTGCCATCATCATTATTATTATCATCCTTCAGTCTTCTTGACCTCTATCTTTCATTCAGTAAGTAATTTGTATGTCAGATTACTGAATTACTTGGGCCCTCAATTTCTTCATTATGTGGGAAGTGAGCAGAGGCTTTTCACACTATTGCCTGATTCCTTTTGTCACCGAGACAAGCATTGTCAAGATACATGGGGTGAATGATGTGTGGACAGACATCTGAGCAAAACTAACAAATCCCTAAGAATACTAACTCCTGAATTCATTAAAACTTCACTTCTCTATTGTAACCACCATGATTATTATTCAAATTCCAGGATCATCTTGTAAGCCCAGTCACTGTTTTATGATTTAGATGCTCTTTAATGAAGGTGGTTTTAGTATTGCACTGTTCCCCTCAGTTGGAAATAAAGACTGTGTTTACATTTGGCCAAATATTTAACTCCGTAATTTCTGAGAAAACTGTTCAAGTCAATTAAAACAAACAAACAAAATCAATGTACTCAGCTCTTTGATTACATTAGCTGACTAATTCAGAGGAAACTGGT
Source organism: Vulpes lagopus (assembly GCF_018345385.1). NCBI lineage: Eukaryota > Metazoa > Chordata > Mammalia > Carnivora > Canidae > Vulpes > Vulpes lagopus. Next base: position 70,175,181 of record NC_054833.1, on the reverse strand, counting down.
GATGTAGAAAGAAGGCTATTAAGTTTGGGTTTAAAAGTTAATTCACTCTTTAAAGCAACCAATCATCATCAGGATTGATTAATATTACTGGGTACTCACTGAGATTCATCGTGACACAATCATGCCTCTATGGGCATTAATCTATTAACATAATAATGCCATTCAGAACTGTAACTGTACTAAAATATACTACTGCTAAAAAATTAAGTAAAATAAAATATACTACTGCTAATAACATGATCTCTACAAATTGTCAAAGATGGATATAAAAATCAGATGACAAGTGGCTAAGATGCTTCTTTGTGTGGATATTTGTCACAAGATATTACTCAATAATTTTTTCTTCCCAACTGAATAGTGATAATACTCAAAATGATGCCAATACCAAGGAATTCTGGGTAAATATGCCAAATTTGATGATGCACCTAAAGAAAGTGTCAGAACAAAAACCCCAGGCTACATATTATAATGTGGACATGCTCAAATATCAGGTAAGCCTATTCATTTGATCAAGGTGTCCCTTTCACATTATAAATGTATATTCTAACATGTCTAACATTAAGTAAAACTAAACAAAATAGCATTTCTTTTAATATAACTTAAAACCTATCATTTTTAAGAAAATAAAAGGCTTCTTGAAGACTACAAAAATGAAGTTGCAGAAACTTTCAATAATTGAGATTATAAATATTGGTAAACTAGTTATTGTGGTGGTAATATACCCTACAGTTTGGAAAACACTTATTTACATTGTTGTAAGGAAACCACTAAAAGTAAAGTATCTATATGATGGTACATTTTACAAAAATGCAAATGATTGTATTGTTTGTCCTGTGAAAATAATACCACCTAAGCTTTGGATGTTATCAATAATACTGAACAAACATGATGCCACAAAAATTCATCTCTTGTATAATTAAGATATGATTTAAAATACATTTTTATTTAACTTTCTTCCCCCCAAACGTTTAAAACACATTTAGTGACTGCTTTAAGCTTCTGAGAGAAAGGAAAAGGAGCAAGAAAAGCAAACTCCAATGAAATATTTCCCTGAATGAGAAGTTAAATTTAGAAGCACATGCATGGTTCTTATGCCCAAAGGGGGAAATATAAAACTTCACTTGTTTTCTTTCACAACCATTCATTACAAACACCACCTCTACATTGTCACTTCAGATTAAAAACATTTTTTTAAATTCTTAAATGCTGTCAGATTTTTTTTTTTTAAGTCTCCACCGTGTCATTCAGGGAATCTAGGAAGAAGAGAGAATTCACCTATTGCAACATGAGGCTATTGTAAAGTATTACATTGGAGGCAAGAAACTTATTCTGGAATTAAATCAGCTTCCTACTGGCCTCTGACTTTAGGCACTGAATCTTCCTGAAGCTCTGTTTCCTCATCTGCAAATAAGGATCATTGTGATTCCTACCTAGATATGTTACAGGCTGTTGTAAGGAGCTAATGACCTAATATATTTCAAAGTATTTGTTAAATATAAGTAGCCTTAGGGCTGCTGGTTTGTTTTAAAGTGAGCTCTGAGGAATCCCTTCTGCTGTTGTTTAGTTGCAGTGGTGGTGTTTTCCAACATGCAAGGAATTGGGTGGGAGGCACAATAAGCATTCTTTGGGATTGCCCTCAAATCTCAGCATGTTTAGTTTTTGGCCGCTATGAGCATAGCATCCTCCAGTAACTGGGTCGATCAAAAACACACCCGCACAAATCCAAAACGCACTGTCCCTAGGTAGAGGAGCCACTGGGGAGTCAAGAACCACCACTGAGACAGAGCACAGAATCCAGCCCGGAGGGGTCAGTCTGCTCTTCTTTTGATTTACCTTAAATAACACATTTCCAAAGCAAAGTTCATTTGCAGAGAACTGTGCTGCTAAAAATATTTAAATTTTTAAAAACCTATAATTGTTATCTAACAAAAATTGCCATCAAAAGCTATGGCATTTTATAAAAGAATTCATATCTGGGCTTGTTTCTATAGCAACTCCTGCTGCCTTAGGAGCTCAACTTGCCCTCAGGCCCCTTCCCCATGGTATCCGTCTGTGGAGGCATTGCTAGGCCAATAGAGCTACGTATAGTCTTTAAAATCAGCAAAACTCATACTCCATGAATAAAACCAAAAGGGTGTAGGCATCACCCACATGGCCCCTGTAGTGTATGTGTGCTGGTAAAAGAAGAATCTCTTAGAGCTCTTCATCGTCACAGTGAACAATCAAGAAATAATAACGTTAAAATTTTTTCGTTGTAGATCCAGAAATCAAGTTGGTATTATTGTCTTTAGATTAAGATAATATCGTTAATTCTGCAAACATGGCTTTTCCTTGGTCAAACTCACAGTTGATTCTAACTAGAATTGACGGGAGACAGTAGAATGTACCCCTTCCAGTTAGAGGACTTGGGTTCAAGTACTCACTTTGGCAAATCCAAAGGAGTAATGATAACCTGTTTCATTTAACTCACTGGTGTGTTGTGAAGAGAAAGTATGATAAGAGTATTAATGTATGGGGACGCTTGGGTGGCTCAGTGGTTGAGTGTCTGCCTTCGGCTCAGGACGTGATCCTGGAGTCCCAGGATCAAGTGCCACATCAGGCTCTCCACAGGGAGTCTGCTTCTCCCTCTGCTTCTCCCTCTGCCTATGTCTCTGCCTCTCTCTGTGTGTCTCTCATGAATAAATTTTAAAAATTTTTTAAGAGTATTAATGTATGAAAACATTAATGCTTTACTAAGTGCTAGGCACTATGCTGACTATTTCACATAAACTATCTTCCATCTCCCCAACAGCTCTATGGGTAGATATTATTGTTATAATTCTCATTTGGCAGATGAAGAAATAACTGAGACTCAGAGAGGACTAGTGACTGACCCAAGATTACTCAGCTTGTGACAGTCAGAACTCACATCCAAGACTAACTCCTTGTCCTCAGCTCCTAAGCAGCATGCTACTACCTCCCTAAGTGACACAAGTGCGTTGTAAACTCTAAAGTGTTGTAGAGATTTTAGTAGCTGATTTTATTTTTCATCTGTAACAGTTTACCTGTAGCATGCAGCTCCCTTTCACAGGGCACTGTTCCCAATGATATTTACTGCAAGCTCATTTGTAAGCAGCACCAACAACATGATGACATTTTATATCTAAGAATATTCCATGGGAGATAACCATAGCTTCTGGCTTTGTTTCAGACTAACAGTTGAGCCTTAAACATTCTCTTTCCTGTCATTTGGCAAGGTGTCTGCCCAGGGCCTTCAATCCACACCTCTGAACCTGGCAGTGAACTGGCGGTGTGAGCCAGCAAGCACTGACCTGCGCATCGATTACAAATACAACATCGATGCAATGACAACTGCTGTGGCCCTCAACAATGTGCAGTTCCTGGTCCCCATAGATGGAGGAGTAACCAAGCTCCAGGCTGTGCTCCCACCAGCAGTCTGGTAAGGAGCCACTAGTCCCCTTCCTCTTTACCAAACGGCTGTTTCTGGGCAAAGGGATCATAAACTTCTTAGCATTTGCATTTCCTACAGGAGGCCATACAGCAGGCCTGTATGTCAAGGTGCAGGGCAGGAAACACTGTCCCGTTATTCTAAGAAGAAAAGATTTAGCAGAGGGATTTAGATGCTCACACAATAGTAGAAGTGCTAGAGGACTAAGCTTTAGACTGGATCTCCAAGAATGTTTCCGCAGGACACTGCAGAACTGGCTTACCACGGAAGCTGCTAGCTCTACCACAACCAAGAAGCAGAAAAATGAGAAAGCTGCCCGTGGAGCCACTAATTTCAAGAACTCACCAGAGCCATGTTGATCCAAGGATAAGAAAGTTCCTACCGACACTGCCTTAACTGCTTCTCACCACTCCTGGAACTGGGAGACTGGATTGTATATAGCACTTTGTGGGAAGATCCCCACATCTCAGTTAGACTGCTGGCCAACAGAAAAGAGCTACGAACACAGCAGGAGAATGGCCTCTGCTCCCTTCTGTCCTCCAAATCTCAAGCAGTGCACGTCATGTGGACCCTAAGCCGCATCTAAGACCCTAACTGCAGGGGCATCTAAGAAATGTAGGGTTTTGTTCTATAGCCTCTGGACCATAAAAAATCACCACTGGAGAAGGTACAGGAACAGACGCTGAAGAGAAACCAAGTTAAAAAGGATTTGTTCTCTTAGAGAAAATATTCTAGTTTTTCCATGTGATTGTCAGAAGCAAAAAATAGAACATTAAAAAAAAAAGTCAGCCATATGACAGCTCCAACTTAAGTTACCTGAATTCATTATTCATTAGAGGTGTCAGAAAAAATTAACTGCATTGTCCTCTATATGTTTTCCTATCTGACAGAGTTGTAGCTGGTTATAATAAGGAACAGAAAAAAGAACATTTATGTGTAGACGGATGTGTGGATGGTTGGATAGATGATAGATAGATAGATAGATAGATAGATAGATAGATAGATAGATAATGGGTAAATCATAATTGACATTGTCAAGATTCATTTTTTAAAATGAACACTATCTAGAAAAAATAAGGCATCCATTAAACAAAAACCTTTACATACACAAAAGCCTTTTACCTATTTTATTTATTTTTAGGAATGCTGAACAACAAAGAATATTGTGGAAGATTCCTGATATTTCTCAGAAGTCAGAAAATGGAGGTACTGTAATTATAGGCTTATTTAATACATAAAGCCGAAACAACTTTCAGGTATTAGAAAACTATCAATCAAAATACACTTAGCATTAGAAGCAAGCAGAATATTTCACTTTACTTTGGTGTATACTTATCTCAACCAATAAAAGCAAATAATTTCTCAGTGGATCCTCTACTTCCCCTTTTCTGCCCAACCCCACATCAGACAGGCCATACTTCAACCAGAGAAGAGTTTTAATGAGACATGTTTTCATTTTGTGTCAGATCTCCACTTCCTGATAGTTTACATATTTTTCACTTTCCTCTGACTGGGAAAATACATTGCTTTCCAAGTAACATGCTCCCAAATTTTGAAATATCATGTGGTTGAATTACACTTTCATTAGTGTACAAGAAAAGTTCCTCATAATATTTCATGAAAAAATTTATTCATCACCATTTTGTCACTGAAACATACATTATTTTGTATGTTTTATTTTGTATATTTATACTAAGTTAGATTTTGTGTGTTAACTTTTGAATATAATTTGCAAAACTATATCCAGTGTGTTGTGCAATGATACTCTTTTTTAAAATTTTTTATAGGGGTGGGTTCTTTATTGGCGAGATTTCAGCTATCCGAAGGCCCAAGCAAACCTTCCCCATTGGTTGTGCAGTTCACAAGTGAAGGAAGCACCCTTTCTGGTTGTGATATTGAACTTGTTGGAGCAGGGTATCGGTTTTCACTCATTAAGAAAAGGTTTGCTGCAGGTAAGTGGGCATCCTGTGAGTTCCCTTTGCAAAAATAGTGTTGCCTTAGCTACTCTCTTGAGAAGGAAAAGTGTCTGATTTGCTCATCTTCTTTCTTTTCCTCTTCCCCATTCCCAATCCCCATTTCTCATCCCAGTTAGAAAGCAAACAGAGGGATCCCTGGGTGGCGCAGTGGTTTGGCGCCTGCCTTTGGCCCAGGGCGCGATCCTGGAGACCCGGGATCGAATCCCACATCAGGCTCCCGGTGCATGGAGCCTGCTTCTCCCTCTGCCTGTGTCTCTGCCTCTCTCTCTCTCTCTCTCTGTGACTATAATACATAAATAATAAATAAAAATTTAAAAAAAAAAGAAAGCAAACAGATTGTAGAATGAAAAATTGGATAATAAACTAGAAATCAGAATCAGGAAGGCCTTGCCTACCGATCATGGCTCTGGCTCTGTTTCTTATGTGGGGATCACCAGTCATTCCTATTATATACATTATATACACAGGTATACACTAAGGCCAGTGGAATAAATCCTACTGTTTTTTTTAAGATTTTATTTATTTATTCATGAGAGACACAGAGAGAGGGAGAGAGAGAGAGAGAGAGAGAGAGAGAGGCAGAGACACAGGCAGAGGGAGAAGCAGGCTCCATGCAGGGAGCCCGACATGGGACTGGATCCCAGGACTCCAGGATCACGCCCCAGGCTGAAGGCGGCGCTAAACCGCCAGGCCACCTGGGCTGCCCAATCCTACTGTTTTTATATTGATAAACAAAGTAAATGCTATTTGCCTCTGAATTTACCTCTTACCTAAAGACATTTTTTTTCCAACAAGACTTCATAGATTTTAGACTTGTCAGGCATAGCTGAAATCTGAGAGGATCCATCTTTCACTTCAATATAAGCAACCTTCAAGAATCTAAGCCAGGTATCAGAAACGGTTGCCCATGAGCTGAATATGGCCATAAGACATGTTTTTGGCACACATGATAGTTTTTTGGTGAAGAAGTCCCCAATACTAGGGTGATTATACTTATCAATGACTTGTCAGGATAACTCCTGGTTTTTATCCCTGCTGGTCTCATGTAATTACTAGTTTTAACCCTTCCACTCTCAAAAATGACCCAGGTTACATGATTACTCTTCCCAAAACAAGTTGGATTCCCACATACAGAAACAAATCTCCCAGCCCATCCTAAAACCTAAACCTCTGCAAAGTGTTCATACACGGACATGTGAAAAGGCAACTACCTGGTCTGGGAAATTGAAAACTTAAAAAATTGTATGTATTTTATACTAATACCACACCTCTCAAAATGCAGTATTAGGCTCCTCGGGGTAGGCAGGAAGGATAAAAATGTTGCCCGTATCATAATCACATTATGGAACTAGCAGATAACCTGTTGATATGTTGTTTTGTTTTGCAGGAAAATATTTGGCAGATAACTAATAAAATCTTATGCAAGGATTTGGATGATTCATATAATGGAGAACTGTTGTATGAGAAACAGGTTTTAATTTTGGTTTGATGGAAACAAACCAAAATCTGCACTTGGGATATATCTGCTGGAAATGTCTGTGACTTTCAGCAATGATTTCCCTCACACAATACCATGATGACCAGTCTCGCAGTATTTACTTCTAGGTGTAATATTGTTAATGGTTTTAAAATGTAATTATTGTATTTGTAAATTGTACTCATTCCAGTAAGGCGATTAGACACCTGAGTTTTAGCATTTTACCATTCCTGAAATGGATGTAATTTAAACTGTGGTATGTAAATTTAATAGTAGTACTGTTGAATGGCACAATGCTTACAGAGGTAGATTGCATTTTGTCAATATATAAAATTTAAATATAATATTGATAGCTGTCATAAAGGGGGTGCCACATACAAAGAAAATTAAGTGGAACCAGAGGAAAAAAAACCTTCATTTTCTTCAATCCTTAGTATGTTTTACTCTAGTGCTAAATAAAAATTCTATCTTCAAATATTTAGTGGGTTAAATTCAGAAACTATTTCAGAAAAAAAATTCTAAAGTTACAGCATATTCAAGAAGAGCATTAATTACCACTTTTTAAAAAGCTTTTTTTTCAAACTGCAAATTTCATAAAAATGCAAACTGTGTAAACAGGGCCTCTTATTTTTATAACTTGTGTAAAAAGGGAAAGCAATTCATATTTAAAGTTTAAGTAGATGAAGTTATAATCAAGAGTAAAGAAGATGTTGAAGTCTTAACTACTTCCCCCTCACTCTACAGTTTAGCAAATGTGGAGATTGCTGAATAATATCAGACTAAAGCCAAAATTGTGACTTTAAAATTTCAAGACTTTCCATAGTTGGACTGGTTAACAACTTTTGCTTAATTAGTCTGAACAGAGTCTCTCCCGTATAGCATTGAGAATGGTACCATGTATCTTTCTCTTTACCTGCAGGAATCAGACCATTAAGGCTAAAACTCGAAAAAAAAAAAAAAATCAGTCCCTCCCACCCCTTTTAAGTCCAGAAGGCAAATTTTAATCATTATCATTTATATCATTGGGGAAGGAGAAAAAAAAAAGCTTTATAAATGAAATTCAATCCACATTATTGTGCAATAAATTTCATTTTGGATAAGATTCATCATATGTGACTATAAATCTTTGCCATTCTCGGGGAATCAGAAAGAGAGTTATCAAAAATTAATGTCATGATTTCATCATTGCAAGGTACGATTAAAACTGTAATTACTCAGTCTGGCCTCACAATGTGAGGAGGATTCAGAATGGAGAAGCACTTCTTCAGGGTTAGTCCCAGTTGTCAAATCTTCCTCCTCCACTATCTGCAAACATGAAATTTCCTTTAAGTCATAGAACTTATTTTAAACATGAACCAATTCTTATCCTAAGTTATAGTATTACATACCTGGAATTAGTAAGCCGTTGTATTTATCATTAGTTGCTAAATTTTTTTACGTTCACTGATACTTGACAAAGAATCATTAGTCTCTTTAGATTTTAGAATCAAATTAAATTTTGTAGGTCTTACTTTTAAAATGAGATTGTGATTGGCAATTGTTTATAGTGGAACTTTTTAAATTACCATTTGTACTGCTGCGTCAGTGCTTGCTACAAAGAAAATGTTCAAAATGATCTGTTTTACCTCAGAAGAATTTCTATTATTCAAATACTCTCAGTTGGCTCCCCAGAAAGTCTGGAGTTGAAGTTTTTTTGGACAAATTATTAATGTACTCATTTTAAGTAAAGATATTCAATTTGATTTTGAAACCAAAATAGAAAATGCAAACTTTTAATCCTGCAAAACATCAAACACTGAAACCAATGGAGAGTAAGGAGCAGAAAATTGAGAATTATACAGCATATGAATTTAAAGATGCATTTTTAAGTAATCAATTCATAAGGAAAACGTATTGAATATTAACACAAAGCATATTAAAAATGTGTAAATATTACTGGTTCTTATGTCTTGCTCTTTATATTTTATTTTATTTTATATAGTTCTAGAGTGACTTAGTAATTAAACACAAGGGTTTTTTTCAAGGAATAATTTTGTTGATATTGTAAAAATATAATTTAAAACATAGATTACAAAAATCTTTAATGTTATTCAAACGTTTCCAGGAACTAAATTTGAAACTATAAAGATCTCTTGTGATCCCTTAATTGGTCTTTGTGAAACAGAATGGAGGTTATTGGCTTGATAATTATTAAACTTTCAATAACCAGTATCTCGATAGAGAAGATATCCCTTCTCCTTTCAGAAAAATAGGTCAAATAATAACACAATAAACTCATATCAGGGCTTTAGATTTTGGTAGTGGGTTTTTTTTTTCTAATTTTATAGTTTACAATCTCCTGTTAAACCTGTATCCACTGTACTGTACAATAAGAATTCATATTAGGAAAAAAGATCCTAGACAATGCAAGAGTCTCTGCTATAAAAACTAACAAACATTAAGTCAGGTCCATTATCAATTCCTAAAACAGAAGAAAACAGGCAAGTACATATTAATATTTTCAATACTAGGGGTTAAAATAAAAAGAAAGAGTTCTCATTAACCAGAACACTATTTCTTGAGATTTATGATTTTAAAAGTTTCTGTTTTAACAAGATAGAAAGTATAAATGATATTGCTTTATTTTGACAACATGGAAAGTATGTTTTTTTCTAAATAAATTTCATATTTTCTTGATATTTTTAAAAATAAATTCTTGTTAAGAATTAGTCTGAATTTTACCATAGTTGGAATTTATAATTCCTAAGAGTTAAATTTTTAATTATTTTTAAAGCTCTCTTCTCTACATCTACAGACAAAATGAAAATTCATTGTATGGTATTTGGGAATATATTTCACCTATAAAGAAAGAAGGTCCACATTTCAAATGGTTTTGAGTGAATAGAGATGTTTTTTATTTTTGTTTTTATGTATTTTTATCCATTTCCATCTGCAAAGTGTTTGATGCAATAATGACACATATTTTCATTTCAAAATCTTCTTTTCAGAGGTAACTACACTAACTCTACCACTAACTACTGCTGTGTGACATTGGACAATCACTGCCTTTCTCGGTTTGTTCTCTTTAGTATGAGGGATTAGGATTGGGATTGGGATTGCCAGTGGTTTTCAAGTTTTTCTTAACAGCAGCATTTTCTGCTAACAAAATTGCATATGAAATCCTGTTATGCAAAACAGCTCAAAGCAATGACGAAGTTCCTTCAAGCAGTTTAGATTTGGGCGCCCCTACCCCCACTCCCACCCTGACACCAGCACTATTTAAACACTATCATAACATGTCAATGATCTATAAAATTTCTCCCACCTCTGAAGTTCCATGGTTCTACTAGATCAGATAGATTTCCTGTGGGGGCTTCATAAGAAAACTTGGACAATCACAGTAATTGACTGACGTGTAATAAAAAATTATATTTACTTGAGTGCTTACCATATACCAGTCACGATAGATACTAGCTCGTTTAATACTTGTAGCAATCCAGAAGTTGTAAGTACTCTTCTTAATTCCTATTTTACAAATGATGACATCCAGGCTTAGATTAATTAATTTGCCCGAAGTGACACAGCAGCTGGAAGTAACCCAGTTATCTTGACTGCAGAGGGAGCCTCTCTGACCAGTTTTGCTTACTCATTCTGGGAAATAAACTCTTGTTTTATTTTCCTATATACATATCATTTGAATCCCAAGGTTAAAGGTGCCGTGAAAAATTAGTATCAAAATAAGGATAATTCCAATAGCAAAATTGTTGGAAGAGTATGTTTCTCAAAGAATGACTGTGGACCACTTGTATTAACATTCATTTAAAAGGGTGATGATTTTGGCTCAGTCCCAGAGCCTAGCAGATAGCATCAACAAGTTTAAATTAAAAGAATAAATATCTAGGGATGCAGTTTAGGAATATGTATTTTGACAAGCACCCAAAACCTGAGAATCATTGCCCTAATACATCTCTGAGGTCCTTCTTAGTTATGACATTCTATCAAATTTTAAACATTAAATTGTAAGTTGAATGAATATCATTTTTCTGGTGAGTTTATTTTTTCACTCAGTCCATTTAACTTTCTCCAGTTAAAGAAAAATGGAAAAAAAAAAAAAAAGACTCAAGGCTTTTCTGGGAAAATCCTTATCTTTTCCTTAGAGTTCTCGCTATATAGTCTCAAAGTGGCCTGAAATGTATTTTCTCGTTTTCATATTTCTCCTTTTCCATCAATGGCTCAAAAGACTAAGAGAAGCTGTAGGCAGATTGCAAGCTATCACTCACTGCACAAAAAAAGTCCTGATAAATGTCTCCCTCCTTGCAAGAGACACTCAGATGGATGTGTAACTTTTGAGCTGACCCTATTTATTTTGTAGGCCTTTGAATTGAATGCTTTATAACCATGGACCAGTGTCATTCTAAAGGAGTTAACTCAATAATTTTATTTTTCCTTTTTTTTTTTTCAGAATAATCACAGTTGTCAATTAAATTTGAATGGCATAGTAAAATATTTAGATATCTACTAAGAAGATGAGTTTGTTGAGTTTTGCCTTTTTTTTTTAAGCTTTCTTTTTCCTTACAGATTATTCATTTCAGCAAGATCCCATTCAGGCTAAACGTACTTTCTGCTACATGGTTTTCTGACCAGCAATTTATTTAATGGAAGGAAATTTTGTTATGATATTAAAAGAAGGATGATCTCTAAATATCATTTTAAAAATTAGTTAATATAAGTAAAAATGATGTTTCCTTTAAATAAATCAAATTAAGTTGCTGATATGAATGAACAAATCAATCTACGTTAACTGATTAAAGAAGGTGTTCTGATGACCTGCCACACCATCTTTTACTGTGTGCACTTCTGTCATGAAACTTTATTGGATTTTCCTGCTTCTTTTGTGTTTGTTTGTTTGTTTGTTTGTTTCATTTGGCAAATAGCATCTAAATGCCATTCCCTCACTCGTGAATTAAACACGTCTACCATTACATTATTTTTTGTACATGGAATGTATGGAGGAAAAGGAGATAGAAGTCAAATATTTAAATTTCCAAATATTAAAAAAAAAGAAAACCCACTAGCATTTCTGTGTCATTGCTTTGACGTTCTATCATCTTCTGTAGGCTAGAGTTGTAATTTTAATATCTAATTCAAATTGAAATATTCTTCTTGGAGGAAAGTCAAATTTTAGAGTCTATTGAGTTGACTATCAGATCTCTTGATTCTCCCTCATGTTTAACACTTGATTTCTATCCTAAATGATTATTCTTGTGAGAGAAAAGCACCTCCTTATTGACATCCACTATAAGTATAATTATTTTCTAGGTATAACTTCTCAAGTTATTTTTCCTTTGACTTATAGTATTTTTGATTGTCTTCTTCTATCCCTAAGGTAGTACGTTGCTTATTCTAAATACACCTTTAACCTTATAAGAAAAGATGTTTCAATGAGAAGCAAATATATATTTTTATGTGTCTCTTAATGCCTAAAAGAAAATAAGTAAAGGATACTTCAGCATTCACCTATAATCCAGTATTTTCCAAATTGTGTCCAGGCCGACTGGTTCTGGGAAATATTCATTGTGGCCTGAGAATATATGATCCTATGCCATATTCCCCACTCCTTGGACACTGATAATAAAGGTTAGTGTTTTAATGAAGCTTAAGAAAGTTATTAAATCACAAAACACTTTTTTTTCCCTAAACACACCTTGAAGAAACATTAGAAAAGTTTTCTTTTAACACCAGCTTACATATCTTTCAAGAATCACAAATAATACAACCAGGAATGTTTTGAAAGAATGCTTCTGGGTTTTTGTTTAACTTGAAGAAAAATTCTTGCCACTTCAAATGAGCTAGTATCTATTTTAAATTTTCCTTAGTATATCTTAGTGAATTTAACTTTATCACCTAAAATATTCATGTAATACTTTAATTTTTTAAGTATTATTTTTAAGGTCTGCACCTATGACCAAGCACATCAGAGTACCAACTGTTGAAAACAAATTCTTTACAGAGTAGAATTAATGCTAGCGAACAATCTTTGGTAATATCGTATTGAGTGGCTTTAAGAAATTGGATCATGATAGATGAACGCTGAACGCAGTTTTACATAGTCTCGTTAGAAACTATACAAAAAACACTTTAAAATGAGAGGGATACATTACTTAGCAAAGATTTTGCAGAACCCTACACTCTACTGATGAGCATTTCACAGTTCTTTTTTGCAATGCTTTATTTTTCAAATCAATCGTTCATACACAAAAGCAGCAAAATTCCTTTTTAAAAAATTCTTGGATGAACTGATTCAGAATAAAGCTGAATCACTTTACATTTCTCTAAATATAGCTCAATTTTTAATTCACTCAGAGTTTGTGAATCAGCTTGATAGACGATAAGCCATTTATCATTTTTAAATATACCATTGAATATGTCACGCAAATGTTAATTCCATCTCATTTGTTCAGCTGTATATTACTTCACTGAGATTTTCTCTCCCTCTTCTCTCTGGCCAAACAGATGCCTAGTGTTATTCATACATGCATCATTACTTTAAACTATTTTAAATAATACACCAAATGTCTACCACTGGGATCACTATCCCAGGGTCCAAAGTCAGATAGTTTTCTTTTCCTTGTGAGATGATAGGATGAAAATTCTTACAAGCTGTGTTAATTTTGCAGGTCAGTATTGAATTCTTGTTTTTTAAATGGATGTGCATGAAAGACTGGCCCCTGTCTAATCTCTCTGTTTCTCTCTCAATCTAAGAGAATTGGAAAATTGCTCCTGAATATTTTTTCTTGAAAAAGCCAAGTGTTGGGATATGTATGATGATATGCTAATCTTATATATGAGCAGAGCTTCACTACAGGCCAAGCAGTCATTTACAGAGCTGGCTTTTTTAACTGTTTGAATATTACTGGGTTCAATATACAAATACTTTTAATTTTTCACTTCATGTAGGAAAAAAATCTATAAAGGATCAAATTTTAATTTTCACACCTACTAAGTGGCATTCTTTTTTTTTTCCTTTGATAATAAGAGAAACTAGGAAAAGAATCTCAGAGAAATTTTGCTGTGTTTCCAAAGGTAATAAAATTCAGTCAATTGTCTTTCTTAAGAAAAATGCTGTTAGTGTGTACTTTGAGTTGGTGGTAGCCTTTCTTTAGAACTCCCCGTGATCTTTATAGCAACGGTAAACTGAATTTCTTTATGACCTAGTATGAAGTATTTAATTTCACAGAATTCCTTGAGCATAAAATATTTATAAAAGAAATTGTGGGTTAAAATACTCAAGTATATTTTTAAAATCTAATTAAAATATTAATGCCTGGCTCTTTTTCCTACATGTGTAATTCAACCAAGAGTACTTTTATTCTCATGGCCGTTACTGCTTTGTCTATGATGAAAGCTTTACTGCTTCTGTACTGTGCTCAAGAAAAAAACCAGCAAAAGAAGCAAGAGTTCACTGTAGCAAAGCTAGCTGGTGAGCAAAGGTGATATGAATGTGTAGTATTGATTTACTGAAGATAATCATGAGAACATTTTAACATTACTTGCCTTATAAGTTAGAAAAGGTGTGGACATCATTTTTTTTTGTAAATAATGATTTTTACAAATGTTTTTTCCTTCATACCAATCACCCATTTCACAAAATCCTAAATATGCAATTATTTATCATGACACATTACTGCAACTAGGGTTCCCATTTCCGAACAAACTTTAATTATACATGAGATCAAGATGAAATATCTAAAGTAAATTGTTATTTAAATGTAATTTTTTTTCTGGAAAATAAATGAAAAAATGTAAAACTAAATTCAGTTGTGAACCTCTTTTATCACCAGCCTCTTAAAATTTTACCCGCATTTCTGGAAAATTTCACTGCGTGTTTGGGGTGGCAAAGCGGACAAAACGTTTTGACACAGTGCAAGGGGCTTTAGAGTAGGACACATCCCAGTCCCGTGATTTAATGATAGACTGGAGCACATTACTCGATTCTTCATCCCTGTCTTTAAGAAAATGGAGCTACTCTCCCCTTATCATAGGGTCAATGAACAGATTAAAAGAGATAATCTTTACCAGTCCCCTAATAGTTCCTACCTACTACGTTGTGGATATTCAATAAACAACCCCTTCCCTCTTTTGTGAATAGCGATTGGGATGGGCCCAGAACACTCTAACGCTCTGCACCCCCCCCCCTCCCCCGCGCTGTCCTAACTCTTACGGCTCTACTGTCATCCCGGTGCATTGCTCTTGTCAGCTTCTGCTAACTGCACTGACCACTCATAAGAGGACAGGTGCCAAAGCTTAGAGGTATTGTTTTATTTCTAACTCCAGTGATTGCCCACTACAGAAGGGTCCTTTCAAAGGTTTGGATTTGTTTGCTTTGGGTTGGGGGAGGGGTCTCTTGGTTAATTATTAAGGAGGGAAGGGCCTTTTAGAGAGGCCAGATAGGTCCTCAAGGCCAAACAGCCTCCATTTCAAAGCTTCTTAAACTTTAAGAGGCTGGGAAGAAACCTATTTAGGAAAAGTGAAGGAGCCTCCTTGGCAGCTCAGGAGATAAGCCTGTACGCGGCTCAGTGCCCCTATCCTATTATTTAAGGATTCAGAATCTCAGTGTTCTGTGTCTGTAAAGGGAGAACCACCTTTCCTTAACAGTTGTTGGGACAACCTAATCTAAAGCCAACTGCCAGTAGCTGGTAGATGTGAGCTCTCAATAAAGGATCCCTGTGATCAAGCTTCTGGACCTTGAAACAGGGTGGTGGGAAGTGGTGTCCGAGGTCTGGGAAAGGGAAAGGGAGTTCTCCTTTCTCTTTGCGCCTCGGATTTCCTGTCCCAGGAGACCCCACTACTTCCCACAACTGACCCCCCCCTCCCCCGGCACTTAGGGGAAAACCTGGACGAGGGTTCAGGCTGCTGCACCCTGAGTCCCAGATGACCTCCTGGCCGCAGGATAAACCAGCCCCCCACCCCACCCCCCGCCCCCGGGCACCGGCGGGCTCGGGACGGCGGCCTCCGGGCAGGGACAGCGAGACCCTCACGACCCTCGGGCAGCTCGGAGCACCGCGCGGCCCCGGCGGAGGCCCGGGGGGGGGGGGGCAGCGCTCGGGGAGGTCGCCCTGGAGACCGGGCGCACGGCCCCGCGGAGGGCGCGGCGGCCGCGGGCGGAGGAGACGCGGGAGGGGGCCTCGCCAGCGCCGCGGGCTCCTGCAGCGGGCGAGCCGCGGCCCCGAGACCCCCGAGACCCCCGAGGACCCCCGAGGCCCCCGAGACCCCCGAGGCCCCCGAGGCCCCGCCGCCGCCCCGCGCCGCTGCAGGTAAGTGCGCGCTCCCCGCGGCGCCGCGGGCCGGGAGACACAGCGGGTTCGAGGGGGGACGGCCCTGGGGTAAGGAATGGCGCGTCTACTGGGCCTCGACCTCTCCCAACCCCGCTCCAACCCCCCCCCCCCCCCGCAACAAATAAGAAACAGTGGCCCCAAATTTGGGAACTGCAAGTGAATCCTGGCCTTTGGTACCCGGCGCGCTCACTGCACCCCCAGCCAGCCCCGCCCCACCGCACACCCCTCCCCACACGCCACCCCCTCACCCCACCACCGACTTCCTGCGTGTCTGAGCTTTAGGGTGAGGGCCTGTGCAGAGCTGGCCAGCCGGTGTGCTGGGGGAGCAGCAGTGTCCCTGAGGCCCGACTGCCCTGGCGGCCACACCCCCGGGACCCCTAGGTTCCAGCTCTGGCCTGTGGGAACCAGGGAGCAGACTGAGGTCTACCTAGGGTTCCTTTGGATCAGAACCTGGATGACCCACTTAACCAGGCACAGTGTGCCTGCTACACACAGACACACTCACATAGACACTCACACTCGTTATACATACACATACACACACGCATTCACAGATACACAGACACTCACATTCATAGACTCTAATATACTCCAAGCACACACACCGAAGTGCACACATACATTCAGTACACAGACCCATGGCACACAAAGGCTCATGCACAGACACACACACACACACACACACAGGCACACACCCATTTAGGTGCACAGATAATCATTCATATACACACAGGTGCCCACACAGGTTCCCTGGGCACACACATCCATGCACACAGACGCTCAAACATGCAGCCCCACACACTCATGGGGACACACTTGTGCCTACCCAGGCATTCACCCACAGACACACAAACACACACACACACAGAGCCACAATCACACACAGGCACAGAATCACACACACACCCTCAGTGCCTCGGTTCCAACACACGGTACCTCTGCCATTCCATGTGCCCTCCATGTGCCCTTTGCTCTTCTCTACCTGACACTTATCACACAGAGGTTTTATTTTTATTTTTTTAAGATTTTTAATTTATTTATTCATGAGATACACACAGAGAGGGAGACAGAGGGAGAGACACAGGCAGAGGGAGAAGCAGGCTCCATGCAGGGAGCCCGAGGTGAGACTAGATCCCTGGTCTCCAGGATCAGGCCCTGGGCTGAAGGGGGCGCTAAACTGCTGAGCCACCCAGGGATCCCCACACTTTAGATCGTGTCCTTGTGTGCCCTGCCGACTCCACTCCCGCTCCTTGAAGGCAGGGACTCTGTCTTAGTTCTGTGTTACTGTCTAGCACAGTGTTTCCTTGTTAGGGCTCTCAGATTTACAGATTATAAAATAATTTAAATGAATGTCTAAATTTGTATATAGGCAATAGGGCAGTAGACCTACAGTCTAAATTCTGGGAAGTCCGTTCCTACTACCACCTTTTTGACAAACGTTAGCTGGAAGGAAGTGGTCTTTCTAATAAAATACGTTGTTACAGGTTAAATTTTGTGTGCTTTCTACAAAGAAAATCACTGTTGCTTGAAAAAACTACCCTTTGGGGAAGACGATTTTAATTTTTAAAATAAAGCATCAACAACAAATATTAATTAGCAAACTTTTATCAAGATTAATTTGGAGGGAAGGGCAATAGAAAATACTGCTTTCGGGTGTGAAGTAACATCTTTCTTCTACACAAGGCTTTTTTCAGTGACTAAACCTCTTCTGCTATTAAGCATTTTTGCTGCAGCTTAATATCTGATTATGTGAATTATACTATACTAATATACTATTGCACAGACAAAAGTTATCAGCTTTCGTGTTCCCAATTATACTGTCCAGAATGACAACATACACTAAAAATCACTATTAAGGAAACTGCACTTTCCCATTCAAAAATGATAGAAGAATTATGTTTTTTAATCTAGAATGAGTCTTGGTGTTAACGTTAACTAAACTGCTTTCAGATCTTTTGTCTGCTGTTTTACAAAAGTTTTCCATAGGTGAGGATGATGTCAGACATTGCTAAAGACAGGATGGCTCATTTAGGGAAAAGGAGGAGTGTGTCTTCTCTGAGTGGTCGTGAATTCCGGCAGAAGGAACTTCATGGTTATACCAAAAAGTGAGTAACTGAATATCTAATAACCTAAATTCAACTATTGAATGAACCAGTGCATAGTGTTCCTTTGGAATATAAAAAGGGAGAAAATGGGCAAATGGAATATTTTGAGTCATCTTTTGGGGCTATATTTTAAAAATGAAAAAAAAAAAGGAGAGTGAGAAAATCTAAGTGGTATATTGATTCCAGCAACATTTTTTACTATTTCAGATAGCATCCCCCAAAAATCATCTACCCCAAAGAAATGCCATGTGCAGTGCAGACTACCTACTTCTTTTGTGTCTCCTTAGTATCATATAAATGCTTCTCCTCAGGATCATATAAATACATAGATTTTGTTTCATAATCTGATCATTTGTGGATTATAAATACAATCTCTCTCTTTTACAGATAGAAAATGTAAAGGAGTAGCAATCCCAGCTAATGTCAGAAGTAAAACTGGGAGAAAAATTAACCTCTGCAACTTTTACTTCTGACCCTAAGCCATTTTGGCTACTATTTCCAGTATTTAAAGGTAAAGTTCAAAACAAACAAACAAACAAAAAGATAAAGTTCCTTTTTAAATTATTCAATAATAATTATTAGCTTAAATTCAACTTTTTCCAAGAAAATATTTATAACAATAGTCTGACATAAATCATGTTCCTGTGGTTATATAAAAAAAAAACCTGCTCTCATCTGAAGACTAAACTGTCATTCTTATTTGCCTCATTTTCATTTTACATCTTCCCTTCTAAAGCATGAGAAAGTCATATAGAATCAGAACACCACAGCTAAATTTGAATAATTAGCTTTCTTTTTTAATTGATGAAATATAATAAATACAAATTAAAAGTAACAAAAATACAGAAATTGTATCGCCAACACATGAGGATAGATTTTTCACTAACAGATACATTTAAGTGATAATTTCATTGATGTATTTCACAGTTAGAAATTCAGACTATTGGGATCCCTGGGTGGCGCAGCGGTTTGGCGCCTGCCTTTGGCCCGGGGCGCGATCCTGGAGACCCGGGATCGAATCCCACGTCGGGCTCCCGGTGCATGGAGCCTGCTTCTCCCTCTGCCTGTGTCTCTGCCTCTCTCTATCTCTCTGTGACTATCATAAATAAATAAAAATTAAAAAAAAAAAAAAGAAATTCAGACTATCAAAACATTCAGAATGGATCCTCTACCTGAATTTTTTTTTCTTAGAAAGCAAACGACTGGCTTCCAAGTACCCTTCAGTACAGAGGCCATTTAGGAGGCTCTCTCCTCAAGCTAGCTCCTACTTACTTTCAAGGTCTTTAGCACTGTCTGGGACTGGACTGTGCAAATGGTTCTCCTTCATGAAATGAGCTAGCAGAATAATTCTGAAAGCTCAATGGTTATCAATCAGTGGCATTGTTTTGAAATTTCAGAGTTTTATGGGAAAGCATATACCTTTCTCTTGAAAAGTATTTAAAATATTTTTTTAGTAGATCAGTTTCTTTTTTTTTTTTTTAGTAGATCAGTTTCAATTTTATAAAACCTATCCTGAAATTTACTGAGGACCAAATACATTCTGTCATTTAATATCCCCAGCATTAATCCTACTAGGAAGACCACATCCTCACCATTTTACCATGAAATAACTGAGGCTTAGAGGTCAAGGAATAATTTAGTGACTAGGATGGTCCTAAATCATGAGTAAAGCATATAGGGCCCAGGGATATCTGCCTACTTCTCCAACTCTGTGTTCTCCATTAGCCTACTTCCATCCTACTCTCTGGCCATACTCAGCTTGCAGATTTATAATCCTCAGTGCTTTGCCTTGTCTCCAGCCAAGCTGCCATGTTTCTTTCCCATGGGGTACCCTTGTCTGGAATGTTCTTCTTATACTTTGGCTTCCTTCTCCTCCTTCTCCTCCTCCAGGATTAGGTCCAGCTCCACCTTTCTAGGAAGCTCTCTCTAAACTACTCAACTACAACCACTTCCTCTTCTGGGCTAGGTTAGATGTTCTTTTCTGTTCCTGCTGCTCTTCTCTTCTACATACTACTATACTAGGCTGTTTTCTTGTCTGTCTTTTCTTGTTAGATTGTGAACTTATTTGCCTTTACAGCAGTAAACACACTGATAAGGAAGACAAAGAAGACTAGGAGATAGACATACTTGGAAAGTCACTTCTGGGGCTTCTCATCGATGAGATGAGCACTTCTCATTGGCATAGATTTAGCCCTCCAGTCTTGGTTTCTATGTCTACATTGCTTTACAGTAGTAACTAATTCTTAAGATTCATCCCTGGGCATAATGGATATCTAAAATGACTTCTGAATTATGAATGGAAGATTGAATTTATAGTCGGTATAATTACTATTAACTGTTTTTAAGGCTGGATCTTTTTTATTTAAATTATGTTTTCATTATAATATAATTTTTATGTTTTATTTTTAAAAGATGAAATGTCTTAAGCTGGATCTTACTCTCCCAGGATCATAACTGTTAGCATGTCAGCATATTTCTTTTCATACCTTTCTAGTTGTCATCATACTTAGTCTACAAGTTTGAATTTTATTTGCTTTTTCACTTAAATAATTGATAGAAATAAGGCTGAAAGTATCTCATATTTATTGAGCCCTCACCATGACCTTATTTAAGTCTCACAGAAGCTCTGTAGTAGTGGGTGACAAACTGGATCAAGGGCCAGGTCCAAACTACCCCCTATTTTTGTATGGTCCCCTAGCTAAGTATGGTTTTTACATGGTTGAAAAAAATTTAATAATACTTTTGTCATGTGAGTATTAATAAAAATGCAAATCTCAGTATCCGTCAATTAACTTTTATTGGAACACAGCCACACCTATTCATGTGTGTATTGTCTCTGGCTGCTTCACTATAGAGTAGAAGGGTTGCAATAGAAACCATAGGACCCACTAAGCCAAAATATTTGCTCTAGCATTTTACAGAAATGTTGGCTGATCCTGCTCTCTAAAATAGATGCTGTTGTCGTCCCCATTTTACAAATGAAGAAACAGAAGCCTAGAAAGGTTGATGTTCCAAAGCCACAGAATTAGCAAGTGGCAAAATGGGCTTTTGTGTATAGACAGGTATTCTCATTCTTTGAAAATTGGCTATCTATGTGTAACCTATGTTAATGAAGCTCTTCTATTCATTCACCTGAACCTTTTGTTTCCCATCTGTGAGTAAGAGCAGGTATTGACAGTGACATCTTTCTTTTGGAAGCTCAGCCTTTGGCAGCCTTCAAACAGTATTTGAACAGATGTGCTTCTCTCATGTTCTTAAAATGGAAACAGAAGCCTGAGGTTAAGTTACTTTCCCAGGATAATGTGACATGCTAGCCAGGTTTATTTTCTCTGTAAGTAGAAAATAACAGTAATTCAACTAGTAGGTCAAGCCTAAGGTTGGAGAATAAAGAGTCTCTCTTTTGTCTCAAACCAAAATTACAGCAATGTTGTATAACAAGAACTTAGAGTACGGATCCCACAGCTCTCTATTTAAACCACACTGGTGGTATCTAACACACTCATTAGGCCATACTGTATTCTTTCACTTACTCATTTATTCAAGGTTTACTGAACTACTCTGTGCCAATTATTGTGTCACATGTTAGGCATGTAAAGGTAACTAACTGTAGAGTTTTACTCTGTAGAAGGTCATTTTTCAAGTAAACTGAAAGCCACCTGGTAATTTTTTTTTCTGCAAAAAGGAAAATCCTGAATTCATGACTTCATTTGAGATAAATATTTATTGACCAATGAGTATATTCCAGGCATTATGCTGGGGGGGTGAATCGCAAAATGATGTTTCCTGATCTGTTTCCTGATTTTGATAAGTTCTTTTGCCATCTAAATAAAAGTAAAGCCCCTGAAAGATCTAGATGAGATACAGCTTCCCCCCTTCAAAGAGAGAGAAACTTGAGAAAACTGAAATTACCATCATCTGAAATTAAACCACAGTAAAAACTCATATTATGTTGTATTTGATAGGTTATGAGACTGTTTCACATACAATACCCATATGATTCTCATAAAAATCCTGTGGGTTAAGTAGAGAAGATACTTTTATGATCTTCAGTTATCTCATTTATTATCTTATTTCTCTCGGGAACAGAGTTAAAAATTTTCCTCATTTCATAGCACAGTGTCATCACCAATGTGGGTGAGGCCCCTGGTGTCCACCTGATTGTTCCTTTTCTTCCCCTTCCACACTTCACTCCCAACTCTCAAAAGGCACCCACTCTCATATACACAGCACTACACGTGCTACAAGAATACACATATTTAAGTACTGTAATTTTCTGTGTATTATGCTGTTTTGACATTTAAAAAAAACTTTCTGGCTGGGGAGAGATGCCCCTCCCAGGTCTAGCCAATTCTTGAAGCTAGCCGATGTCTCATTAGGAAACATGCCTTAGATATACATGCAAACTATCCAGAGCCAGCTTCCCTCTATGTGCCCCCCAACACACCCCATGCAATATTCCTCTGCCTTAACTGGCCCAGAGCCAAGTACCAGGCCCACTGAAATTACTCAGACTAGCTAGTCTTGAATGGCTTCTCGTGCCCAGTTGTGCCTTTTCCTCAGAAACCCCAATAAAGGCTCTAGCCTTATCTCTCCCTGGCTGCTGTCCTCTGTGTCATAACACTCTGGTGTCTTTCCACATAGCCTTGCATGGCATGGCATGTATCTTATCTCTAGGATCTGTGAGTACAGTCAGCTGTGTTTTCCTGGGCTCCTCCTCTGTGTCCTTTTTTTTAATTCTTTTTTTATTTTTTATTTTATTTTATTTTATTTTTTCTCCTCTGTGTCCTTTTGTGCCACACCTGACTGACCATCTAATAAAAGAATACGGAACAAGTACTTACCAAGGATTTTGATTTACACAAATGGTGTTGTGCTATAAATCTCATTTTATTTTCTCAATTTCATATATCTTGTTCAGCGTTTTTATTTTTTTAATATACTTGTGTAACTATGGATTAGCTCTTTGCTTCTTGCTGTGGCATAGTAGTTCTTAATATATATCATCACATATGTTTGTATCCATTCCCCTAGGGATGAACATCGAGATTGGCTTTCACATGCCATGTGGAACATTTTCATACATAGTCCTTCATTGGCATCTTTGTAAAAACTGTCTTGGGAATGCAATCAAGTATTAAGATATACTACAAAGTTGTAGTAAGTAAAAATGATAATAAATGCAGGAACACATAGGTGCATGAATAGAGAAACAGACCAATGGAACACATAGGAACTTCAGAAATAGACCCACGAATACATGGAAACATCATATATGAATCTTTCCATTCATCCAGGAGCTGCAACAGAATTTTCATCAGCTGCCTTTGGCTTTGACCTCACCTTCTCTTGAGTGAACATTAGTTCAGTGGCTTCAGATGCTCTGATTTTCTATCCACATACTCAAAATTATTCTATTTTATCAGTCACCTTCCATGGCTTATCTTCAATCACATCAGAACTAGATTTTTTACAGGTTGTGGGATTTATCCTTTGTCCTTCAGAATCATTCATGCTCTTGAAAAATATATCCTAGAAGAACACATGCCATGTCATTTTTCTCTCTTTCATTTATGAGGATGTATCTTGACCTTTGTTTCTATTATAACCTTTCTCTTACTGGTACAATGGGGCCAATGATGTGAATAAAATATCTCAAAGCTACATAAAAATCCAGAAAAAATACTATAAACTAGATGGCCACAAAACTAAATTACCTTACTAGGCAACTGCCACCTTCTGCTGACAGGGGAAAAGTTAGTATGGTTTTGCTCTTAAACATAACATTCATAAAAATATCCTTTGGATGTTTTGAGGCAGAAAGTTCTCAAATAAGTGAGCCTTTATGCGTATTTCATGTTGTTTTCAATACCTTGTTTCTTGAGCAAAGGAATCTAATTTTTCTTCATATCACCAGCTTGCCCATTGTGAGCAATAATTATTTGTTGAAAGAATGAGGGAAAAACAAAAGAACAAAAGTCCAAACCTATACACCCTGATCTATACAATCTTTTTACACTGTGTGCCCTGAAATATCTCCACTGGGAGGCAGCATATAACTTTAGTAGATTTAGGAGTGAAAACTGCTTAAATGATACCATTCAAAATATGGTAGTTCCAGGTATTTCATGGTTATAAATAGAAGAAAGAGATGATATTTTGACTTTCTTAATCTACTAAATTAATGGTTCAAAGGCAGTTATGCATTCAAATATTATTTCTTACTGCAGCTTCAAAACATCTCAGTAATAATGTCTGTGAAAATGACTGAAAATAAATTCTCAATAATAACTACATGGTATTGAGGCTGGTGAGACTTAATTGAAATTACGACTGTCTCTAACAGTCATAAAAATAAGACAATCCTTTGTTTATTCTGTGTAATTAAAGGGATGACCAGCAAGTACCTTTGTAAGAGGTTTTCAGGAGAACTGAATATCATGGAAGAGTAAACGTATTCCAACTCCATCGCTAATTTTCTTTTTCCTCTTTCCTGCATGATCAGAGCACAGACTGTTGGGTTGGCATGGATGCTTCCAATGTCAATCAGGTACAATATAGAAGGGTTCCTTTTGTTTTTGTGGACCACTGTCGTTCAGCTATTTCTGCATCCAGGTTAATGCCATGTGTGTCCTCCACAGCAGTACACATGATTGCAAGTATTACTGAAACTTGCATTGGGTGACAAATAGTTACTCTTCTCCCAGGATAGCATTGGTTGATTTGTTCCTTGTTTTCATCAATAATTTCTGCCAGACCTTCGGCTTTCCTGTGTTCACTTTTCATCTCCGTTCCTTCCTAAAACTTGACAACTCTCTTGGATACATTTTGCTAATTGAATCTTTTTCCTTTCTAGCTTCCGATAACTGATGAAACACATAGACAAAATACAAAGAGCATTTTTCACCTTTAAGAAATAAGATCAATAAAATCAGTAAATAAGAAATAAGATCAACTACAACATTCCCTTTGTGATGAGATCGTGTATCTCTCTAGAAGGATTATTATAAACTGGAAAATCTGGTCATAATTCTACTGAAACGTAGCCACTTGTAATGTTGTGACATATACCTAATAAATGTTTTCTGCTGTGTACAGCACTGATAACTAAAATTATAAAATTGCTTTTTTTATCCAAAAATGTTTCAAAAGGCTTGAGTAAAGCTATTTATCAATAGAAAATATGTTCTACTTATTTTCCAAAAGTATTCTGAACTGCCATTGGTCATTCCCCATTTTCAAATATAGAATTTCTCCTATTTCTAAAAATTTACAAACCCATATTCTGGTTTAATGTTAGCTACCCAGATTGCAAGCATTTTAATATTTTATCTCTTCCTTCCATGTTTTTTTCAAGGAAAAAATATTTTATTTTTTCTGTTCAGCCCAGTCTTTTCTCTCTTCCTTTTTCCAAACTTTCTCCTTTAATGTGGGAGCAAATAGATCTTAGTTTCAAAAAAATACCATAAACAGAATCTTTTTTAAACTAACAAGTAAAAATTTTCTGTAATTTTTCACAAAGTTATAGTTTTAGTAGATACATGGTACAGAAGGCAATAGGCAAACCGAATATTTTCCTTCTGCATGAGAAAGGATGCCAGGTTACAGCAAAATATCTGAAATATCACTCTCCAAAGCCCTATCTTCTCCCCAAAACTAACTCCACGTTTTGTTCTCCAGTACTTGCAACATCCCACTTCCAAGTAGCAAACTCTGTATCAGTTAGAATTTGTATCAGTATTATATAATGCTTCTTATAATAATATTTTTTAAGTAGTGACTTAAACAAAATAGAAATGTATTTTTCTCTTATGTAGAAGAAGTTTGGAGGGAAGCAATTCAGAGACCTAGCCTTCTTCTCTCTTCCTGATGTATAATGTATAAGGTCATCTCAAAACCCAAGATAGCTGCTGAACCTTTGCCATCATATCCACATTCCAGTCCTCAAGGATATAAACAGGATCCTTTTGATTAATTCATTCTTTTGAGGAAACTCTCTCAGTATCTCAACCAAAATTTCCACTTAACGTCTCATTGGCTTACAAGCCACATGGCCACAATAGCACCAAAGAAATCCAAGAATTTGTCTTTAGTGTAGAGAGAAATATCCCCACAAATTTAGAGTTCTGTTACCAAGGAAGATGGAGAGAATGACAGGTACTTCCTGCCATGATGTTTATTACAGCTTTCTCCACAACAGTAGCATTTTGGAAACAGCCTAGAATGACCAGGAGAACAAGTCTGTAAATAAAACATAATATGTTAATATATTAAATACTGTCTTGATATTTAAAATATTAATGTAGATTACTATTTAACAACATAGGAAGTCATCCATGATACTTTCTTGAGTAAAGAAAAAAAAAAGCCACAATCTATCTTACGCTCCCATGTGCAAAATCCTGTCTAAAAAGATTTTTAGATTTTTGTAATGTTACCAGTGGTTAGGTAACCACTGGGGTTAGTAATTTTTTTGTGTAGTTTTACTTTAGTCTTTATACTTTTTTATGTTTCAAACTTTTTACAATGAACATGTACTGTTTACACGATTACTGTGGAAAAGAAAAGGCACTGAATGAAATTGCCTTCAGTAAGTTTTTATTTTTTTGAAGATCTTATTTATTTATTCATGATAGACAGAGAGAGAGAGAGAGAGAGGCAGAGACACAGGCAGAGGGAGAAGCAGGCTCCATGTAGGGAGCCCGACGTGGGACTTGATCCCGGGTCTCCAGGATCAGGCCCTGGGCTGAAGGTGGGGACTAAACCGCTGAGCCACCCAGGCTGCCCTTAAAAATTAGTTTGCAGCACCTTCTGTTTGCAAACCTATCTTTAACCAGTGGGTTTTTAAAACTGCCCTTATCACACTTTCCAGTTTCATACTGATAAACAGTACTGCACTGATGATCAATTTCTCAGTAACATGGAACAAAGCAATAGTGAGGACTATTTGTAAAAAAAAGCCTCATTTGCTTTTTTGTCTGAGACCTCCAACTTATGCTATGTTGAGTTTTGTACAAATACTACTTCTCTGAGTTTTTAATATGGTGTTCAGTAAGAAAGAAATTGGGTTTTTATTAACACTTGCTGTGAGTTTCAAATGCAGTCATTAATTATTTCAAATAGTCATCATCCCTGTTTTTGTTCTGTCAGAAATGACTGTATGTGAGACTTTGTTACTGGAAAGTAAATAGGATATTTGAAATCCAAGTGTGCCTTTCCTACACGTACGGCATTAAGCCCTTTGCTTCGTTCCTTTTTCTCTCTGAAATGGGTAGAATAATAACTTGTGTACTTAAGAGAGTCTTGTGAAGGTAAAATGAGATATTTGATGAAAAGCGTTTTTGCAAAGTGAAAAGTAGCCCATATAAAATCAGGAAAGATTGGTTTATCTTCAAATCAGGGGGCTTTTGCAACATGGGGTTTTCTGAGCAGAAGCAATCATCTTCTGTGGGTGCTGCCCACAACACCTGCAGCCAATGTAGCCCAACAGGTTGGTTGCTACTTCAAAGGGCAGCAGAAAACTGAGAAAAGCAGGTGTTACAAGAATGCAAACTAAATCACTAATCCAGAAATCTATCGTGAAAATGCAGCCATAATTACTTGCATCAATTTCTTGGGATGGGTGGGTAAACCTTAATTTATTATACAAGTTGTATTAAGGATTTTTAAAACAGATTATCTGTGATTTTCTTAAAATATCATTTGCAAAAAGTTTACTAATCCCAAACAGCTGAAAACTAAGTATTTTAATCTTGCAGAGAAAAAAAAATGCCAAAGATTAAGAACATATCTGTCATTTAATGAAAGCAAAAACATAGCCTGCTTAGAAAAGTGGTCACTCAGAAACACGCATAACCACACACACACACACACACACACACACACACACAAACACACACACTATTGTAGTATCTCCTTTGAAATGACATCTGTCTTAACTTCCATTTTCACAGGTGGGGTTAGAGCTGAGACTCATTAGTGACAGTTGAATTTCCTCTGAACTAAGCTGAATTAAGTGGTGCTGGAGGTACACTGGGGGTTCCTCCTTGTTTGGGTCTCTGGTTCAGCACCTGGATAAGCTTATATTGCCTTGGTAACCAAGCCAAAACCCTTTCTTAGTATTGAAAAGGGTGATGGATACGAGTGATTTATGATAATTTGGGTGAATTGTGGTTTCTCTCACCATGTAGTTGAGTTTCTTGTTTTTCTTTTTTCTGTTAAGGGGATTTTGTGTGGTATGTATAAGAGTGAACTTTTATAAAGCATAATATGCCATATATATATATACATATACATATATGTATATATATATATGTATATATATATATATATATATATATTTCCCAACATGTTAAGCTTCCTCCTATATTCCCTAGTCCCTTTTGTTGGTTTTGAGGAGAGAACCTTTGCATTGTGGTAGACATGCCATTGGCAATGGCCTTTGAAGCATGTATTCTGTTACCACAAAGACAGACCAGCCCATGGACACTTTCTGAGTCATCAGATGCCTTGGACTTCCTGGGCTTCAACCACTATATTGAGACCTACTCCATGTAATTTCTCTAGGCCCTGATGGTTCCATTGTTCTCTCTTTTTTTTTTTTTAAAGATTTTTATCTATTTATTCATGAGAGATAGAGAGAGGCAGAGACAGAGGCAGAGGGAGAAGCAGGCAAGGAGTCCAATACAAGACTCAATCCCAGACCCCGGGATCATGCCTAGAGCCGAAGGCAGACACTCAACTGCTGAGCCACCCAGGTATCCTGATGGTTGCATCTCTAAAATGTTTTAGACTTAGGACACAGGCCTATTTACCTGAAATTTCCTTGAAATATTAGAGAAACTTTGCCTTTGTAACATTTTTGCTGAAAGCAGCAATATTTTGTTATTTTTATTATAACTATTGAAATTTGTTTTCTTCCTTCCTTTTAGCTCCACCAGTACTGTCTCTTATATGGATGAACCTAGCCAGCGGGATGATGCCTCTTGCCTTACAGTTCAGATGGAAAACACCTATCAGTTGGGTGTGTTATTTTATCACTCATTTCTATTTTAAACTTTTTTTTAAAGGTTTTATTTATTTATTTAGAGTGTGGGGGAGGGGCAGAGGAAGCCGGAGAGAGGATCTCAAGCAGACTCCAAACTGAGCACATGAAGCTCACCGTGGGGCTCAGTCTCATGACCTGAGCATGATCATTAGTTGGCCACTCAACCAACTGAGCCACCCAGATAGCCCCTTATTTTAAACTTCTGATCTCATTATTAACTTAAAATAATATCTGATAACATGGCATTATCTTCAATATTAGCACAATATAATAGATCTTAATTAAGTGATTTGATGTGGTTTTAATTTCTTCCTCTGCAAGATGGGACCAAATTGCTTACTTTTCTTTATCAGCGTTTCCTAAATATCAAGCAATTCATTGGCAGCACTGATGTGTATTGTGTATTACTGAACTAAGAAGTTTATTTCTGGATATTTCTGGGTCATCCTGTAGAGTAATTTTATCTATGTTCAATTAAATGAAGAGATATGCATTTAAGTTTTATACTGTAAACCCAACTAATGTTGTTGATAGGTGGAGAAAAAAGCCTTCAAAGCAAAAGCAAATGATTTCTGGTCCCTTGTTGACAGAGTGTTTATCCCTTTCCGCTGAGGCTTTGGGTCTTTGAAAACAAAGATCTTTGCACCTGTCCCTATGCTCCCAGATGGAGTCCACAGTGAATACCTTTTCCCATTCATGTCTTTTCATAGAATGACTTGTTTTCTCTAAATGTGTACCTGCCCACTATTATCTGCCCACTATATATAATTATTGCTACATAGAAATCCCACAGAGACTTACCAATGACCAAAGGAAGGACTCTATGGGCCAGAGTGGTTCCATCTGTAGCCAGTAAAATTCAAGAAAATTACAACCATCAGTGCATCCCATTAGGCCTTGTAGCCAGTTTTCTACAGTAATTCCCAAGACTACATGGATTTCAAGGCTCCATAATTAGTCAGTCTACTGGTATTTTCACAGTGGCTGGGGTAGACAACTAATATTCCTGCCCTCCAGTGTAATCTTCTACTCCTTCTGGTAACCTTACCCAGTTTTCTTTGGGGAAGCCTGCTACTGCCATCATTACCACTTTTGATCCATTAATATCCTGCTAAAGCTGACACTAGTTTCAGAGATATAACAGTGATCAATTCTGGGATAGCATATGACTGTTTGATACATCAAGCTAATCAAAACGTTTGAGATTCAACTTAGAAAATGTTGTTTGAGCTGTTGAAGAAGCTTATTAGTCTCTGAAACCTGAAAGAAGTAGCGGTATAGCACCCTTTGCCATCTTGCTCCAATATATGAAGCTTGAGACCAAGAGAGAACCAAATCCTAATGTAATTATTTGAATCCTAAATTCAGCTATCTGCTCTTAGACTTTTCATTAGACAAGGTAGGTTTGGGTCAGGTTTTCCTCCACTTAGAACTAAAAGATTTTAACCATTTAATACCTATGACATTGGGCTCTGCATGCTGAAAGGGTTTGAAACAGATTTTGACAAGATAAAGGAGTTGAAATATGAAGTCCTGTGTTTCTTCTTCATAAGCATGTACTTTCATAACTTATTTCCTTAAATAAACTAAATCATCTTATCAATTTAAGAAGTACTGAGTGTTGAACCAAGTTAGAAAAGCAATGTTAGAAATAGCTTAGTATAAAGTATTTCCCATATTTTCTTACAAAAAGTCATGTGAATTATTCCTTTATGATTAAAGTCTTTTATGCTTGACAATCCATTTCTTAAGCATTCAACTAGCCATCTTTTGATACTCAAACAAAAATGTATTTCCACTTCTACTTGTTTCTGAGATTATTTTGCATCTGAAAGGTACTCTGTAGACCTTTGGTAAAGATTTTCTCACATCTACACAATGCAGTACTTCCCAAACGACTGTGGGGGCAACCTGTCAATCAGCATTATTGTGTTTATTTTTTCCAATTCTATCCAATAATATTTGCATCATATAAAAGCATTTTAAATGTTTAGTATGTTTGTCCTCCCTGTATCTGGATAATTATAGCCAGAATGAGATGAAACATAAGTATAATTAATAAAAAAGAACAGGGAATGGAAAAATCAAAGTATATTTCTTATAATAAAACACCATTTATATTTTCTCATTAATTAATTATTAAAACATGAGTATAGAGAAAAATACAAGATGTAAGATCCAGGATGTCTGAATTTGAGTACTAGTCTTGCCAATTCCTAAGTAAATAATGTTTGAGCAAGGTATCAGCACCCTTGACTCTCAGTTTCTTTATCTGTAAGAATGGATAATAGTCCATACATCATAGGGATTTTGTGAGAACTAAATGAAGGAATGCATTTAAATTACTTCCTCATTCATTATGGTAGTTTCTCAATGTGACTGAATCTAGGATTTCACTTTAAATCACTAAGAAAAAAAGGCCTTTTGTGACATCCAGTATAATTTCCTATGAATTACGGAATGAGTTCTCCACAGGACTTTTTCTGGAGCAATGGTTAAAGAAGTATCTGATTCTTTAAAAACACTGACAGTTAGCAGGAAGTCAGATAAGACCTATATTGGTGGCTATTTTTGCTGCCACAGTGAGACAGCCTGTCTGAGAATGTAGACAACATAACAAAAGTAGAACTGGAAATTGGAGAGAAGAAAGAGAGAGAGACATCATTTGAGCTCAGCTTCCATAGGATGATTAGGCACTGTCATCAGATGCTCTTTTTTTTAAAAAATTTTTTTTATTTTTTTTATTTTTTATGATAGTCACAGAGAGAGAGAGAGGCAGAGACACAGACAGAGGGAGAAGCAGGCTCCATGCACCGGGAGCCTGACGTGGGATTCGATCCCGGGTCTCCAGGATCGTGCCCTGAGCCAAAGGCAGGCGCCAAACCACTGTGCCACCCAGGGATCCCCTCATCAGATGCTCTTAAGGACAGAAACTGCCAAGCTCTCCACCCTGACCTCACTCCACCCCCTGAGGTCCTTCCTGACTGCGGAGGTCTAATTGCCTTCCTACTTATACCCTCACCCAACCTTGCTGCCTTCTCAGCAAGAACAATGCCCATCTCCTCCCTCAAAATGAGGTGGCCAACCATAACAACAACACTAATAATAATAAATACCTAATGAGTGTGTGTCTTGAGGGGCGGGGGAGTTGTGCATGGCAGCACTATTCTAAACATTTTGAATATTTTGCCTCATTTAATCCTAACAAAAAACAATATGTGATAATTCTTATTATTACCCCAATTTGAAGAAGCTGACACACAGACAAATTAAATAACCAAATATTTATTTATTGTACCTTAAATCTATTTTTGTGACAAGTCTTTTTTTTCTTTCCTTTCTTTTTCCTATTTTTCTTTTCCTCTCCTTTCTTTTTTTATCCCAACCTTTCTTCAGATCTTTGCTTTTTGATTTCTAAAAATATCTTTTCCTCCTAAAGAAAAAAAATCCACTCAAAAAGAAAAAAAAAAGAAATAGAAAAAAGTTCTGCCATTCCCATTAGTTGACTTTGATAGTAGATTAGGGATCTCATTTGGGAAGTCAAAAGCTGAACATTCATTCTTTCTCTGTCTTTGCATCTCAGCATCCCAGCATGAGCAAGGCAAGGGATGATTCTGGCTGCACAGGGGAGAAGTCACAAAACAAATGAAAAAAAAAAAGTCCATGATGATATTTCAAAATATCTTCAAAATAGGATCTGGTAAATGAAATTTTAAAAAACATATACACAGTCAAGTGCAGAAAGGACATTGGTACAGCTAAATAGTAGGGGCTACTGGAAACAGAGACTCAAGTGCAACCAAGATTCTGTGTTTCCAGCACTAAACTGGGTGTGGGCCTCCTTCTCTCATTGTGGCCTGGCTTCCTCTCCATGGTGAGAATCATGGCCTTCTGCAGTTCCTCAGCATCACATGTCCTAACTTTTATCACCATAAAGAGGTTGACTTTTTATTCCTAGTTTCGGTTTAAAATCAAAATTCTGAGAAAGGATTCTAAGCGGACTGGCTTGTGGGCAAGTGCCACTCCTGGGCCAATCTACAATAACCTGGACTTGGGCTCAAGGAGGTGATGGTAGATCCTAAAGGACCATCTGGTTAGAGATGGAAAACTCATCTTCTTAGGAGGCAAGTTGCTGTTCCCAAATGACAGAGAGGAGTACTAAACAGATAAATATTGAGGGAATTCACTATTTGCTGAAGGGAACAATGCATACAAGCTATGTGGCCAAATTAAGTTCCATGTGAGTGATGTAGGCCAAGGTATATGCAATATGCTTGCTTGGCAGGAAGGAGTGAAAACCAGAAAAATATAGTTAGAACATATGTATTCTACTTAATTTAGTTCAAGTCAATTGTATCATCTTTAAATTTCTTGAATAGAACGGGGAAATCACCCTCAAATTTAGCCTTACACAAATGGAAATGTAAAAGAGCCACAGAGGCTTGTAGGTACATACGTTGACCCCATGAAAGAGAAGCCATCAGGACCAAGCTGGAGTTATAAACCTACAGCCCTACTGTTTTTATAACTGCTTGTCTGTCCTATAGAATGTAGATTTCTTGCTAACTAAATATTGGGGTTAATCATCATACCCATCAGATCAGGTGTCTCTCCCTTACCTATCCAGATTCATTCCCCAGGCTGATTAAAATTGAACAATTCTTATATAATCATCAGAATACAAATACTATTTATTGAGCCCCAGGAGGCTGACCTAACTCACCTACAGGGTGTAGCTTCTTTCAAAGGAGCCCTTTCCACGTGCTTCTTCTGGATCTAGTAAGAGTTCCCTTTTCAGGTCCATCAAACCTGGAGTGGGAGGTAACACCCTCAATTCACTAGCCAAGGGATACTGCACCATCCTTTGGTCCTACATCCTGCTCAAAACTTCCTAAGGAGTCTCTTTATTAAATCCTCCTGGAATTGTCCTGCTTTTAGTGTGCCATGTATTTCTTTAGACTCTGATACAGTGATTAAAAATAAACACTTACAAGATACTGATGACTGTTAAAATAGAATCGGATGTAATTCTTGATCTCATTCCTTTATCCATATCAACTCAGCAAATGATTGAGTCGCTATATGCCAGGCTCTGGGGACATGTACATGCTGTACAATGACAGAATGATGATGAGGTTAATATTCCCTGGAAGTACAGGGAAGATTCCTGGGATGTTGGATAAGGAAGATCCATCTGAAACTTTATGTCCTGAACACTAAATGTGGTTAAGGATATAAGCTCTCAAGTCAGATAAAACAAGAAGTACATCCCACTGTGCCACTGTGTGATTCTGAGCAAGTCACTGAATGTATTTAAACCTCTGCTTTCCCATGTATGAAATGGAGAGAATAGTAAAATTCACCCCAAAGATTTGTTGGAAGATTCTGTAAGGTAATAAATATATAATGATCACAGTACATGACATGTAGAAAAAGCTCAGTAAAAGTAGTTGTTATCTGTACTATGATCATTAACTCTAAAATGTTTACTTCTATTTGAAATTTAAAAATCATACATTAAATATTTCCTGTGCTTTTAGCATTGTATATTAGACTCTGAGATAGATAAAATATGACCTAGCTTACCATTTCACTAGGGAGAAAAGCAGAAATGCTTTGAATATGATCTGGGAGATTGGGAACAATGGGGACCCAGGGTACTGGGAGTAACAAAAAGAAAGGAATGATTTTTTTTTTTAACCTGAAGAGAGGAGAAAGGCTTCCTGGAGAAGAAGATGTTAGAGCTGGCCGTGAAACATGAGTGGATATTTCTCAGATGGACACAAACATCCCTTAAAAGACAACTCTCTATATAGATGGAGCAGCATCTACATGGAGAGCTATGGTAGGCGGCGAAAGGGCTAGAGGTACTGAACCTTAGACTTTGCTAAGGGAAATATCATGGCCAGATCTGGGTTTTAGAGGGACCCTTCCAGTTGTAGTGTGATATACATAAGATTGAAGGGGGAGATAAAGAGCCGGGAGTCAGTTAGAAAAATGTTAACATTTTACAGTAAGTCATTAACACTTTCAATATCAAACCTCAATGGTACTGAATACACTCTTTAGGTAGCCTAGTAAATGGATGAGCATGTTGTCTTCTGGTCCTCTGCCAGAGAACCTGACTGGAAACCTAATTAGGACTATTTTTTTCCCTTAAATAGGACCACCCAGAAGATTAAATGTCTCTCCATGATTCAGTTCTCCTTTGATTAGCCTATGGGTGGGTGGATGTCATTTGAAATTACTTAGAAATTTCATCTGTATTTTCAGGTCCTACCAAACATTTTCCTGTGGTCATTGTCAATCATATCCTGAAAGATGTCTTAACTAACTATCTTCAAGAAGAACAATATGAACCAGAGCTCTGCAGACAGATGACTAAAACGATTTCTGAGGTATATGCATGATTTGACTGAAGTGTTCGCTAAAACTAGAATATTGCTAAAAGGACAACCCCCTACTTTTTTGATGAAGGCAATTAATTTTCAGTAGTAGAAAAAAAGTTAATTTATATTTTATGAAAATATTTATTAGGTCATATTCTGTGTATGTGTGTGTGTATAAAAAGCCTTTGTCTAAAACAACCATTATGTGTATCATTTTGCAGGCATTTTGTTTAAAAAATGTTTATAACTGCTCCATTTATTAAAAACTTACTGTCAAAGATATATTTTAATGATCATTTTCTCTTCTTCAAGGTAATTTCTTGGAGTGCATCAAATATAGATATTGTGGCCTTTAAATACATTTCTATTTTTATCAACTAAAGTGCTGACACTCCATTAGCTTTTCTTTACTTAATTCTCTGTAACAAATTCTTTAATAAACATTCATGATTAGTCATATTACAGGAGACCAGACGTGTGATCCCTTAATTAGACATAAACAACGTGGCATAACTCTCATGCCAACATTCTTTGAAGGGAAGCCATCTTAACATAGATTTTCAAAGAATGTGATAAATCCTTTAAGTCCTGTTCTCTGGATTATACTTTTTCCATGTGTCTTAGGAAATGTAGATTTATTGCTGGTGCTATAATTTTCTCCTTAAATATCCTATCTCATGAGAACAGTGCTTAAAGGAAATCATAGTTAAGTTTCTATAGTTACTGAAAATATCTACAACACATCATGTGATTTTCTTAAATCCACCATATTAATGACAAAGATAGACTCCTAAGTTTCCATGTGGCTAAGTGAGGACCTTTTTGTTGTTTTTTCTTTTCATTTCTAGGTTATTAAAACCCAGGTGAAGGACCTGTTGATTCCACGGTATAAGCTAATTGTGATTGTTCACATTGGACAACTGAATAGTCAGAGCATTCTTATTGGAAGCAGATGCCTCTGGGATCCTAAAAGTGATACCTTTTCATCTTATGTTTTCAGAAATTCTTCTCTCTTTGCTCTTGCAAGTGTCTATGCAGTTTACTTTGAGTGAGTTCTTACTTTCTTAAATCAAGAAATAGGCTGTATCTATGTACACAAAAGCTTTACTGCCCAAAAGTTTGAGAAGGAAACAACAGGGGATCCCTGGGTGGTTTAGCGGTTTGGCGCCTGCCTTTGGCCCAGGGCATGATCCTGGATTCCCAGGATCAAGTCCCGTGTCGGGCTCCCACCATGGAGCCTGCTTCTCCCTCTGCCTGTGTCTCTGCCTCTCTCTCTATGTCTATCATGAATAAACAGATCTTTAAAAAAGAGAGAGAGAGAGAAGAAAACAACATTAATATTTCAAACAACTGGAATTTTTGAACTTTTTAATGCTCTTCAAAGAACTGAGGGAGGGAAAGGTGGCACAAGAAAGACTCTTGTTTATCCAAAGGAAGAACTAAGTATTGGTTCTGCTGGATTGTTTTTCAAAGACATGAGTTCTAATTTAATATTACTGTTGGTACTAATTATTTTAATTACTCTTTATATAGAGAGTGAAAATTTCCGGTGTGTGTGGTTTTTTTTTAATGAAGAAAAGTTTTTAAAAAAAGTGACTATGTACCCTGGCCAATAAAGGACAGAAGAATATTCAACACGGTATACACAAATGATAAATGTTAATGTGTCTTCAGTGCTGCATATAAAAGAATACTGGTTTTCATTTTGTACTTAATAAATTGAGCAGCATTCATTAACTGCAATTATTGTTACATGTACCTGACAGTTGAAACTGCTGAGGTAGAATTAATGATTTCATAACAATTATTGTAGTCCCACAGGGCTGCTAGCTAAAACTAGCAGCTCTTGTGGGTTGCCTGCACTTTACAAAATTGTGGGAGAACTGAATGTTGGCTCTCCAGTAATGGAAACTATAAAGTGAACAAAGGCTTTTAGGGCACTGCAGTAGACATTGTCGTATTAAATATACATGATGTTTAATAGTAAATGTATCTGTAACGCTTAATATCATGTATTGGAGAGAGACACTGCTTTTAAATATACACTGCCTGATGTGCCTTTAAATAGGCTTTCCTTGGCTAACAAACTTTTACACAAAATATATAGCTGGCATCTTAACAAATAAAACATGTGTATTTATTATTCTGTTCCTATGAATTGAATGCTAAAGTGACCCAGTGCAGTTTTGAATGGATGGCACTGAAATTTACAGGGCTGAAATTGCTTATTATTCTGCTGGCTAATGTAGCTTGTACCATGGATCATTTATTTTTACGGAGCTTTCAACCCTTTGTGTGCATATAAAATGATGCTGAGGTGTTGTTTCTGGCTGGTAAGTGAACTGCCCAGAGGACATTTGTTAAAGGTCAAAGACAAATTGTACACATGTGGAGAAAATTAGCAATGCTATAGTCCTAAGGAAAAAAATTATGTGTAATTCATATCAAAAAAGAATTTTGCAAATGAGAAAGCAGTCAATGCTCTATAGTTTTAAAATGTATTGATGTCTTATTTTACCCCAAAACTTATACTAAAAAAAAATTGAAAAATGTATACTTTTAAAATCCCTTGCCTTCTGTTTGTTGTGGCCCTTAAGGTAGTTTTTCAACATGAATTAGTGAATTTTCATTATGTTTTCTATTAGTGCTTTCGTGGGAATGTGTCTGTGTAATAATTCATCGCAACCAGTATTTGTCAATCTCCATAGGCCAGTTCTGAATCTGGATTAGGTCATAAGTACAGTAAGTAAATGAGCTGCATATTTTCATTACACATTTGCAAACATCACCCCTCTTGGAGCAATAGCAAGGGAAATCGTATTGCAATTTTGCACAAGTAAATCAGAATGGAGAAAATTCCTTAGTACGTGGAAAGTCCATTATAAAAATGGCTTTATTTTTTTAGTCTTAAAGTCTCATCCATGAGATAATTTCTTACCATCTGTCCTAGGCTGTGTTAGGAATCAAAACCTTAAAAAATGATGGTAGTTAAAAAGCAAAAAAAGGAAGCAGTTAAACAGCATATTGCCATGTACTGTAATTCAGACAGTCGATGATGAATTCCAGCAATTAAAGAGCAGCATAAGACCATACAGTAAAGTCTCACTAATTGCAGCTAACTTGGAAGGATGCTGGTTATCACAAAAAGCCTTATGATAGGTAATTTTGATGGATGCATTAGCTAACACCATGGAAGTAATCATAACATAAAATACAAATGTAGCAGGTCGACACATTGTATACCTTAAACTTACAGGATGTTATATCAATTATACCTCAGTTTTAAAAATAAATTTTTTTTAAAAAAAGAAATGACTCAGTAAATTTGAGGGAATTGTTTTACTTTGAGACACCCTGAACTTACCTAGTATTTTGCCTTCCCAATAGGTGTTCCTAAAGTGACCTCCTTCTTGCCAGACTTGCCATGCCAGCCCTCACCACGGACCCCTCAGTCATGCTTTTCTCTACATAAACACTCCCTTCCACTTTTAGTGACTTTCTTCACTTTTCAGCATTAAACTCTGGTCTTGCCTTTTCCCTAAATCCTTCTCCGTCCATTTCTTCCCTCCTGTTATCTCTTTGCTTTAATCTCTAATCAGTCAGTCTCCTGTTTGTTCTCTAGGTAATTTGTGAATGACAATTTTGTTTTCCCTACTAGACTCAAAACACCTTGAGTCTGTGGACCACATATCCTGATAGTACCTAACAATAAAATTGAACACATTTTAACTTTTCAAGCAAAATCACATGCATCGATTGCACTCTGCTATCTAACCTCCAACAACAGAGATAATAGTAACACACAGTTTAACTCTAGAGGAACTGGGATCCTATAGGGATGATAAGTACACAAGTAACCACAGTACAGGCTAGAATATGTTTTCATAAGAAAAGTCCAGAATATCTTAATGTGCTTAAGGGAATCAGAGAAGGCTTCATGAAGGAAGTAGCATTTACCTAGACTATGAAGTTGCAAAGTAGGATTTCAACAGACAGAGGAGTTCAGAGTACAGGAAGAAGTCTAGACTGTGTTCATGAAGATCAGTAGTTAGAACTAAGACTGGAAGGGTCCATGGATGGTAAACTGAATGCTTTCTTCCCCAGAAAGCATTGATGGCAAGAAAGCCACATTCAGATCATGCATAATCATTGAAGGCTTTTCATTCAGTTCATTGTGAAATAACTATTTAAGAAAATGAATCTGTCAATAAAGAATGGGAAGACCCCAGGAGAAGGGAGAAGTAATGAGAGGCTGAACTGAGTGATGGAAAGGAGAGGACAGTTGTATGGAACATTTTAGGGATAGCCTTCATGACCAGGCAGAGGGGAAGGAGGAGTTGGAGGTGACTCAGGCAATAGGACAAAGTGGCTCTGGGGATGTTTGCAGTCTCAGGTCTAAGTCCTGCTGTCCTAGTCACTAGTTAGTTAAGTGATCTTAAATAAATGACAAAACTCACTTGGGCTGAAGCTTCCTCATCTTAAAGCAGAGTAGTGATAATGCTGGTATCACAGAGTTTTAGATTGGCAGACGGTGGCAGGCTGGAGCCCAATGCTGACTCTAAGGGAGGCCCAGGAGGGGCTTGGAGGTGCAGCCTTGCTTGCTAAAAGACAAAAAAAATTAAAAATACATGTTTGCTAAGCATTTAACAGATGGGAAACCCTCAATCAATAGTAGTTCCCCTGATTATAGTTGAAAGTTTGAGTCTGGACAACTAGATCAATGGTCCTGGTAGCAAAAATAAAGAAGTCAGCAAGGAATAATTTGAGGATGAAAATACTAAACTCACTTTTTCACTTGTTGAATTTAAATTAATAATGGGACGTTTAAATGGAAATAGCCCGAGGCAGCTGAAAAAGTGGGGCTGGAGCTGAGCTACATCAAGGTGAGAGATTTCGACTTGGCAGTCATCCAAATTGAAACCTAACATCTTCCTCCTGCTTTATAAAATATTCATTAGCGGCAGCAGCAGCAGCAAGTATAGTGAGTACTAATAGCAAATTACTGAAAATTCAGTTAAGTTGGGAAATGTCAGCAGGAAACCCTTCCCCAGAATCAATACAAAAAATTTCCCTCAAAACCCAAATTAAATGATGCTTTTATTTCTTTATATTTTTGCTGTTAAAAATTTCTGTATGACCATTTCTGTTGCCAGACGTCATAAGAAAGAAAAGATCCTCTCAAAAATACATTAGCATCTTGAGTGGAAGTAACAATGTTGTTGTCTGTTGTCATTGTTAATAGAACAACTTTAAAGAAAATGTAACAGGATTCCAATGGATTATGTGCTGGGAAATTAAGCGCTACTTCAACTCATTGATTTTTTTAAAACTGTTGAGAATTATCCAGCCTAGGGAGTGATTTAAAAAACAACAGTTGAGAAATGAGGACTTTTAAATCTAGCATTTTACAGAATGAACCCTTGCCTTGTTGGGACCATTACTTGACCTGTCTTTCTAGATATTATTAAAAAATGCATCAAGAAAAGTCAGTATTAGATAGTTACTGATAATTTACTATGCTTTTGTATTCTCGGAATTCTTAAGGTAGTGGCCTGCACTCAGCACCTCTGCTACTCCCACCTTACCCTCCTGCAATCTGTTCACATCCCCCACCAATGATGCTTTCACAAACAGTGGAAGTGGTGGTCCAGGCCAAATCTGCCACATATTTCTTCAGTCCCATTCCACCTCAGCTCTCTTCTGAATT
Organism: Vulpes lagopus; assembly: GCF_018345385.1. Taxonomy (NCBI): domain Eukaryota; kingdom Metazoa; phylum Chordata; class Mammalia; order Carnivora; family Canidae; genus Vulpes; species Vulpes lagopus. Next base: position 70,133,721 of record NC_054833.1, on the reverse strand, counting down.
CATTTCTTTTGAGCAGCAATGTGATGTCGTTGTTTTTTGTTTGAAGTTTTTTTTTCTTTTTTGTTTTGTTTTAAAGATTTTATTTATTTCTTTGACAGAGCACAAGCAGAGGGAGCAGCAGAGAGAGAGAAGCGTTGGCTTGCTGAGCAGGGAGCCTGATGTGGGGCTCAATCTCAGGACCCTGGGGTTATGACCAGAGCTGAAGGCACACACTTAACTGACTGAGCCAGCCAGGCGTCCCTGTTTTGTTTTAAGCACAGATTTGAAGACAAATACTCATTTTAGCTTTCAACTTTTAGTAGCTGTGCAACTTTGGGTAAAGTAGCCAATGTCCTGAGCCTCAGTTTTTTCAAAGGTAAAAATGATTATAATGATGATCACTACTTGTTATTGATCAGTCATCAATGACCACCATTCATGTTCTTCCGCTGAAGACAGTATACATGTAAAATGTCTGGCCTATCATAGACCTTCACTCTGGGCATCCAATTTCTTCCTGCAAATCCTGTTTTCCTAAAGAATTGAGTATATGTTTTAGCAATTTCTGCTCCCACCATAATGTAATACCCTAGATTGCTTGGTTCCTTTCTGTTCAAAGTCTTAATCATCTGCCACTGCCATCTTTAAGTGTCAGATAACTTCTCAAGTCCACATTTATTATAAAATCCTATTTTTCCCCAAATTTAGCTTCTTTTTGCTAATCTCTGCCTGTTTTTATGCTTTCAGTCAGATATACTTCTACTTTCTTACTTTCATTTAATATTTTTACTTATTGCTACTTATTTTTTCCTTAGAGTCTATTTGAACTTATATGTTCTCATCCCTTCTTCACATGCATGAGCACATACTAGAATAGTACTTTAAGGTTTATTGAAGCTTAAATATGTTAAGTATCTGATTAAAGTTTCCTGTAATTTCTCCTCAGTTTCTTTCATCACTAGTTTAACTATGGTACACAACTCCCACCCTCCCCTACCCTCCATACAAGACAAAACTTGAAACTTGTGGTTCTCCACCCACCCACTAGGTTATTTCCCTACTTTGCAAGGATGAAACCAGTATAACCAGTATGGGAAGCATTAAACTTCACTTTCCATCTGTAATCAAAAAAGGAAAATTGTTGTTTCCCACAGACAACAAGGAGGATGGATCATCTAACTACCAAAAGGACAGAATACACAGCCTGATTTGTGTGGGAGGTGCTGGGAAATCATTTAAAAAATTTGTATGAGAAATAGTAAGCTTGGAGAGAGTAAGGAAAAATAAATTACATGTTGTTAGTTAATTATAAAAATACATTGTATTTTTCTTTAAGAAATGTATTCTATATCAAGAACTTTACTTTGGTAGGAGAGCTAAAAAATTAAAACCACAGCTAAGTTGCTTATTTCCACCCCAGTTCATAAGCACAAGTAAGGACCTTCTAAGTACCCATTCTAGAGATCTGGGTCAATGTGACAAAAATTATACAATTAGGAAATGCCCTTAAGCATAGGCCAGCAAAGGGTAAGGGGCCAGACAGTAAATATTTTCAGCTTTGTAGACTATGTGGCCTTCAGCATAACTATTTAACTCTGCCGTTAAAGCACAATAGCAGCCATGGTTAATAAGTAACCAAGTAAGTGTCTCTGGATTTCAATACAACTTTCTTTGTGTAACTGAAAGATTAATTTTACATATTCTTCATGTATCATGAAGTTCTTTTTTTAATATTTTATTTATTTGAGAAAGAGAAGCAGAGAGAGAGAGAGAGAGAGAGAGAGAGAGAGAGAGCATGAATGGGGGGAGCAGCAGAGGGAGAGGGAGAAGCAGGTGCCCCACTGGGCAGGGAGCCCAATGGAGGGCTTGATCCCTGGGGACCCTGGAATCATGACCTGAGCTGAAGGCAGATACTTAACCAACTGAGCCACTCAGGCACTCCTGAAGTTATTCTTCTTTTGACTTTATTCAACTACTTAAAAAGTAAAAACCCTTTTAGCATGTGAGCCATACAAAATCAAATGGTTAGGGCATATCTGGCCCATGGGCCACAGTTTGGCTACCTGGCTTCTAAAGAGTTCATCTTAGAGGAGGAAAAATTGGAAACATAATAAAGAAGTTGAAATTTTAATATTTCTAGCTTAAAGTGGAAAGTAAGCAGCAATGACATAGAAAATGACAATAGCATCTCTAAATTAATAAGTGAGAAAGGGGGGTTAGCCTTGCAAACAAAAAAATTAAATACTAGATTATATAGAATATAATCAAGTATGTCATGTCACTCATTAAATATGAATTTGCTTCATTTTCCTATCAGATTGAATTAAGAAAAGCCATAAATAAAAAACACATTCAGTTCTTCTGATATACAAAACATCAAATTAAAGAATATTATACTTTAGTGGATTTATTCTGAAAATGCAGAGAAATTTCAACATAAGGAAGGCTATCAAAGTAATTCTTCATCTTAAAAAATCAGAAAAATATATGATGAAGTCTAATAGGTATTTGATAAAATTGAAAAGCTATTTAGAAACAAAATAAGTTCTTAAGCAAAATATAACACTCTTAAGATGACCATTATTATATACACAAATATAATGTAAAGACCACTTTATTAATTTACTATTTATTTTTTCAAATACTTGAACCAGCAAACATCATACTGACTACTGAAATGTTAAAACTGCTTCCATTAAAATTAGGAACATGAAAGAAATGCCTACAGTCATTACCATTATTAAGAATTCTTCTGGTTACATTCCCAGTGAGGACTTCCCTAGCCATGCTGTCTAAAATCCAGTCCCCCACCAAGCCTTCCTATCCCCCTTCCATACTTTCTTTTCTCCTCAGTCATTATTTAATATTTCACATGTTTATGTTTGCCTTCCATTATAATATACATTTTATTCATCCGTTTCATTCACAGTTGTACCCTTAGCATCCACAATGCCTGGCATTAATCTCAATAACTAATCGTTGCATTATAAGTCATGTTATAAGAATGTGAAGCAATCAACTTAAATTCTGGAAGAAACAAAATTGCCTTTTTATTAGTAGATAGCAATAGTGTATACCTAGAAAACCCAAGATAGACTAGTAAAACAGCCATTAAATTTAATAAAATAACTGGACAAGGTTGCTGGAGATAAGATGAATATACAAGACCAAGATTTTTCTTTGTACTATAACAAGCATTTAGAAATACACATGGGAGAAATTTCTCATTCACAGTGGCAAATAAAGGTGGTAAATAAAAAGGTACACAAGACTCCTTATCAAAATACCACCAACATTTTTCACAGAGCTAGAACAAACAATTCTAAAATTTATATGGAACCAGAAAAGACCCTGAATAACCAAAGTAATATTGAAAAAGAAAGCCAAAGCTGGAGGCATCACAATTCCAGACTTCAAGCTTTATTACAAAGCTGTAATCATTAAGACAGTATGGTACAAGCACAAAAACAGACATATAGATCAATGGAACAGAATAGAGAACCCAGAAGTGGACCCTCAACTCCATGGTCAACTGATCTTTGACAAAATAGAAAAGAATATCCAATGGAAAAAAGTCTCTTCAACAAATGGTGTTGGGAGAACTGGACAGCCGCCACATGCAGAAGAATGAAACTGGACCATTTCTTCACACTATAGACAAAAATAGACTCAAAAAGGATGAAAGACCTAAATGTGGGACAGGAATCCATCAAAATCCTAGAGTACAACACAGGCAGCAACCTTTTTGACCTCACCTGCAGCAGCTTCTTGCTAGACACATCTCCAGAGGAAAAGGAAACAAAAGCAAAAATGAACTATTGGGGCTTCATCAAGATTTCCTTCTGCACAGCTAAGGAAATAACAAAACTAAAAGGCTACTTACAGAATGGGAGAAGATATTTGCAAATGGTACATCAAATAAAGGGCTAGCACCCATGATCTATAAAGAACTTCTCAAATTCCAAACACAAAACACAAAAAAATCCAATCAGGAGATGGACAGAAGACACAAACAGACATTTCTCCAAAGAAGACCATGTGGCCAACACACAGATAAAAAAAATGCTCAACATCACTCAACATCAGGGAAATACAAACCAAAACCACGGTAAGATACCCCCTCACACCAGTCAGAATGGCTAAAATTTACAACTCAGGAGACAACGGATATTGGCAAGGATGTGGAAAAAGGGGAACCCTATTACACTGTTGTTAGAATGAAAGCTGGTGCAGCCACTCTGGAAACCTGTATAGTGCTTCCTCAAAAAGTTAAAAATAGAACTATCCTGTGACTCAGCAATTGACCTAGTCCTAATAGACTACTTAGGCATTTATCCAAAGGATACAAAAATAGTGATTCAAAGAGGCACATGCACACCAATGTTTATGCGGCAATGTCCACAATAACCAAACTATGGGAAAAGCCCAGATGTCCTTCAACAGGTGAATGGATAAAGAAGATGTGGTACAAATATACAATGGAATATTACTCAGGCATCAAAAAGAATGAAATCTTGCCATTTGCAACAACATGGGTGGAACTAGAGGATATTATGCTAAGCAAAATAAGTCAGTCAGAGAAAGACAAATACCATATGATTTCACTCATATGTGGAATTTAAGAAACAAAATAGATGAACACGGGAAGGGAAAAAAATAATAAGATTAAAGCAGTGAGAGAGGCAAACCATAAGAGACTCTCAACTATAGGGAACAAACTGAGGGTTGCTGGAGGAAAGGCGAATGAGGGGCACTTGGTGTTATGAGCACTGGGTGTTGTATGTAACTGATGAATCACTAAATTCTACCCCTGAAACTAATAATACACTACATGTTAACTAAATTGAGTTTAAATTAAAAATATATATATATATTTTAAGTACAAGACCTACATAATTAGCATTACAAAAAGTTACTAAAAGGAATAAAATATTATGTTATTATAGTAACATATTTGGATAGGAATTCTGAATATCATAGAATATGGTGTTTCTTGGACTAGTGCAAATATAATGCAATTCAAATTATAATTTCAATGAAATTTGGGGGAACAAAATAACACAATTATGAAATCCATATGGAAGAATCAATGACTCATAAGAGCCATAAAAAGTCCCCCAAAATCTAATCTATAATGATGGACAGCTTTCCTTAAAAGATATTACAATTTATCATAAAGTTACTGCAATTGAAATAGTATGTGGCTAATTCAGAATAAATAAAACAGTGAACAGAATAAAGGCCAAAAGTTCCAAATATAATGAAAACAACGTATGACTAAAATGACATGAAATTTCCTTGGGCAAAAGATGGTTCATTTAATAAATAATGCAGGAAACATTTTCTGTCCATTTGGAAGAAGATGAAAATTAAACATCTCACATTAAACAAAAATAAATGTAATACGGATTACATTTAAATGCAAAGCATATAAAACAAAATTATCAGAATAAAATTTAGTAGAATTGGGGTGCCTGGGTGGCTCAGTGATTGAGCGTCTGCCTGTGGCTCAGGACGTGATCCCAGAGTCCCGGGATCAAGTCTCACATCGGGATCCTTGTATGGAGCCTGCTTCTCCTTCTGTCTGTGTCTGCCTCTGTCTCTCTCTGTCTCTCATGAATAAATAAATAAATCTTTAAAAAAGTATTTAGTAGAATTCTTGCACAACCTTGCACTGAGGGAGATGTTCCTAAGCAAAACAGAAAATACAGAAACTATAAAGAAAAAGACAGACATTAGCAAAAGACATCCTAACTGAAGTCAAGATATACCAAAGCATGGAGGGAAATATTTTATTCAGACGACAATCAAAAAGTTAGTATCTTTAATATAAAAAAAGCTTTGAAAATTGCTAAGACAAGTATAAATACGTTAAAAAATGGGCAAATAGACAAATTTACAGAAAAGAAAATACAAATTTCTAATAAATACGAAAGGTGATCATAGTCATGATAATGCCAATAAAACCAAAATGGTATTCAATATTTCACCTTTAAGAATTGCAAATTTCTGCAAGCATAATAACAGTATGGACAAGTGAGGACATAGAGAAATGGGTACTTTCACAAATTTCTAGTGAGAATGTGAATTAATATAAACTTTTTAGATGGTAATCTCTCAGTATGTGTTTTTAAATTTATTTATTTTTTGTGTGTGTTTTTAAATTTAAACTACACATACCAGGATATTACTGAAATATCTCCAAGATATACTACATACAACCACAACAAGATGTAAGATAGTGTGTATAATCCCTTTTTCTGTAAACTAGTATGATGGACTCAGTAGGTATTGTATTAGAGTAGGTCAACTACTACAAACTATAAAACCAAACATAAAACAACTCAAAGGTTATTGTTACTAAGTTGTGGGATAGTATAAAAGATATTAAGGGCTAGTCTTGGACAATTCCAACTGGCCACAATTAGTCACTTGACCACAAAGGAAACAGAAATGTCATCTAGCTGTGTGCCCAAGAGGAAGAGGAGAAATTTTGATGGACAGCCCAAAGTCCCCGCTATAGATAATGAATAGGGAGATAGGTAGGTAGATAGACACATAGATATGGAGGAAGCTATCTACCTGTATTTGTAGTTATACTACATAAATTCAGTATAAATGTGATTTTTATTCCTGGCAGAAATGATAAGAAACTCTCCATAAGGGTTATATTATAACTTAGAACCAAATGGAAGAGGAGGAAGCTTTTGTTTTATTTTATATTTCTCTGGACTGTTTGCCTTTCTTAACTCGATACATATATTTCCCACCCTCCAAAAAAGTAGCTATAGGATTTATTCAAGTGACAACAGTACATCCCATTCTTCCTCTTTGTTTCTCTTTTCTCTGTGTACTTAAAATATATAGATACATTTTAAGTGGCTAATAAGTATATGTCAAATAAATAGTACTAAAACAAATATACTGAAAAAATAAACATACCTTTTCTCCTAGCAACTTGATAAGCTAGCCCACTGAAATGAAAGTGTCAATATAAGGATACAAAAACAAGGCTATTTAGTGCATCTTTATTTGTAATGGTAAATACTGCAAACAATTTGAATACCTATTGATGAAATTTCAAAAAGTACAAATTATAGAATTGTAGCTCTCAAACTTTTTGGTTTCAGTACTCTACACTCTTAAAAAGTTATTAAGAACTCCAAAGGGAGTTCTATATGAATTAAATTTATCCATATTTATCATAACATAAATTTTAAAATATTTATAATCTCATTTAAAAATAATAAACCCACCATTTGCTTCGACGTGGATGGAACTTGAGGGTATTATGCTGAGTGAAATAAGTCAATCGGAGAAGGACAAACATATGGTCTCATTCATTTGGGGAATATAAATAATAGTGAAAGGGAATAAAGAGGAAAGGAGAAAAAATTAAGTGGGAAATATCAGAAAGGGAGACAGAACATGGAAGACTCCTAACTCTGGGAAACGAACCAGGGGTGGTGGAAGGGGAGGAGGGCGGGGGGTGGGGGTGACTGGGTGGCGGGTACTGAGGTGGGCACTTGAGGGGATGAGCACTGGGTGTTATTCTGTATGTTGGCAAATTGAACACCAATAAAAAATATTTATTATTTAAAAAAAGAACTAAAAAAATTAAAAAAATAAAAATAAAAATAATAAATGTACCATATGTTAATGCAATGACATATTTTATGAAAAATGTCTATTTTCACAAAACAAAACACACAGTAAAAGAATGGCATTGTTTTCAGGCACGTGGGTAGCTCTGTCAGTTAAGCATCTGCCTTTGGCTCAGGTCATGATCCCAAAATCCTGGGATTGAGACCCGTGTCAGGTTCTTTGCTCTGTGGGGAGCCTGCTTCTCCCTCTCCTCTGGCTACTGCTCCCCCTGCTTGTGCTTTCTCTGTCTCTTTTCACATACTCTTGATACTTTTTAAATATTATACCAAAACTCCACAAGTGGCTGTTTATTAAAGGTTAGTTGCAATGTAGAATCTGAAACCATATCAATGAACTTTTGTACTGTTAGATTAAAATCTTTATTTTGCACTTTGAATAGATCTCTTATTCATGATTTTTAATATCATGCATTGATCATCTGGAAAATATTGGTTCACTGAGCTATGCTGATCTCCCAAGTATTGACACACCTCATTATGCAATGAATTATCAAAAAATAAAATTCATGAATATCATCACTGATGATATGGTGATGGTGATGGATAAAAGTTTTCCAAAATTGCTTATAAGCTTGAATTCTATCATCAGCAACAATAGTGTCAACTGTTTTCCTTGAAGTGACAGTCTTTGTTCATCTTCATATTTTTTTTTCATTTAAGTTCAAATACCTGAGTCTGAATAACTACAGTTTTTCAGTCTTTCTTTAAAAAAAAGAAAAGAAAAGTACTTCCTGGAAAAAGCAGCTAGATTTAAGCTCACAACTCAATCATGTAAGTACATTATTACCATGAGACAACCATCATATCCCAGTATGTTCCAAAAGCTCTACATGCAGCCTTCCCATTTCACCACCCACCATTTTGACAAGGCATGTACTCAAGGACTGAGATTTAATATAATTAATTTTTACCGCCTCATCAATGGACATTCTTTCAATGACACCAAATAAAACAAACAACAGACAAAAAGCCAAAAAAAAACAAAAAACAAAAACCAGGGAGTTATGGGTGATGAAAAATGCATTGACTGTCATTGTAGTTTGATGTGACAGCCTTGATTCATGCTAAGCAGACTAAATTTGAATCCAGTAACACCACCTCCTTAGCTGTGTGTGACTTAGGGCATATTTACTTGATTCTACTGAGCTTTAGTTCCTCTATCTGCAAAACAGCGATAAAGTACTATCCACTCTCATAGATTTTTTTGCAACAAATGAATGAAATAAAATGTTTAAATGCCATGCCCAACGCCATGACATAGTTTAAGAGCCCAATACATAGTAGATGGATTTCAACTACAGACTGCAGTGTTAATAAAAGCAGCACCTCAGATAACAGGAAATCTATTGTTATAACCTACTGGAGAGTTGACTGTCAGATTTAGAAATGAAAACATAGTTTTGTGATTTCCTTACTTTGTCTTTCTATCTGTGAAGACCTCCAATTGTGTCACAAGACTCAACTATCTGGGTTGTCAGTTTTTTTAACTTCTAGAATGAGAACACAATGTCCTTCTACCTTTGAGAAAGTAAAACCCAAAGCAGCCCAGACTATAGGAAAGAGCTTATTATTCTAACACTTTCTGGGTTTTAGCTGTTTGGGGACCTAACCAACACACATATGCCTCCAGTTATCTTCAAGTACAAGGGCTGCCCTATGACCCAGCAATTGCACTGTTGGGGATTCACCCCAAAGATTCAGATGCAATGAAACGCCGGGACACCTGCACCCCGATGTTTCTAGCAGCAATGTCCACAATAGCCAAACTGTGGAAGGAGCCTCAGTGTCCATTGAAAGATGAATGGATAAAGAAGATGTGGTTTATGTATACAATGGAATATTACTCAGCAATTAGAAACGACAAATACCCACCATTTGCTTCAACGTGGATGGAACTGGAGGGTATTATGCTGAGTGAAATAAGTCAATTGGAGAAGGACAAACAGTGTATGTTCTCATTCATTTGAGGAATATAAATAATAGTGAAAGGGAATATAAGGGAAGGGAAAAAAAAAAAAAGAAAAAAAAAAGGAAAAAAAAAAAAAAAAAAAGAAAAAAAAAAAAAAAAAAGGGAAGGGAGAAGAAATGTGTGGGAAACATCAGAAAGGGAGACAGAACATAAAGACTCCTAACTCTGGGAAACGAACTAGGGGTGGTGGAAGGGGAGGAAGAAGGGGGGTGGGGGTGAATGGGTGACGGGCACTGAGGGGGGCACTTGACAGGATGAGCACTGGGTGTTATTCTGTATGTTGATAAAATGAACACCAATAAAAAATAAAATTTATTATAAAAAAAAAAGTACAAGGGCTGCATATTAGGGAACACTTATCAAGCACTTTAAGATGTTTTGAGAAAAGCACTTTGTTTAGGTTCTTATACATTGACCATGAATCAATGTTTAAATTCTCAGTAATAGTATACAGCAACCCAAAATTTAAGAGTGGATAGTTATTTCTGGATGATGAGGTAAAAGTTGATTTTTATTTTCTTTTTATGTTTGTTTGTTTTTTGGTTTTGTTTTACATTTTCTTACCATCAGCATAATCTATTTACTGTGTTAAAGTTATTTTAATTTTTTTTTAAAAGGAGAAAATCACAGTGAGTTTGGTTTATGGCATTTTTACTGCAATTTTGCACAGCATTTAAAATTTCAAAGGATAAGTTAAAATTTTAAAAGAACAGTGCACTCACCTTGGCAAAAGGAGGAAATAGACTTCACTGTGGTTTTAACCACTCATCCACAACTTTGAGGAAAGAAAGATTGTCTAGCCAAAAGCCATTATTTTAATAACACAATATAAGCATTGTACTGAGCAGTAAAACATGTTAACATGTGCTAAAGCTCTACCATCTTTGGGTATTGGCTCTTGTCTTAACAAAAAGCAAGCAAATCAGTTATGGAACAGCAGGCAGTGCAACACACACTTCATAAGTCTTGTTTTAACATCACCCAGTGCTTCTCTGAGACCCCAAACCCTCCAGTAGGCAGCTGTCCATCCTGAAGACTTTCCTCCCCTGAGGAACCCACCTTCGGGGGTTTTGCGCTGTGCTTTCCTCAGAAACATAATCATAAACATAATTTGGGAGCTGGAGGTGGTTTCCTCACTCAGTGGTATGGAAGAGAAAAAAAGAATACTTCCTCAGAGGGACCTGACAAAGAAGGAAGGTAGCAGCCAAGTTCTACGCTTGGGAAAATGCATTGGATTTTTAAAGGAAATTGAATCCTACCCATTATTTTCTTTAAATGTCTGGCTTCAGAAAGATTAGACATTCTGGGAAGAACTCGGTCATCTCCACCCACCTTATTTTACAAAGGAGAAATGACACAGCCAGTGTTGAGACCAGTGAATAGCCAAGTCAGGGCTGGCCTTCTGTTGTACTGGTTACCTCTGCTTGTTGACCAGCAGCCTCCATGATATTAGTTACATGCTATTAACACACACACACACACACACACACACACACACACACACACACCCAACAAAAAATAACCCTGAGTATGCCATGTAAGCTCATCAGTAAGGCAGGAAGTGGAGATATAAACCTCTATGTCTGAAAACAAAAAGTAGTTCCCACTATTACCAGAGTGTTGTTCCCAAAGTGCTCCCTCAATTTAATCTTGTTCAAACTGATTTATCAGTACCTTAGCATACTGGCAAGTACCAAGAAAACCTACATGAATGAATGCTGATTAGGCAACCACTAATGGGTGGAATAGATAATACATGAGAAAATACTCTGTGAAAGATAAACTATTATGATGTCAGTTGGTGTTAAAAAGAAGGCCTTGCATGGACATCCATTCCACTGCCCTATGTGTTTCATGGTTATTCCAAATATATTCTTTCTATCTTTCTTTTGTTTTTAAGATTTTATTTATTTACTCATGAGACACACACACAGAGAGAGAGAGAGAGAGAGAGAGAGAGAGAGAGAGAAAGGCAGAGACAGGCAGAGGGAGAAGCAGGCTCCATACAGGGAGCTTGATGTGGGACTCGATCCTGGGTCTCCAAGATCACACTCTGGGCTGAAGGCGGCACTAAACCACCGAGCCACCCGGGCTGCTCCCAAATATATTCTTTCTACTGCATTTTGGCTTGCTAATCCAGAGGTGGATAAATAATGATAAGCCTACTAAATTATGCTTACTGTCTTGAGATTTAAAAACTCTTATTATATCTGTTAACATCTAGTAACTATGAACCTCTCAATGTGGGAGTAGTAAGTTCATAATTTTTCAAGAAATTAGCCCTCCAAAATATGAAAACTGTGGGTCATTTTCTAAAAAATATTTTTGTTTCAAAGTCATTTGTTTTTTTTTTTTTTAAGATTTTATTTATTTATTCATGACAGACCGACACACACAGAGGGAGAAGCAGGCTCCATGCAGGAGCCTGACATGGGACTCGATCCCGGGTCTCTAGAATCATGCCCTGGCCTGAAGGCAGTGCTAAACCACTGGGCCACCAGGGCTGCCCTACCAAAGTTGTTTGAACGCACATTGAAAGCTTTACAATTATATATATGCTTGCAACATTATGTAGTCACATTTTCCTTTTTTAACTTTTTATTATAAAACTATAACTCTCAATGATGAACATAGAATCTTAAACAAATTCTATTTCACACTTTAACATAAGATTAGCCAAAAATTCCAGTCAAACTTCTTGAATTGAAAAATGAAGAAATGCAGTGAAGTCAGTCCCCTCGGTATTTCTGAAACACATTAGACTTATTCCTACCTTCTACATCTTGATCGAACAATCCCTACTAGAATTCCCATCAGAATTCCACTTCACCTCACTCTTCGTAACTCCCCAAATCCTACGTGTCCTTTAGGCCCTCTAACAAATACTCCTGCTCTCAAATACCCCTGCCTCTCCGATGCTATCATTTATGACAGCAGTTCACCATCTTCTCTTTCCCACCTGAGATCCAGTATAGAACAAACAAAGACCTCAGCTCTTGAAGCCAAATGGACTTAGTTTGCTTCCTAGCCATGCTACATAGCAGCTGGGTGAACAATTTTGTCCCCAGTAAAATGGTAAATGGAGGTAATATTGCTTACTTCACAGGATGCTTATCAGCAAACTGAATGAGATATTGCACATGAAACCACCTGGCACTTAATAAGTGCTCAATAACATTTTCCTTCCTTCCATCCTCATTTAGCATCTGCATAAATTCCACCTTATTATATTCTACAATTATCCACATGTGAAATTATCCCTGCCACTTCGACATGTCCCTTCAAATCATGGGTTTCTCTCTAGTCCCCATAGCACCCGCCATAGACATTGAGCTCATCAAAGTAGTTATGCAATCAAATGACCTCAAGCTGGAGGTCCTTATTTTCTGAAAGGTAGCAAGCTCACTTCTTTCCCAAGCCAAATTCAATTTATTTTAATAATTAACCCCTTAAACTGATACAGAAGTGGCTTAGAAGTCTAGAGAAACAAGTTCTAAAACAAGCCTGGAAAAACAAATAATAAATGAAGGAGTCACATGAGTTCATGTTACCTTGCTGACTTTGAGGGATCCCTTTGGGTGCCTTCGCCACCTGGAGCTAGCACAGAAATAGACAACTGCTTTTATGTACTCTAGCCCCCAGAGGAGCTTCATAGACTCCTCACTCCTCGCTTCTGAGATGGCAAGTAGGACAGAGAATAGAAATAAAGCCAAAAAGGTGCCCTTCATTTTGCAAGGATTGAATAAGAATCTGATGTGGTGAACATTGCCAAATTAAGTTTTGAAGTTACTGTCACACTCTTGTCCAATTTATACTATCTTTCCCAACATTTTATTGGTCAGAGCCTCATTTTAACAATATTTACAAAGCACAAAGGTTACATCGTGAAGTTTTGATAATGTGCCTTTATGATTATTGCTAGTTATTCAGTCACTTCTGAACACCATCACTTACCATTAACTGCATCCATGAAACAATAAACAGAACGCTCTCTTAGAAACATCTAGAAAAATACAGGCTTTGGAAGTAGCCACGTATGACTCTCAATAAATCTTTCCACATTTGGCCAGCAAAAGTTTGTTGATTGTATCTGTAACTAGAGCACTTAATCCTCTTTATTTGGAGATTGACATAACTTTTCCTTCTCATCTAGTCTGCAACTCATTTTACTATCCGTGTGGCTTGGAACATGTAACTGTCTTCTCTGAGTCTAGTTTCCTCATTTGTGAGGAAATAATTTGCACTTATGTTGTTGTGAAGACAGAAGGAGTTAACATAAGTAAAACACATAGCATCATATAAGATGTTTAATAAACACTGAGTAAATTGACAATGTGATACTCAAGGGATGATAAATGTGATTTTTGGTTGCAAATAGCTACTATGGAAGGCTTTTATGTATAACTCTTGATCTCATAACTATCCATAAATTTGCACTGCCCTGATCTTTTTCTTTCCTTCCTTCATTCTTTCCTTTCCTTTCCTTTCTTTGTTCCTTTCCTCCTTCCACAAATAAGTTCTAAAAGGCAGAACCATTGAGTACTATTTCTGAAACTGTTTTCTCTAGGACATGAGTCTTTGAAGATGGTCTTTGAAAAAAAAAATCCTATGGTAATAGTCCCTTTCTTGGGGGATTAATAATGCATATTTTATTTAACGGCTCAGAGAAGACTTATAATTAGGAATCTTCTTTAATATGTTTAATTCAGGGCAGCCCAGGTGGCTAGGTGGTTTGGCGCCTGCCTTTGGCCCAGGGCATGGTCCTGGAGACCCAGGATCGAGTCCCACATCGAGTCCCACATCGAGTCCCATGTCGGGCTCCCTGCATGGAGCCTGCTTCTCCCTCTGCCTGTGTTTCTGCCTCTCTCTCTCTGTGTCTCTCATGAATGAATAAAATCTTAAAAAATATATGTTTAATTCAAAGTTTCCCAAACTTATTTGACCCAAGAAAATCTTTCACTATGAAATTGACTAATATCTGGCGAAGTCATGAATTTCTAAAGAAGACGTATTTTCAGTTTTCTTCTTTTCAGGCACATGGTAGGATTCTATTCTCCTGTTCTTTAAAGCTGGATGTGGTCATGTGACACATTTTAGCAAATAAAAGATGACTGGAAATAACATCTGTCACTTGTACCTGGCATTTAAAAATTGGTGCCTGATTCCCCGATTCTCCCTCTCTCTCACCTCGATGACCAATAGCATTCTTGATAGAATCTGGTCTCTGAGTCAGAACAATATAGGGGACGGCCACCTGCTCACCTGTAATGAATATATAATGTAAATGAGAAGTAAATTCTTAGCATTTAAAACCACTAAGATTTGGTGATTATTGGTTGTGGCAACATAATTGGACTTATCCAGACTAGTATGTTTATCTTAAAGTTATTTACATCTTATAGATGTAGACAATGTTTACAATGATCCAAGTTTTTAGATCAAAGTAAGATCAGTTATTTGAACTTAACAGCTGGAATCAATTGCCATGTGCTCAATATGATTGATAATATGAAGATCCACAATTAATAGGAATCAAAATTTCAAATTAACAACTGAACAATGGATGGAGTAAACGTGTATTTCATCTATAAATTGTTATCAAGGAACTGTGGCCACAAGAATATTTAATACATGGTGTTAGAGCAGGATGGCATGAGTTATAAGTACATCTGTCACACTCAGATTTGGGAAATCAGATCTCCATTTTACCATTAAATATCTATGTGTCCTTAGGAAATACTTGGTGTCTCTGAATCTCAGTTTCTTCATTCGTAAAATAGAGATGATGATACTGATTTCTTTAGGGTGGTCATCAGGATTAAATTATGCAGAGTACTATCAGAGTCTCTAGCACAAAGGAAGCTTTCAATAGATTGATCATTCATGGTAATAGTAAGGATTATAATTCTACCAAATATTACATTGTGTCACAGTGGCCTTGGTGTTAGAATGCTAGAGTTTTAATACTAGTCCTACAGTTTCCAGCTAGGAGAGCTTGAGAGAGCCATTTAAACTGTAATTTGATTTTCTAATTTGTAATCTGGAGAAATATCACAGGATCAAATGAAGCGATGTTAATTATAGCACAGATAAATTTTAAAATATACCACATAGGGTGGGGGGTGGGGGTGACTGGGTGACGGGCACTGAGGTGGGCACTTGACGGGATAAGCACTGGGTGATATTCTATATGTTGGCAAATTGAACACCAATAAAAAATAAATTTATTTAAAAAATAAAATAAAATATACCACATATAGTTATTTTATGATAAGGATGATTATAAGATCACTCCATAAATTTGTTATCAAACTTATTTTTTTAAGATTTTATTTATTTATTCATGAGAGACACACAGAGAGAGAGGCAGAGACACAGGCAGAGGGAGAAGCAGGTTCCATGCAGGGAGTCTGACGCGGGATTCGATCCCGGGTCTCCAGGATCAGGCCTTAGGCTGCAGGCAGCTCTAAACTCCTGAGCCACCCGGGCTGCCCAAACTTATATGTATTCATACTGATTGCTTCTAGAGGGTGTTTTCATCATAGGGCACCCCTATTCATCTAGCTATTTCTGGGAATCATTGACAACTCCTCGTTCTCCCTCTCTCTTCCCTGACTAAAACCTCCTTCTTGCACACACATCCATTAAACCACCAAGTCTACCTCTAACTTTCTCTGTGATCCACTTATTCATTCTTCTTTATCCTCTCTGCCATGATCTTCAACTCTCATTTAGAGACTGCAACAGTCTCTCAACTGGCTCTATCTCCTCCATCAAGACATTGTCCACACTGCTGCTGAAATGATCTTTCTAAACATACGCTTATATTTTTTATTGCCCACTTTGAAAACTCTTCAGTGGCTTTCCATTTTCCTCAAGAAAAAGTCCAAATTTCCTTATCATGGCCTACAAGACCTTTCATGATATGCCTGTGTCTACTTGTACAGACCCTCAAACTCTCAGTGGTCTAGCTCTATGAAACTCACCATTTGTGGAAACTTTGTGTTCTCTCTCTCTCTCTCTCTCAGCAGGCTTTTGCCCCTGCTGTTTTCTTCACCTGAAACCTCTTTTCCTACCCTCTTTAAAACTAGTTAACTTCTACTCCATAAATACCTGTAGAATGGGTATTGAAATATCACTTATTTAGACAACTTTCTGCATAACTTTATGAATAAAACTTTCTTAGTTCACACTTCAGTAATTTTTTTAAACTGTTCTATCAGTAAGAATTTAAGTGAACAGCTAAAAATGTTTTTAATAATATTAAAAAATAATATTTTATATTTAGAGTTTAATTTTGTATGGACAAGGAAGCTACTTTCTTTTTATGTTCTTGTCATTATTTTGGGTTTTTTTAGAAATTTAAAAGTTTTTAATAAATAAATTGAAAAAGCTCAATAAGTAATTGAAATATACAATAATTTAAAAATTCAATAAAAGTATTATCAGTGATTTATGATGTGTAAGATCCCTAAAAATATCCTGGATACTTTTTTCTTCCTAGTTGAATAGCACCAAATCTTTTAATAGTTATTCAAAGAAATACAGACATGGTGAAAGCACATTTTTCATGAGTTGTTCTAGATGCTACACAAATGTGTCATCAACTTAGAAAAAGCAGTGCTTATTTTGATAAGATTCATAACCATGTTTTATATGTTCCAAATTAACGGACATGTTCTGCTTTCTATGTAACCCAGGGATTAGTTTCATGTAAACTGTTAGCCTTTTAGTTTTATCACCCACTGAGTATGCCAACCCAAGCAAATGAAGGTTAATAGCCTAGCAAATGTTCTATGGACTTGAGGGTAGACTTGAACATTGCAGTAAATCCTGAACAAAACAGACCCAAAGCCCAAATGGAACAAATGACATCATTAGCATAGTCTGTATCTCCTGAAGGAGGAATGGGGCCTTGCAAGGACCTCGCCAGCTGCAAAGGGCAAAGAAGTTCTTGGACCAAGAAGTGGGAAGGTGGTCTGGAATAATCAGAATGAGAACTACCATTTCTGAGTACCTACTTTGTGCAGGCATCGTTCTAAGTGTTTTGTGTTGGAGGTAAACTGTACCAGTCAGTGGGAACACAATCTCAAAAGTAACAGCAATATTTGCCTAAAGAAAGTCATCATAAATGTGTTTTCAACCTTTGTCTTGAGGGAGAAAATTGATTTTATATTGTTATAGAGCAAAGAAAACTATAACCTATGTTCAGCTGATTTTCAAGTCTGATTTTATGTTTTGCTTGATTTTGTGTTCTGTGTTTTTCACAGTTAACATACCCTCTGTGATGTTAAGATATTTTGTTAGGACATCATTTACACATCACTCATTGCATGGACAATGGTTTCTCCGAGGCTGACTGTGCTCCCTCCCAGGCCTTACTGCTTCCTGAACAATGCTATTAGAAGCAGGTCATAGGTCCCCTCTACTCTATAGATTCATTAGGCCTCTCTCTTTTCGTCATTCCCCACCCCTTCCAGCCCCACAGAAACTTCACTTTTCACTTCCTGTTTAAGATACTTGGAATAGGGGCAGATCCTGAAGAAGGGAGCTCAGAAAAGGCTCTCTTGAGAAGATGAGATATGAACTCAGATCTCAAGGAAGAGCGAAGAGTTAACATGTTGAAGAGGAGTGAGGGATGGGAAGGAAAGTGTTCATTTGGGGATGAAACCTTAATTATAGAAGAATATATATTCTTGTGCTTTGGTTATGAAACTTCATTAACTATACAGTCATTAACCATTCACTACACAATAGTGGAAAATGTTTAAGGACTGCTCAAAGCCTTGGACTTGAGTTTATGCCTGACCAGTTATCAGATATATGGTCTTTGGTAAGTTATATTACCTATTTAAGCCTTAATTATATTATCTGGAAAATAGAGATTATAATAATAACTACCTCTCTTATCTGTCCCATAGGATTGCTCTAAGGGTATAACAAGATAATGGACGTGAAAGTGCTCTACAAACTGTAAAGTACTTTAACATACGTTATTACTAGTGTTATTGATAACTAAATCTATTCACAGTACAATTCAATATTTTCTTTTAGGGAGACTTTTATTGAAACAAAATGGCAAATACTGAGTGTTCTGCTTCTCATTTGTAATTGTATGTAACTACATAGAGGTGAACCAAAGGAACACACTATGATACAAATTGTATCATGAATACAATCTTCCTTCCCTACAACAGTTGCAAGAGCATCTAACAACTTACAACTTACAGAAGCTCTATGTGAAAGGTGGGTGGTAGAGAATGACCAAATAAAGTAATGAATATGTAGGAGTCTAAAAATAGGAGTCTAAAGTCAGACAAGTCATCAAGTCATCATTTAGGCTCCTAATTAGTACATTAGCAGTGCGTGTGTGCGCGTGCACACGCACATGTGTTGTTGGTTTTTTTTTTTAAGATTTTATTTATTTATTCATGAGAGACAGAGAGAGAGAGAGAGAGAGAGAGAGAGAGACAGGCAGAGGGAGAAGCAGTTTCCATGCATGGAGCCCGATGCAGGACTCAATCCCGGATCTCCAGGATCATATCCTGGGCCGAAGGCCGGTGCTAAACCACTGAGCCACCCAGGGATCCCCCACATGGGTGTTTAAGGATAAAATGAGACAGCTAATTGCTAAGCAGAACTCTCATTCAATTCTTAAAATTCTATGGTAAACTCCACAACATATGTAATTGGGAAAATGCATATTAAAACAACGAGATACAACTACACATCTATTAGAATAGCCACAATTTAGAATACTGACAATACCAGAGAGGCAAGGATATGGAAAAGTAGCAGCTCTCATATATTACTGGAAGGAACAAAAAATTGTGGACAGCCACTTTGAAAAATAATTTGGGTTTTGGGTAGTGAGGGGTTTGTCTTGTTTTGTTTGTTTTTGCAAAATTGGACATGCTATATGATCAATAATCATTTTTCTTGATATTAACCCAAAGGAGTTAAAAACTTATGTCCATACAAAATCCTGCACACAAATGTTTTTAGCAACTTTATTCATAATTGTCAAAATTTGGAAGCAACCAAGATGTCCTTCAGTAGGTGAATGATAAACTGTGGTATGTGCAGACAATGGAATATCATTCAGCACTAAAAAGGAATGAACCATAAAGCCATGAATAGACATGGAAGAACCTTAAATTCACCTTATTAAGTGAAAGAAGGCAATCTGAAAAGGTTATATACACTGATTCCAATTATAGAATATTCTGAAAAAGATAAAATCACTGAGACAGTAAAAGATCTGTGGTTGCCGGATTGGAGGCAAGGTAAATAACAGACAGAGCACAGAGGATTTTTAGGGCAGTGAAAATGCTCTATATAATACTATAGTTTGGGTATATGTTATTATACATTTGTCCAAACCCATAGATTATACAACACTAAGGGTGAACCATTATGTATACTCTGGGTATTTAAGGAGGTGTCAGTTAGGCTCATTGATTGTAACAAATGTACCACTTTGGTGAATGTTGTTAATAATGGGAGAGGCTATGTGTTGGTGGGGGCAAGGAGCATATGGGAAATCTCTCGTAACC
Organism: Vulpes lagopus; assembly: GCF_018345385.1. NCBI lineage: Eukaryota > Metazoa > Chordata > Mammalia > Carnivora > Canidae > Vulpes > Vulpes lagopus. Next base: position 70,113,553 of record NC_054833.1, on the reverse strand, counting down.
TCTTTTGGTTTTGTTATGAGACTAAAATAACCAAAAACGAATACTAAATTTTTAAAGAAAATTTATTAGAAATAGAGCTTACTACTAGTGAGAAGCCAAAACCAATCTAGAAAGCCAGCAAAATAATTGCTTCTATAATTCCTTCTATAATTTAAAGATCTTAAAATCAAAATTGATGATAATCCTAAACTATCAGAGTCTGTAAAATCAGGAGTGAGAAGGGTAAAATGAAAGAGGTTCAGTGCCTCAGGATCAGTTGCCCAGTCTAAGAATAATAAAATAGTTTTATTTTTCATTTAGACTTGATGAGCAGGGATGGTACAATACATGAACAATTTTGAATGGTCAAAAGTACAGGATAAAAAGAAACATTGTTTCAATTGAATCAAGTTTTTATTTTGTTATACAGCATGTTATAGAAAGTCCAACCTTTAGGAAAGATGAAAAGATGAACAACGATGATTTATATCAGCAGAAAATTTATAATTCTTATTACTTGGCCTAAGCTCTGGGTCTACCTAAGAAATCACCTTGCTTTTGTTTAAAGGATGGCTCCAAAGAAATGGAGATTGTGAAGAAGTGGACACATAAAAGGCAGATTCTACTGTTGCATACATTCCATTCTTAGTTTCATACAGACTTTTTTTTTTTTTCAGAGAACTTTGTGAGTTTCGAATGTCTCATCCTCTCCTCTCCACTTAGAAGGCTTTGCAAAACAGGGCACACTGTCCTATGGCCTCGGTTAACAAAACACAGGACTTGTTCTAAAGAACAGCATGGAATAGGCTGTTAGCAATCTGTTTGGGGGAGTTGCTGCCTCCCACTCCTCCTATTTCCACAAGCTAGCTCTAGAACCCTTCATAAGATAAGATCCAGATGCCAACTACAAATTGAGGACTTTCTATTTTCTCTCTGGGCCCCCTTAAGCCTGGGCTTAAAACCCATAGCAGATTTTGGGCATGCAGAAGAGGATGCCCTGATGTGTCCCAGACTAACTCTTCTCACTGAATTGGGCGTGTGATGCATAGTGGCTAAACAATGCAATTTTGACATTTGCTGTCATGTCTTTTGCTTGTCAAATAGTCTAACAAAGTTTCATAGCTTCAGCTCTCAAATCTAAGAGGAAAAAAATCTGATTTAGAGAAGGGTGTGAGAATCCAATATTCTCATAATACTAACACAAGTGGAATTCATAAATTCTGAAAAATAGATCTTGGGAAGCCGAAGATTTAAGAGTCTATGGAACTTTATCTTGTAAAGATTTTTGGTTTAAGTAATTCTAATGGTGTCCAAGTGTGGTTTCTAATGGAATAATAATTTTCTAACCTATTTGGACATTTTATAAGTACACACATGTAGTTGTATGTACTTGGAATATGACTAAAAATAATAAAAAAAATCCAACAAGACTCTTACAAATAGCCTAGATCACAAACTAATCACATATTTCTGAAATTAAAGTGTATTTATGTTAAATTGAAATGGAAGCTATACACCAAATATCATTTTTTAACATCAAAATCTGAACTTACTGCATACAATTGGATTATTGGACATTAAACACTGTTTATTTTTTCTTTAAATAGCAATAAGAAAAAATAGTAATGATGAATTATCCTTGATGGTTTGACTTGGGTCCAAGCAAAGTATCTATTATATCTCCCTGAAAAAAAAAAAAAAGTCAAACAATTACAATGCAGTAAAGTATAAATTAAGAGGTAAAGGAGTTTTTAAAATGTCATTTAAAATTTATAACTTAGTGATACATATAAAGGGCATTCAATAAGATTGTAATAAGGAAACAAACCAAAGTAAGTTTAAATAGTAACAGTTACTTCCTAGTATAAACCTTTTTCCTATGAAAGACTCCGTTAATGGAGTTTCATAAACAATTTTATAACTATTCAGTTAAGAGATAATTTTGAAAGCTCCTGTTTAGCCTCCTGTTTGGTTGTAAGTACCATAAAATCTGATTAATAGGTTTTTTTGAATCTCCCAGAAAAATAACCCTTAAACTTTAAAATATAATGACCAAAAGCATTATTCCTATTCCTATAGGAATAGGAAACATATTCATATTCCTATTCCTATAGGAATAGGAAACATATTCCTATTCGGAAACTGTATTTATTATTCCTATTAGGAAACTGTATTTATTATTAATGTATGTAATATATTTGTTACAAGGAAATTTTGCTTACCAGCATTGAAATCATTAACACATATACAATACATATATATACTCACACATACATTGTCAAAAATGTTTCAGACTCTCAGCTTAGCCTTCTGCTTTCAGGGCATACTGCTCAAAATAAAAGATGTCTCTAATGTATATATATTCTACATCTTCTTTGTCCATTCATCATTGATGGACATTTGGGCTGTTTCCATAATTTGGCCACTATAAACATCAGGGTGCATGTTTTCATTCAAATTTGTATTTTTGTATTCTTTGGGTAAACATCTAGTACTGCAATTGCTGGATCATAGGGTAGTTCTATTTTTAACTTTTTGAGGAGCCTCCATACTGTTATCCAAAGTAGCACCAGGTTGCATAAAAAAAAGAATGAAATCTTGCCATGTGCAACAATATGGATGGATAGAGAGTATTATACTAAGCGAAATAAGTCAGTCAGAGAAAGACATATAACATATGATTTCACTCATATGTGAAATTTAAGAAGCAAAACAAATGAGCATAGGGGAAGAAGAGAGAGGAAGGCAAACCAAGAAACAGACTCTTAACTATAGAGAATGATGGTTACCAGAGAGGAGGTTGGTGGGGGTGATGGTTAAATAGGTGATGGGGATTAAGGAGTGTACTTGTTGTGATAAGCATCTGGTGTTGTATGGAAGTGTGAATCATTAAATTCTATGACTGAAACTAATATTTTACTGTCTGTTACCTAATGGGAATTTAAATAAAAACTTTAAAAAAAATCTAATTTATTGAAATCCAAACACAAGGATGAAAGTTTTTCTTCCACATTCCAATCTATATTCCATACTTTTACTAACTATAAATATGTCCACTAGGAACACAGTTTTTATATTTGTGTTTAAATAATGTTACATAAATCATAACATATTGTACTTCTATAATTTCCTTCAATTTGCTTTTATCACTCAACTTTTTAAAAGATTTATTCAAAATTTGTCATATTAACACATTGAAATATGTATTACTTAAATTTTTATACTAGAGTCACTCATGTGAATATGCCACACTTTATCCAAAGTTTCACTGATGATAATCTAAGGTTGTTTCCAATTTATCAATATAGAAACAAGGCAGGTATGAACATTCTTTTCTCATTAGCATGTCTTTCAGATCACTACTAACAAATTAAAATCTTGGGAGATATACAGGATCCAAACAGATGTTATTTAAACATCTTATAGATGGATTTCAGTCCTGCCAGATAGGAAAAGTGAAGTAATTCAGAATTACTGACACAGTAAATAAATGACTTGAAATCAATTGTGTGATATAACAACCCATGGAGAGTTGCAGACTTCCATGAGGAGATGGAGGATGTAGGTAATAGGTAAGTTGACTCCAGAAGACATGCACTCTGAGACCACTCCATTTGGAGGGCATTGACAAATCGACTATAGAACAGGGCTCAGTGTGGCAGCCAAGGTATTTAGCAAAATCTCTTTAAACATCCACAGTCAATATGCACATCAAGCAGTTGAGAAAATAATCTCCAAAACTACTCAGAATGCTTCATTTGTTTATTGGAAAACCTATTCTTACCCTGAGAAGAATAATTATTGTATATAGAAATAATGCAGCAAACCAAACAGATAATTTTAATATTTTTTGTATTAAAGAACTTGTATATATTTGGAATTTTCAATATCCATTATTTAAAAGGGAATTTGCCATTATTTGATTGCTTAGCAAATAAATTTGTGATTCTTTTTTTTTAAATTTTTTTCTTAAGGTTTTTTTATTTATTCATGAGAGACACACACACAGAGAGAGGCAGAGACACAGGCAGAGGGAGAAGCAGGCTCCATGCAGCGAGCCCAATGCGGGACTGGATCCCGGGTCTCCAGGATCGCGCCCTAGGCCAAAAGCAGGCGTTTAAACCACTGAGCTACCCAGGGATCCCCTAAATTTGTGATTCTAATTTAAATGTGTAATTGGGTAATTAATTTAGACCTGTAATTATAGATGGAAATATTATTAATTTGTATAAGGCATTGGAACAATTAAGAAAATTTAAGATCCATCATATTCAAAATTTAAAATTTATTAAATTGGGATGCCTGGGTGGCTCAGCAGTTAAGCATCTGCCTTCGGCTCAGGGGGTGATCCTGGAGTCCCAGGATCGAGTCCCACATCAGGCTGCCTGCATGGAGCCTGCTTCTCCCTCTGCCTATGTTTCTGCCTCTCTCTCTCTGTCTCTCATGATTAAATAAAATATTTTAAAATAAATAAATAATAAAATTTATTAAATTAATAAGAATTCCGTAAATATCAGATTTGTTTGCTCATAAGACAATTAAAGTACTCATAAATCTGTATTAAATTTAGAAATTAAACAGATTTAAAGAAACTTAATTGTTACAAAAGCTTATTTAAAGTATGTATTAATATTTGTTGGACTTATAAACAGAATAATAAAATATATCCTCTAAATGTAAGAGCTTAAGGTGAACTAAGACTTTTAGAAATTGTATAACATATTTGAATATGAACATTTAAAGCAAAAGTAGATTGAATAATCATGAACAAAAGAAATTTTAAGACAGGAGAAAGAAGAAAGAAAGAAAGAAAGAAAGAAAGAAAGAAAGAAAGAAAGAAAGAAAGAAAGAAAGAAAGAAAGAAAGAAAGAAGAAAGAAAGAAAGAAAGAAAGAAAGAAAGAAAGAAAGAAAGAAAGAAAGAAAGAAAGAAAGAAAGAGAAGAAAGAAGACCTCACCTTGATGCCTTACACATACCTCCTAGTACACATGTGCAGGACATTCTCTATGGTATCACTGGCTTGTATGGTATATGAATTTTCAGCTTTATTGAATTGTTCTCCAAAGAGGCTATGCTAATTCAGATTCCTATGACCTTTGCATAAAAGTTCCTAATTCCCTACAACTTTGCTGATACTTAATATTGGCTAATATTTTAGTTTTTGTAAATCCAATCAGTTTGAACTGATATCTTGTATAATTTCAATTGTATCTTTCTTCATTAATAGTGAGAATAAATGTTGCTTCTTAAGTTTATTTGATCTTCCAGTTTCTTTCTTATGAATTAGGATGTTATACATTTGCCCTTTTAAGAAATTGAATTGTTCTTTTTTTTTTTTGAAATTGAATTGTTCTTATTGTTTTGTTTTTGTTGTTGTTGTTGTTCTTATTGTTTAATAGGAGTTTCTTATATATAATGGACATTATGTCTTTCATAATCTTGGAAATTTCTTCTTTTAATCTGTTTCTTTTAACTTGGCATATAGAATCTTGAACAGAAGGTATTAATTTTGACATAATAATCATAAAAGAATACTTGAGTTTTATTGAGAGCTTACTATGTACCAATAATAGTTCTAATCACTCTGTACCCATTAACTCATTTAATCTTTCTAACAATCTTTGATTCTGGTACCAATATTATGCCTGTTTTACAGATAAGAAAACAGGAAAAAACTAAAAAAAATAGGGGATATTTTTGGTCTTTTTTAAATCCATCTTTGCCTTTAGATCATTAAGACATTATCCTACATTTCCTTCTAGTGGTTTGTTTTATTTTTCAGTCTTCAGTTCCTTTAGAGTTCACCATCATACAAAATGTGAGGTAAGAGTCTTATTTCATTTTCCTCCCAAGTCACTTCTAGAATTATAAACCTTAAATGGCTTTTTATTTTCTACAAGATGAAGATCAAACTCCTCATCATGGCAAATGACCCAACTGGCCCATTTGTCACTTTTCTCTTAAGCAATCTCTTTACCAGTCAAAAGGTCTACTCATCTTTTCCTTAAAATGTCATGGACCTTTCCAATGCTGTATCTTTGCTCAAGCCTTTCCCTCTGTCTGAAGTAACAACAGTTCTATTTGCTTGTCTGCAAGGAAAATTTCTAATCCTCTGAAGCACAGTTAAAACTTAACCTCCTGTGTGAAAGGCTTCCCCTAAGTATTCTCATATGTTTTGCTTTCCTTCTTCCCACTCTTCTTTCAAGAGTCAATTTTCCTACTCTGTGCTTCTATTGGAGTTTTTAATTATTATTTCAGTGTTTATGACTCAATTATATTTTTGTACATATATTTTCCTTTCTTAGAAACCATGTGCCTTTTATAAGTGTGTTCATTTAGACATTTTTCAATATTTGCTGAGTGCCTATTATGTGCTAGCACTGTGCTTGAATATACAAGTTTCCAAGTAGTTCAGACTAGGAAGAAAGACATATATACAAAATATTGTAGTTTATATATTGATAAATTATTATAGGTCTTGATAGGTACTGTAGATATATATGTGATGAAAAGAATGAACATGCTAATGCCCATAGGTTTCTCTGCTACCACTACCCCAATACACACTAACAAAGATTTTTAAATAATTCAACTCCCTCTCCTCACTGCCCAAGTTTAGAATATTGGGCAAGTTCTTAGAGCTCTTATGGGATAGAACTGATGAAATCACAGAGATAGAAAGGGATGGATTTAGGCTTTGACACTACATTTAGAATTTGAGGGATATGTAGAGAAGAAGAAAAAGATTACTATGAACTAAGTATTTTGATTCATTTTTAATGTTTTTGCGAGACTTGAATAAAGAATAGAATTCTCTGATTCCTTCTGGCTGTTGGGCTGTGTATCTTAAACAAATGTGAGCATAAACATCTCAGTAGCTATTAAAATAGCTTATACTCAACAAATATGTGAGAAATTTAAAATATCAAAATGTTTTACATCATGAAAAAATAAGCCATTGGGGTCTCATTCCTCAGAGCAGACTAAAACTATGATGTAAGAACATGAATTTTGGGAAGAAAATACTTTATGTAGTGTAATGATTTTGAAAATAGATAAGTAAAAACAAAGACTAAAATTCATTCATGATCCTCACACTAAGAAATAAACTTTCTGATATGTTGAATTTTCCTCCAGTTTTTCAAGGCATATTTATTCAAGAAATACTTATTGAATAACTTCTAAGACACTGTACTAGGCTATAGGAATATAGTTCAGAACAAAAGAGACAAAATTCACTATTTACATGCAGCTTACATTCTAACTATGGGAGACAGGCAATTACAAATCAATAAAAGAATATGATATATTTGAAGATAAATGTTAGTAAGAAAATAAGTCATAGAAAAGTATTAAATAGGAAGTGTAGGGAAGAGTAGAGGTGCAATTTAAAATAAGGTAGCCAAGGACGATTTCACCAAGAAAGGACTATATTTGAGCAAAGATTTAAAGTGGACGGAAGAACAAACACTGGATTTTAAGTAGGAAAAATGACAAGTCCAAAGTCCTAAGCAAGCATCTATCTATCTGTCTATCTATCTATCTATCTATCTATCTATCTATCTATCTATCTATCTATCTATCTATCTATCATCTATCTGTCTATAATTTACAGTCCAATATGGATGGGATAAACCTCCACCTTCTACATGCAACCCAAATCTAATCAACACACCTGACTTCTCTGGCCACATTTCTCTCTGGTTGGATATTTATTTATTTATTTTTTGTTTTTGTTTTTTAATTAATTTTTATTGGTGTTCAATTTACCAACATACAGAAAAACACCCAGTGCTCATCCCGTCAAGTGTCCACCTCAGTGCCCGTCACCCATTCCCCTCCACTCCCCGCCCTCCTCCCCTTCCACCACCCCTAGTTCGTTTCCCCAAGTTAGGAGTCTTTAGGTTCTGTCTCCCTTCCTGATATTTCCCAACATTTCTTTTCCCTTCCTTTATATTCCCTTTCACTATTATTCATATTCCCCAAATGAATGAGAACATACACTGTTGGATATTTAGATTATTTCTTTTTCTTTTTCTTTTCTTTCCTTATCCTGTTACAGTTATGCTATAATTAATTTCTTTGATTGCCTTTATGAATATTTCTATAGAATGGAATTCCAGAAGTATAACAGTCTTGGTTCAGACTGCCAAATTGCTTCCAAAGAAGTAATACTGCATTATTCTAACATTTCTCTGTATAATAGAAAATGTATCTTATCAGATGCTTGCCAGTACTGAGTAGTCCCATTAAATTAAAAAAAAAAAACAACTTGGGGCACCTGGGTAGCTCAGTTGGTTGAGCATCCAACCCTTGGTTTCACCTCTAGCCATGATCTCATGGGTCCTGAGATCGAGCCCTGTGTCAGGCTCCATGCTCAGCAGGTAGTCTGCTTGAAGATTCTCTCCCTCTGCCCTTCCCCCTGCTCATGCTCTCTCTCTAAAATAAATAATAAATCTTTAAAAAACTTTTTTTAAATAAAAAGAATGAATCTTTTCCTTCTTTAAAAAACCTTTAATTTCACATGTGAGAATGCTACCACATTTTAATTTGATGTAATAAATTTTTATTTCTTTAATTATCAGTGAGGTTTAATTTTAAAATATACTTGCTAGTCATTTTTTGTGTGTGAATGAACTGTTCCTGACCATTACCCACTCTTCTATTATAGTCTTAGTGTATTCTCATGGATTTTTTCATTTTTAAAATATTTTAATATGTTTATCATATTGATGGTAATATTTACTAGATTTATCCATAAAATAATAACCTAAACATAAAAAGCAAAAAATTGTAGGGCACCTGGGCGGTGCAGTGGGTTGCACCAGCTCTTAGTTTCAGCTCAGGTTGTGATCTCAGAGTCATAAGATCAAGTCCTTCATCTGGCTCCATGCTCAACACAGAGTTTGCTTGCAGTTCTGTCTCCCTCTACCTCTACCCCTTACCCCCCTCCTTTAAATAAATTAATTAATCCTTAAAAGATAAAAATAAAGTTAAAAAATTAAAAAACAAAAAAAAAAAAGGAAAAAATACCTTAAAAATAATAGGCATCTAGTGATACTGATTGGCTGTCAAAGTTTTACAGTAAAGTTTTCATATTTGAAGATCAGAGTAAAGGAACAGGATAACACTACAGAAGCAAAAAAACAAATGCCTATTTGGGGGACATTAGATAATATCTAAAATATTACCATTTCTTATAAAAGTCTTTGAATATTTATAGTAAACTTCTTCAGCTATATTCAATAATTATTATTCCCAACAGTATACTAGGCACAACTTTAAGTTATTCCATGTAACATTTATAATTATTATGGTATGATATTATCATTTTCATTTTACAGAGAAAAATCATGAGGCTCAAAGAAAATAAGCCTAATAGATACCATGCTTAGTAGGAAGCAACTCTTAAAACTTATGTTATTTCCATTGCACTACACTTAACATATTTAAGAAATGTAAATTCCTTGTATGATACAAAAAATTACATAAAATAACAAAAATTTTGTCACGTGAGTCTTACCCGGCCAGAATCCGACGCAGTGGGCATATTTCTTAGTTCATACACAGCAACCTGTCCATCACTGTCACCCACTAGAAGGCAATCTGTTTGTTTGGCAAAGAGAACAGTTGTGAACTTGATTCCAGGGTTAGCAACATTCACAATGAGAGGATCCAAACTGAAATAAAATATTTTATTTTAAATTCAGTTGTTGTTAATACATTCTTTTTGTATACAGATTAAGAAAAGTCAGATATTTTTTGTGACTTCAAATGACAAAACAAAACAAGCTTCTTAAGTAACTTTCCAAAATCAAAATAACTATTTCTCAACTCCTTATTCAATCAAAACTTTCATTTCTTCAGTGAACTAATTTCAAATAAATAAATTCAAGAAGTTCACAATTAAGATGTGAACTCATAAGTTTAAACTCCTCTGCTGGTTAGCTTGGTGAGGCTATGGTACTCAGTTGTTTGGTCAACACCAGTCTGCACTTTGCTGTGAAAGTGTTTTGTTTAAAAATGATTAACATTAAAACCAGTAGAATTTGAATAAAGCAGATCACCCTCCATAAGATAGGCAGATCTTATCTAACTTGTTGAAGACCTTAAGAGAAAAGATTGAGTTCCCTGAAGTGGAATAAAATTCTGCCTCCGGACTGCCTTCAGACTCATGACAGCAACATGGACTCCTGATGGAAATTCTAGCCCGCAAGCCTGTAGCACAGACTTGGCACTTGCCAGGCCCCACAGTCATGTGAGTCATTCCTTAAAATAAATCTTTCTTTTTATTGCTTCTGTTTTTCTGGAGAACCTTGACTAATACAACTTCTGAAGTAATAAATGTCTTTTAAAAGAAGGGTATTTTGATCCAAATAAAACTCTGGAACATAAAAGAATACTTTGAACAAGAATTTTTTTCTATTCCCCAATCATCCAAAGCAATCCACTGATGCCTTAAAACACAAAAGAAGCAGTAACTTGTATACTTCTGAAGGAATGTCCTGAGAACTGCAGTTTTACCCAAAAAATTAAAATGATAGGTGGGATGAGTTAGGTAATCATTTTATACATTAGTCATTTCATATTCAAATATAAATTGTTTTGTGATATAATCCTTGTTTGGGGGTTCAAACTGTTTTATAGTATAAGCCATGGCAAATTTTAGAGTTACTAAGTTATTAACTTCTAGGGGAAAAAAAAATTGCCATTAAGAATAAGTTCACCGAATTTTTTGTCACTGATATTAACCAAGAATGCGTTCCTCTGGGGCAGCCCCCGGTGGCTCAGCAGTTTAGCGCCGCCTGCAGCCTAGGGCGTGATCCTGGAGACCCTGGATCGAGTCCCGCGTCGGGCTCCTACCTCTGCCTGTGTCTCTGCCTCTCTCTCTCTCTCTCTCTAAATAAATAAATAAATAAATAAATAAATATCTTTAAAAAAAAAAGCTTTAAAAAAAAAAAGAATGCATTCCCCTGATTCTTGCTAATGATCAGCATAAAAATCTACAGTGATTTCCAACTGAAGAACTCACCTCATTAAACACTTTATTCCTGTAATGTATAAATTTCTATTTTAAAAAGAAAGATGGCTCTAGAGGATACTCTAGTAACTTTGGTATAACACATTAAAATTTTTAATTAAAAAAATAAAATAATAAAATTTTTAATTAAATGCATGGCCCTTTGAATATGTTTTAAAGAGGGTAAGAGAATAAGTAAATATTGTAAAAAAAATTATTTTGTTCCTTTTATCTTATTGCAGAAAATCATCAGTTAAAAACAATTAACTGCCTGTCTGCTTCTTCTATAAACTAGGCAATAAAAACGAATTCAAGGTAGCTATGATATACCAGCCTGTAAAAGTTTTAGATGAATATGGCAACCTATTTTTCATTTAAATATTTTTAAAACCACATATGGGAGGGCACCTGGGTGGGTTAGTCCATTAAGCATCTGCCTTTGGCTCAGGTCATGATCCCAGGATCCTAGGATTCAGCCCCTGCTGAGCAGGGAGCCTGTATCTCCCTATTCCCTGCTTCTTGTGCTTGCTCGCTCTCTCTCTGTCTCTCTGTCTCTCTCTCGTTCTCTCAAATAAATAAATAATCTTTAAAAAAAATAAAACCACCTATGGTATAAGTCATTAAAATGAATATAGCTTCCTGGCATATATCTTTTATTCATAAGGACTCTCACAATATAAACTATTACTTGTTTTTAAAATAACTACAATTCTCTCTAACAAATACCAAAATTATCAGGTATCATTTAGTTTGAACTGCTTCTACAAGAAATGTCACCAAGAAAAACATTAACACTTACGTGCTGGTGTGAAGGTCCCAAATCTCTACTCTGCTCTCATTTGCAGCTGCAAATATATAGGAGGATTTTGGGGACCAGGCAACATCATAAACAACATAAGTAGTTGGATAAAAGCTCAAAAATGGCTTGGTGTTCTCCTGTTGCCATATAATAACACCCCAATCTGCAGAACAGCTTAAGAACACATCATGACAAAATGGATTCCATGCTATTTTATATACTGGACCCTAGAATAAGACAAATAAATTAAAACACATACATATATAATATTTGACATTTTATACTTTAAATCTGACCAACAAATTAAAATGCTAAGATTTCTAGAAGACTTATGCACTATGCATTGTGTATTATTTTAACTGAGAGAGCAAGGTCATAAATTGAATCTTCTCTAAATTATGCCATACAGAAACATAAAGATATAGTTGTTATAATACTAACTAAATATTAACACATATTATACTCATTTACCTTAAAAAATATAAGGAACATTTTAAAAAATGAAGGATCAAATGAAGAAAACATAGATGGAATAATCACAAAGATACAGAAAATAAGTATATGCTAGATATATTTTTGCCTTGGGATAAGCATGTTACCATAAGCAAAGTCTCTTAGAAACAAATAAAAATTGTAACTTCCATAATTTGCAAGAAGAAATCAAGAATATCTAGAAGCTAGAGGTGCCTGGGTGGCTCAGTTGGTTCAGTGTCCAACTCTTGATTTCGGCTCAGGTGTCATGATCTCAGGGTGGGGATATCCAGGCCCATGTGGGGCTCCATGATGAGTGTGGAGCCTGCTTAAGATTCTCTCACACCTTCTCCCTCTGCTACCCCCGCCCTCCAGCTCCAGCTCACATGCACAACTTCTCTCTCTCTAAAAAAAAAAGTAAGAATATCTAGAAGCCAGATAAGATGCCCCATGCATTATTGATGGTTTCCATACAAGAAAGCCCTTAGGTTGGTAATGTTAACTCTGAAGTTGTAAATTTATTGCATGTTAAAGGTACTGTGTATAATACTATTTTTTCAGAAATATCAAAAATAAGTTTTCCATACCTACTATAATTAAACCAACCTTATGTCCTCTGTAAGTATCTAGGTATTGTTCATTATAGGAACAAGAACATTTGTGAATATGGCCTTCTTCGGTGCCAGCCAAATAGATATTTGTATCCTATAACACAAAAAATTTAAATGTATTGGCTTGTGATACATTAGTAAATGTACTAAATAGAAAGTTAGACCCCTTAAGATCTTTTAAAATCAATTCTAGGACCAAAACTAGAAATACTATCTTGATCATAGTTGTCTGTTGTCTTTTTCTTTCTATCATGATTAAACTTTCTATAATTAAACTACCTGAAAGGCTACTATGCAAAGAAAATATAGATTTGTTCTTTGCTGGAATAGAGGGAAGAACTTAGATCCTGTCTAGACATTAAATGGACAAGCACCGGCTTAAAATAAGGAAGAAAATTTCTAATATTTAGAGTTACCTAACAATGGAACTAGCAATCCAGGGAAATAGTAAGTGTTCTTTCATCAGAACTAGTCAAAGAAAAAAAAAAAAAAAAGAACTAGTCAAAGAGAAGACAGACAACTTAACAGTAAATAATGCTGAAGAAATGGTTCTTTTTTTAATTTTTTTTTAATTTTTATTTATTTATGATAGCCACAGAGAGAGAGAGAGAGAGGCAGTGACACAGGCAGAGGGAGAAGCAGGCTCCATGCACCGGGAGCCCGATGTGGAATTCGATCCCGGGTCTCCAGGATCGCGCCCTGGGCCAAAGCCAGGCACCAAACCGCTGTGCCACCCAGGGATCCCAGAAATGGTTCTTGCTTAGAGTGAAAGATTGAACTAAATGGAGTCTCAAGCATTTTTAACTCTAAACGTATGTACTAGAGATTTTAAGTGTATTTCCTACTGTGAAGTCATAGTCAAAAGGTCTGAAAGTCGGGTTCTATGCCCTATGTAGAGTTACCTGGGAGCATTTTAGAGATGCAAAAACTTAGGCCCTACCCTAGACCTAAGGAATCAGAATCTGCATTTTAACAAGATTCCCAAGTAATTTTATGTACATTAAAATTTGAGACACATTGCTTTAGTATATACCAGTACTTAAAAATGCAACTACTAGATTATGGATTATAAGTAGTTTTAAATAACACAATAAAGTACATATTTTTTCCTAAACTAGTATTAACAATTTATATTCAGCAGTATATAGAAGTTCCCTTTGATCCACATTCTCATCAACAGTTGGGTTATATTAGAAATCTTAAATTTTGCCATTGTATGAGGTATAAAATTATATCTAATTGTTTTAAGTTCCATTTTAATGAATATTAACAAGGTTGAGCACATTTTTATGTTTAATGCCCATTTGCATTTCTTCTTCTGTTCATGTCTCTTGACTATTTTATACATAATATTTTTTATATTCATTTATATAAAAGTTCTTTATATATCCTATTACATATGCTTTGTCTGTTATACATGTTGCAAATATCTTCTCCAAGTGTATGGCTTACTTCTTCCTTTCTTTAGTGTCTTTTGATAAACCGAAGTTATCATTCTAATGTAGCTGGTTTATAGCATTTTATATAGTTAGTATTTTTGTGCTTTGTTTTAGAAATATTTCCTACTTTGAGATAATAGAAATGTTTTCCTACATCTTCTTCTAGAAGTTTTTTGTGTATGATAGAATTGATATCTAATTCCATTTTTATATGGGTAATGATTATCCCAACACCATTTATAAGTGGGTTATCTTTCCCAGAGATCTTTAAGGTCACTGTCTTAGAGTTGTGTTTGTCAGTCTATAAAATCTGACATTTCCATTCAAGAGATTTATTGGTCAGTTCACTCAGAAACAGAAATGGGCAGAGATTTAAGTTGAACTATGATACAGTTGCAACAAAGGGCTCAGCCCAACCTCTAAGAAGTTCTGGAGTTGAGATAGCATTTGAGTTCTGCCTCCAGGCAAGGAGGCCAGACAAGTTATACCACCATCCCCCATCCCCTCCACCACCACCAATAAACTAGTGAAGCAAAATGATAAGACTCAAACCAAAACCATATCAAAATCAAACTGAATGATAGTAGTCTAAATATCACAATTAAAAGACAGACACTGTAAGATTAGATAAAAAAGCAAGATCCAACAATATGCTACCAACAAGAAATGTACTTTTAGACATAAATAGATTAAATGTAAAACGATGGAAAATGAATGATTTAAGAAACAAAACAAATGAACATGAGTGGAGGGAATGAAAGGAAAACCAAGAAACAGACTCTTAACTATAGAAAACAAACTGATGGCTGCCAGAGGGGAGGTGGGTAGAGGGATGGGTTAAATAGATGCTGGGTATTAAGGAGGGCATTTGTTGTGATGAGTACCAGGTGTTGTATGTAAGTGTTGAATCACTAAATTCTACACATGAAACTAATATTACACAGTATGTTAACTGGAATTTAAATACAAACTTAATTTTTTAAAAAGATATAACATGCTAACACTAGTTAAAAGAAAGCTGGTGGCTACAGTAATATCAGACTAAGTTGATTTCAGAATACATAATATTATCCATTATAGATAAGGCCACTTTACAATGATAAAAGAGTTGATTAGTCAAGAGAACATAACAATCCTACACATTTATACACCTAAAACAAACCTTTGAGTAACATAAGGCAAAAACAGATAGAATTATAAGGAAAAAATAGACAAATCCACAATTATGGCCAGAGATTTCAGTACCTTTCTCTTAATAAGTGGAAGAAATAGGCAGAAAATCAGCAAAGATATAGTCAACTTGAACACCTTTAACCAATCTAACCTGATTATCATTCATAGAACACTCCACCCAATAGCAGCAGAATATACATTTTTCTGAAGTGCACAGGGAACTTTACATGTTAATATCACATTCTGGGCTTTAAAACAAATCTCAATAAGTTCAAAAGGATTCCGTTTATAAAAAGTTTGTTCTCTGATCACGATGGAATTGAATTAGAAATCAAGAACAGAAAGATCCATGCAAAAGCCCCAAATATTTAAAAACTAAATAGCATGCTTTGAAATAATCCATCCATCAAAAAAGAAATCAAAGGAGAAATTAGAAAGTACTCTGAATAGAATGAAAATGTAAATATAACATATTAGACTTTGTGGGATGCTGCCAAAGCAGTACTTAGAGAAAAAGTTATAGCACAAATGCCTCTATCATAAGAGAAGAAAAGTCACAAATCAATGATCCTAGCTTCTACCTGAATAAGCCAGAAAAATAAGAGCAAAAAAAAAAACCAAAGGAGAAGAAAGAAAATAAAGATCAAAGTGGAAATCAATTATATAGAAACAGAAAAACAATAGCGAAATTCAGAGAAATCAAAAGCTAGTTCTTTGAGATCAGTAACATTGATAAATTTCTAGCTAGATTAAAGAAAAGAGAAAGAAAAAAGAAGACAAAAATCACTAATAGTAGAAATTAAAGAGGTGACATATTTTAAAGACTACATATTTTATAGCTATTAAAAGACATTAAGGAAATATTATTATGCCATTAATTTTAATAACTTAGATGAAATACATTCCTTGAAAGACACAAATTACCAAAATTCACTCAAGAAGAAATAGATAATGATACTAATAACACTATATCTACTGAAAATTTTAATTTCTAGGTAAAAGTTAAAAATCTTCCCAAAACTCCAGGCCCAGATGCTTTATTAATTTCATCAAATATGTAATGAAGAAATAATACTAATTGTACAAAATTTTTTCAAAAAAAGTAAAGAGGGCATACTTTTCAACTCATTCTAGAGGATTACTCTAGTATCAAAACCAGACAAAGACCTTACAGAAAACTATAGATGACTATCCCTTACAAAGTTGAAAAATCTTAAATAAAATTTTAGCATATTAAATTCAACAGTAGATTAAAGGTATAAATCATGGTCAAGTTTCTCTTAGAAACAAAAATTTAAAAATTAATGTAATTCATCATATTAACAAACTTGAAAGAAAAATTGTATAATCATAGTCATATGTAAAAAAAGCATTTGATGAAAACCTAACATCCATCCCTGATACAAGTCTCAACAAATAGTAATGTAACAGGATCTCCTCAATGTGATTGATTGCATCTACATAAAAACCTCAGCTTACATCATACTTAATAGTAAAAGGACGGAATGCTTTCTCTCTAAGGTCAGAAACAAGAGAGAGATGTCTATTCATGATTGTGCTGGAAGTTCAAGCCAGGATAATCAGGAAAGAAAAAAAAATAAAAGGTTAAACTCTTTATTTACAGACTACATGATTATCTCAAATTCTTCATGCCAAGGACATTTCTAGGACACCAGACTAGGATTTCTCAATCCAGCACCATTGATATTTTATATATATATATATTCCTCCTCCTCCTCCTTCTCCTTCCCCTTCCCTTTTCCCTTCTCCTTCTATGCAGAGGAAGGCAGTAGTTGTCCTGCGCATTGTAGGATGTTTAGCGGCATCCCTGGACTCTGCCCACTAAATGCCAATAGCATTTCTTCCCATGTCCCACCTCCTGGAGCTGAAACAACCAATAATAATATCGAGACATTGCAAAATGTACTGTGGTGGTAAAATATGTCCCTTCCTGCCAACATTGAGAACCACTGTTCTACAGTCAAGGTGAAATGTGAATTACAAGAATTTGAGAATGAAAGCAGTTAAGAATACAACTATAGTGGTAAAAATGAAACATAGGGCCTGAACTACACTAGCAGTGAGTAGGCTTGGACTAAAAGGAGCAGGACCACAAGACATGAAAATCATTTGGATGATAAGGTAGAAAAGAGTAAGAGCTCAAGTTTTGGTTTGCATAACTAGGTGGATGACGGTGTCACTAAAGAGATGACCATATCACATGTAACAGAAAACATAAGAGGATACGTTTCCTTTGAAGTCTGTTAGTTGCTGAATTTTCTGATTCCAAAGAACTTCCATAAAAAAGAATGAGAAAAAGTAGGACTTCATTAACTGCGCTTTGATTTGATTCTGGCCTGATAAGCATGAACTTAACTGGTCTTCCCAATCCTCAGGATCATGAGAGGCACCACTCACATTGAAATAGAGGACTGTATAGTAGATTTGATTTCTATTAATATGATGAAGCAGCAGAATACCCAAGAGGAGTAAGGAGGGGCATTCAAGTTAAACATGAAGTTGAAAAGAGAATCCTTTCACAGTTCCTCAGAAATACAGACCTTTCCTCTAGAAGGCAGAGGAAGGCATAGGGCAGCCAACTGGAAGTTGCCCCTCTATTTTAGTTTGGCAGCTATGCCTACGTTTGTTTTGTTTTGTTTTGTTTTGTTTTACCTATAAGGCACAGTATTTATTAACATGCTAAAACTTTGCCTTGCTTTATATCTTAATACACTTCAAACACTGGAAGCTGTTATATGCAATAGTAAATAATGGATTGAAATAATTTACCTTAGGGTGAAAAGCAAAACACATTCCAGGAGCCTGCCGAGATATCAGAGCTTCACCTTTTTTTTCCGTTTCCCCTCCTTTTTTGCTGCTACTAGCGGTAGTTCGCTTCAAGCGCATCAAATCTTTATTGAAAGAAAAAAACTTTTATCTTATTTACCACATGAAAAAGTATTGTATATACAAAGTGTATCCCTTCTAGAAAGAATAGTGTGATTTCCGCCCTCTATTGCATGTGATTAGGTTGAAATTAGCAAATACCAGAACAAGATGCTTAGAAAAACAATGACCAAGCCCAGTTTCTTTCTTATGTAGCCAAACCAAAATTGGTCACCTCTTACATATGGCTCACTAGGAATTTTAAGGCAGCACATGACAAGAGAAAGATCATTTGATTGATAGATATATATGTATTTATGCGTTCTTTTTACCGTGACTGTCTAGTCCTTTCCGTATAACCCATTTGGAGATTCTTCCATCTGCTGATATAGAAACAAGTATTTCTCTTTTGTCATCACCTGTTGTCCCTCGATCTTGTTCTATCCATTGTAATTGCCATACAGGTCCCAAATGTTTTTGAGGTGATTCACTAAAACAGGGGAAAGCACTAAATATAGAATCACTGTTATAATTTTTGAAAGGACATGTGTAGAAGTCATAAGGACAACGCCCTGAAGCACTGCGACCTACTTACAGAATAATGCCTTTATTGTTCAAAACTGGATTTTTACTTAAAGTATTTTGAAAAACGGGGAAAATAATCATTTTGTCACATAATATTTTTTTGGTATTCTCATTTCTTACAAAAGGAAAATTTTACTGACTTAATCATATTAATTGCCATAACAGAAACAAAAGAAAATATTTTCTTTCTTTTCAGAACGTATTTTCCTTACTCCACTCATTTACTTTTTCCTAGATAAGTTATATAAACTTATATTGGATACATTGAGTTTAAGTATCTTCACCTTCATATGAATTTTTTTCATAAATGAATAAATTATTTAAGTCTTATTTAAGTAAACAATTACCTCACCTTTCTTTCTGTTTCTGGCTTGCCCACTAGTTTGATTCTCTCTATGGCTGAAATTTAACGTTTTTCTGAAGAATTAAAATCGCTTCTCAGATTACTGATTTTTTTATGCAAATCTTCCAAAGCAATCATTCTGAATCTTTTAAATATCATACAGCTTTGATAATTTGGTAGAAATATTAGACCCTCTTCCCAGAAACAAGCACAAAGGCCCATGCTTACAAAACATTGCAAATAATTTCAAAGTTAAACTTAAGGGCCCTGCTTTACTGACCATTTTCAGGTCTAAGTTTATTCAAACACTAATATAAATATATTACTTCACTTTTGCCCCACTGGTATCTGATCTATTACAAAAGCCTAACATATTTAATATCTTTCACTTTTGATTTTTTTATTTTCCTAATATCACTCGTTTATTTATTCTTAAACACTTAAAATAATCCTCTTCCATGCCTGATATTATGTGACATGCTGAAGATACAAAGCTAAGACTTAACTCTTGATTTAAGTTGCTTACAGCCTCTTCAGAAGATATATATGTAAACAATATATATGCAGTATAATAAGTAATATAATAACTAATACAAGTGCACAAAATAATGGAATGGGAAGGTTACTTGGAGGAGGTGACACCAAAGCAATAAAAAGTATACTTTCAGTTACAAGATAAATAAGTTCTGGAGATCTAATTTACAGTATGATGATCATAGTTAATAATACTGTACTGTATACTTGAAATTTGCAAAAGGGTAGGTCTTAAGTCTTCTTACCACACACACACAAAAGGCAACTATAAGAGGTGATGGATGTATTAATCAATTTGACTGTAGTAAACATTCCACGATGTATACATTATTAAATAATTACATTGTACCCCTTTTAAAAATCACATCATATGACCTAAATGTATACAATTTTTATTTGTCAATTATACCTCAACAAAGCTGGGGAAATTTAAAATTTTTTTAAAGAATAAGCATAAACTGTCAAGGAAGTTTGGTGAGGTGGACAGAGAACATGCAGATTTTAGAACAGAGCATTCTAGCTAGGGAGATAACATGAGGAACTATTAAATATTTGAAAAATAATAGTATCACTTTCAACAACAATATAAACATTCACTCAAAACTAAATAACATTGGAGTAAATTTTTACTTCTCCCTAAAAAAGTACATATTATATGTTTACCTAATTCTTGGATTCTCACCTACTATCCAGAACTGGAACATTACTGTTGCTCTGTACATTATAAATGGCAATTGTGCCATTGTGATAGCCAACGGCTAGAAGATTAGGTGCTCCAACTGAGAAATCCACAGCAGTAACTCCATATGGACTCTGATAAATACGTTCTGGCCACTGAAGAAAAAAATAATTATATTTTAAACTAGGTTTTGCAGGCCATATAAGGTAGGTTATAATGGTGGCTAAATGGTGGACTGTCTGGTGGCAGTGGAAACGTAAGAAGAGCTAGTCCACAGTCAGTTACTCCTCTCCTCCTAACTTGAGTATAGATGAGAACAAAACATCAATTAGTCATGTCCTTTACTTTGATGAATACTCAGAGCTCAATAATTTTAAGAAATACCACAGCATGGCCTCCTCCAACAATGATCGTATTTTGGCAATCTTTCAGCAGGATTTGTATGGTCACCATAGATCATCTTCTTTCAGAAACAAATAATGCTCCAAACAAATTATCTAGCAATGTTCCTATCTTCCAGTATATGTTTCAGATGCTTGGATTATCTAGACATTTCTAAGAAGGATAGAGGAAGCTCCAAAAAAAAAAAAAGAAAGAAAAGAGACTCTTGAGGGTAGAGTTCTACAACTCTACAACTTTGTGAAGAGTTTTATTGTTTTATTTTGCTTGAAGTCTAATCTAAATCCTTTCTTGCTTCTAACAATCTATGTGGAAAAGTAAACAACTTACTGATAACAGATCTTTTATCAATCCTTCTACATGTGTAAAATTGCTTCTTCCTTTCCTTCTTTTACTCTATATAAACCCAGCTCCCTAATACACTGGGACTATTTATAAAAGATCTGATTTTTCCCCCCTCTGATCCTTTTCTAAGTTTTCTACTTCACATTTCTAGTTATTAATTAAATCTAATGTAAAGCTGCAAAGTAACATATTGACTGCTACTGCTTAATGAAAAAGCATGATTGATTCTTATTATTCTTGAAAAATTCATGCTAATAACACGGTCATATTTATCTATTTAATGTATTCAGGATAGCAGAAATCTATCTCATAAGGTGATGATTTATTTATAACCCAGTATTAAATGAAACATAATTTGCAAAGGATTTTCACTTGCAAATTTGTCTTTGTTATGGTAGACAACTCTGAATCATCAGATCTAACAGCCCATGGTAAATGCTCAATAAATATTTATTAAATGAATTTACTCTATATCAATAAGAACAAATTTTAATTCTTACAGATTTTCTTTGGTCATTTTTTTTACTTTGTTTAATTATCACATACAACTATATACTTTATGAGAATTATGTCAACATTTAACTGACTAAAAATAGGTTTATTCCTATTTAGTTACCATAGGATTCTTTATTGACCAGCAGCAAGCCAATCCTCTTTTTTGCTCTTTAAATCCAAAGTGCCCATAGCCAACAGCCAAAAGGTCCTGAAAACCAGCAAATTATGTTAAAATAAGAGAGGATGGCATAAAATATTGGGAAATATGTAAAGATGCATATTAATGAACTGTGTTTAAAATAGCAATAAGACATTTCTATTGAGGAAACAAAATACCAGTCTACCATCTATTTTTACTTTACACCTCCATCTTCCTAAGCAAAATAATAATCATCATATCTTCAGACTAATAAATATCTAAAAAGAATCAATTAAAAAGTTCTTTTATATATTGAGATAATCTTCCAAGATTGTATTACTACATTATAATGTTTCATGGGTTTTTGAGAATGACTTAATTATTTCAAATATAAAAACAGAGTACCATTAATTGAATTTTGAATCTTCCCCTAAACTACATGTGTTGCAGCCCTAATCCCCAATATAATTATATTTAAGGATAGGGCTTTAAGGAGGTCACCAGGGTTAAATGAGGTCATAATCTTAGTCCAGTAGGATTGGTGGCTTTATAAAATGAGGAAAAGACACCAGAGCTCTCTCTCTTCACCATGTCTCACATCAGCATGGCAAGAAGGTAGCCATCTGTAAGCCAGGGAGAACTTTAACCAGTAACCAAATTGGCCAGCACCGTGCTCCTAAACTTCCTAGCCTCCAATACTGCAAGAAAATAAATTTCTATTTTTTAACCCAGCCAGTCTATGGTATTTTGTTATGGTACCCCAAGCAGATTAATAAAGCAGTTCATCTCAAGAAATGCTTATAGACAAAAATTTAATGATTAACTAAACCCAGTCTCTTCTTCATTATCAGAATATCTTTATCAAAAATATAGGGGCATATGGGTGGCTCAGTGGTTGAGCCTTTGGCTCAGGTTGTGATCCCAGGGTCCTGGGATCGAATCCCATACCAGGCTCCCTGCATGGAGCCTGCTTCTCCCTCTGCCTGTGTCTCTGTCTCTCTCTCTGTTTCTCTCTCTCTCTCTCTCTCTCTCTCTCTCTCTGTGGTCTCTCATGAATAAATAAAATCTTTAAAGATATATATTTTTTTTGCCACACCCTATCTTCAGGCAAACATCTTCTCTATAATTTTCTGTGCCTTAAACCACTCTACATGGACAAGCTTTTATTAATCTTAGACTCAGCATAGGCACCACTTCTTCTAAAAAGCATTCATGAGCATCTCTTATGTATTCCCACAGCACTATTTATTTTCCTTATTAAAGTACATAGAGGACCATTATATGGGCAGGATCTATGTATGACTAAATTACTACTGTAACTCTAATGCCTTATCAGAGTTCCTGGCACAGAGCGAATGTTCAGTATTTGTAGAATGAATTAATAAATATGATAGATGGTATTTGTCATATTTTTAGCTTCACTAAAAATTATTAAACTTTAATCTCTTTCTTTAAAAAATAGTTTTTATTTATTTATTCATGAGAGACACAGAGAGAGGCAGAGAGGCAGAGGGAGAAGCTCTGTGTGGGGAGCCTGATGTGGGACTCAGTCCCAGGACCCCGGGATCACGCCCTGAGCCGAAGGCAGCTGCTCAACCACTGAGCCACCTGGGTGCCCCTAACTTTAATCTCAATAGCAATATATTAACTTTTAAAATACTAGTATATTCAGTTTCTGAAAGTGAATTATTCATCTTTATTACACAGTTATTATTATTAAATCTCACTTATCCAAATATAGTTTTATAAAGACCAATTCATACTAAAAGTATTTTATGCAATTAAAAAACAATGTGCATAATTTAAATAATGTGTTATAGAGGTTTCTATAAAAATGATTAAATAATTTCTGTTTTTTAATAAACATAACAACTAGCATATTTGCACATAGAATCTTATAAGGTGTGGCAATAAAATAATAAGGCTAATTCTTTTTTTTAAGATTTTATTTATTTATTCATGACAGACACACACACAGAGAGAGGCAGAGACACAGGCAGAGGGAGAAGCAGGCTCCATGCAGGGAGCCTGACATGGGACTTGATCCCAGGTCTCCGGGATCACACCCTGGGCTGAAGACAGCACTAAACTGCTGGGCCACCGGGGCTGCCCCAAATCCTTAAACATACATAATACAATGCAGTGTAAATGAACAAATTAGTTCTGACCACTTTAAAAGCACACTAAATATTCATTCCAAAGATATTGTCATTACACAAAAGGTTTTGGAATCCCTAATTGAAAATCTTGTCTTCAGAAGCAGTTTATAAGCCCTAGGAGAAAATAAGTCTCGTTACTCTATAAGCCTCTCTCTCTCTCTCTCTCTCTCTCTCTCTCTCTCTGTCTTCTCTTTTAATTAAAGAGAAGGGGGGAGAAGCGGAGAGAGAATCTCAAGCAGACTCCCTGCTAGGTATGGAGCCCAACACAGGGCTTGATTTCACAACCCCGAGGCCATAACCTGAGCCAAAATCAAGAGTCTGACGCTTAACTAACTGAGCCACCCAGTCACCCTTATAGTCCTATCTTTTTTAAAAGCAAACATACCATTCCTAACTTAATGATTCATATAACTTGCCTCAAGATGATTTTTGGTGCCTGTGCAGTTAAGAACCCTGGTGCCAGATGTTTGGGTTTGAATTCTAGCTATTTAACTTACTAGTTGTATAACTTTGGGCAATTTATTTATCCTTGTTGTACTTCAGTTTCCTCATCAACATAGTGGGGAAAATAGTACCTAACTCAGAGTTGTGTTAATAAAAGTAAAATGCTTGCAATAGCACCTGGAATATAGTAAGTGCTGTTTAAGTATTTGTTATTACTAGTAGTAATAGCATTTTGGGAATCTCAAAATTATTTTGCACATTTTCAGAATCAGTAGATTAAGTATATACTTCTGAATATGATTACTTCAAGAAGAATATAAATTTGGGTACATGAGTTTGATATCTGAAAATAAATCAATTATATATTATCTTCTGGTTTACTTTAAGTATCTAATATGGATTCAGAGAAACTATGTCCCAAGTACATCTCCTAAAATAAAAATGATGATGTTTTCATATTGAAGGAGAAAAAACTTATTTTATAACTATTTTCATTTTCCATTTTTTGAAACATGAACTTCTTGTGAAAGGATATTAAAACTCTGGTTTATGTCAGTTAAAATCCCTTGCCTAAAATTGAGGGGAAAAAAAACTTCATTAGTACTTGACAGTCACCTTATATGCTAAACATAGAATTGTTAAAATGTTCAATAACTTACAGGATTTATTTTATTCCAGGCAAGGCTGCTCACACTAAGGCCTTTGGTTAAATCACAGGAAAAGGACCAAAGTCGTTCCAAAATGGCTGGTATTGTCGACTGTTCTGTACTTATTTCTATTTCTTCTTCTTCTTCCTTCTTACCCTCTTCCTGTGACTCTTCAAGTTTTTTACTTTCTAGAAAGTCTGCAGGTTCTTCAGGTTCTGGTTCTAAAATTAAATCACATAAAGATATTATTATTCTCTATCCTTTTCTATGCAGGCCAAATAAATGGTTACAGGAGCCTGTCAAAGGCTCCAAACAGCACCTCCATCTATGAGACATTTCAAGCACCATTGAATCTGCTGGGTCATATGGCCTAAGTGATAGGACATGCTGAAATACTGCCTGGATCTGTTGAAGAATCTTCTGTCGTTCTGGGCCCCATTCAAGGCTAGCATCTTTTCAGGTCACTCAGTAAATGAGCCAGAGTAACACATCCAAATAAGGAATATATTGCCTCCAAAGAACAAATAAGTCTACTAGGCATAGACACCCCCCCCTTTTTTTTGGTTCTAAGAGGTGCCAGATGAAACAACTTATCCTTCACCTTGGTAGGTATATCTTGATATACTCCATATTACCGACCTTGAAAATTTCACTGAGGTGGAAAGCCCCTAAAAAACCATATTAGATTCATTTCTCACCCTCTGGCATGCAAATGCCTTACCAATAAGTCTACTTCTTGTTCATCAGGTCCAATCAGCATAATATCATCAATGTAATGGACCATTGTGATATTTTGTTGAAGGGAAAATTATCTGCAAACAAAATTATAATATAATTCTGAAGAGCTGATATAACTTTGAGGTAGGACAGTGAAGGTATATTGCTGGTCTGGCCAGCTGAAAGCAAAATAGCTTCCAGTGGTCTTTATCAACAGGTCTTGCAGGGCGCCGGGTGGGAAGAGCATTTCTGTGTCAATAGTTGCATCCCAGGTACCAGGGTATGTATTAATTTCCTCTGGCAATGCAACCACATTTGGAGCAGCAACCGCAATTGGAATCACTATCTGGTTAGGTTCACAATAATCCAGTTATTCCCTAAGATCCCGTATTTTTCTATGCAGGCCAAATAAATAAGTTGAACGGGAGATGTGATGGGAGTCAATACTCCTGCATCTTTCAAGTCCTTGATGGTAGAATCTCTACCATTCCTCCAGAAATGTGGTATTGCTTTCCTAGTTTCATAAGTAGAGGCAACCCTAGTGGCTTCTACTTAGTCATTTCCTACCATAAAAGGCCTCCCTCCACAGCTCAGTGATAAAACATGAGCATTCTGCCAGTTGCGGAATATTTCTACTCCAAAGAATACATTCTGGAACGCAGGAAATAACCACAGAATGGGTTCCGTGACCCACTGGACTCACTAGGAGGTGGACCTGAGCTAAAATTCCACTGATCACCTGACCTCTGTAAGTCCTTATCTGGCTAATAGACCACAGTGATGTTTTGGGTCTTGTGAAGTTAGTGAACTCTCAGAGTTAGTGTGCACTGATCCCTGAAATTTCTGATGATTTCCTTTTCCCCAAAGCACATTCACCTTGGTAAAAGGAAATAGGTTCCTTGGGGGAAAGTTGAAAGAAATATTAACAGTATACATTTTCGACAGTATAGTGGGATACGTCCCCTCTATTCAAGGAGTTCTGGGTCTGCAAACTGACTCAAATCTAGAAATTGCTTAAAGGGCTATGACTTTATTTTGGTATTTCAAATTAGACTTCTGCTCACTTGATTCTTCTGTTTATACAGATCATATAAGAATTTAGGAGACCACCGTTTATGGGCTGTATTGGGTGTCCCCAAAATTTATATATTGAAGCCCAAATCCCCATTACCTTTGAATGTAAAGGGTTTGGAGACAAAGGCTTTAAGGAAGTGATTAAGTTAAAACAAGGCCATTCCTCTAAGTCCTAATCAAATATGACTACTATCCTTATAAGAAAAGGAAATTTAGACACACCAAAAGACACAAGGGATGCACGTGCACAGATAAAAAAAAAAAAACATGTAAAGAACTGCAAGAGGGTAGCCATCTGGAACCCAAGAAGAGAGGTCTCAGAGGAAACCAACTATGTGAACACTTCAATCATGGGCTTCCAGCCTCCACAATTATGACAAAGTACATTTCTGTTGTTTAAGCCACCCAGTCTGGTATTTTGTTATGGCAGCTGTAGCAAACCAATACAGCACCTACCTGTATTCTCTTCTAGGTACATGATGATCAACTACCATGGGTGTCTGTGAGTCAGACTATTCTGATTTCTGCGTTGTCTGCTCTGATAACCATGCCTGCCTTTTCTTTAGTAATTAAGGGCTGCCACTTATCCCCTGCCACTCAGGATCAAATTGTTTAAGGATCTCAGTTTACTGCAGTTCCCACGGTAATTTCTGACCTACAGAGAAGAGTGACCACGGAGATCTTCAAGGACGTTGGGATATCCCCTCAAAAATGTATTTCTCACAATTGTGGTTAAAGGTGTATTTTCCTTCTGCAGTGGGTGAGCAGGTGATCATGATAAATCTACCCTAATATTCTAATGCCCTAAGCCTTTGGATACCTTTCTCTATAGTGTACTAAGCAGTTCTGACATTTCAGCTTCAGTTAGTGAAGACCACATTTGGGTCTAATATCATCCAAGAAAATAACAAAAAGAAAATAAAACTATTAGATCCATTTCTTTTTTAAAAAATATGTATATTTTTTATTGCAGGTCGATTTCCCAACATATAACACCCAGTGATCATCCCGTCAAGTGCTCCCCTCAGTGCCCGTCATCCAGTCATCCCATCCCCTGCCCGCCTCCCCTTCTGTTACCCCTTGTTCATTTCCCAGAGTTAGGAGTCTCTCAGGTTTTGTCACCCTCTCTGGTTTCTCCCACTCATTTCTCTCCTTTCCCCTATAATCCCTTTCACTATTTTTATATTCCCCATATGAGTGAAACCATATAATGTTTGTCCTTCCCTGATTGACTTACTTCACTCAGCATAATACCTCCAGTTCCATCCACATTGAAGCAAATGGTGGGTATTTGTCGTTTCTAATGGCTGAGTAATATTCCATTGTATACATAGACCACAGCTTCTTTATCCATTCATCCTTCGATGGACACCGAGGCTCCTTCCACAGTTTGGCTATTGAGGACATTGCTGCTATAAACATTGGGGTGCCGGTGTCCTGCCATTTCACTACATCATTATCTTTGGGATAAATCCCCAGCAGTGCAATTCCTGGGTCGTGGGGTAGCTCTATTTTTAACTCTTTGAGGAACCTCCACACAGTTTTCCAGAGTAGCTGTACCAGTTCACATTCCCACCAACAGTGCAGGAGGGTTCTCCTTTCTCCACATCCTCTCCAACATTTGTTATTTCCTGTCTTGTTAATTTTCCCCATTCTCACTGGTGTGAGGTGGTATCTCATTGTGCTTTTGATTTGTATTTCCCTGATGGCAAGTGATGCGGAGCATTTTCTCATGTACTTGTTAGCCATGTTTATGTCTTCTTTGGTGAAATTTCTGTTCATGTCTTTTACCCATTTCATGATTGGATTGTTTGTTTCTTTGCTGTTGATTTTCATAAGTTCGTTATAGATCTTGGATACTAGTCTTTTACCTGATAAAGGATTTTGCAATCTTTTAGATTTGCAAATATCTTCTCCCATTCTATAGGTTGTCTTTTAGTTTTGTTGACTGTTTCTTTTGCTGTGCAGAAGCTTTTTATCTTGATGAAGTTCCAATAGTTCAGTTTTGCTTTTGTTTCCCTTGGCTTCATAGATGTATCTTGCAAGAAGTTGCTGTGGCCAAGTTCAAAAAGGGTGTTGCCTGTGTTCTCCTCTAAGATTTTGATGAGTGTTGAACCAACCTTGCATCCAGGGGATAAATCCCACTTGGTCATGGTGAATAATCTTCTTAATGTACTGTTGGATCCTATTGGCTAGTATCTTGTTGAGAATTTTTGCATCCATGTTCATCAGGGATTTTGGTCTATAATTCTTTTTGGTGGGATCTTTGTCTGGCTTTGGAATTAAGGTGATGCTGGCCTCATAAAACGAGTTTGGAAGTATTCCATCCCTTTCTATCCTTCGGAACAGCTTTAGTAAAATAGTTATTATTTCTTCTTTAAATGTTTGGTAAAATTCCCCTGGGAAGCCATCTGGCCCTGAATTTTTGTGTCTTGGGAGGTTTTTTAATGACTGCTTCAATTTCTTCCCTGGTTATTGGCCTGTTCAGGTTTTCTATTTCTTCTGATTACAGTTTTGGTAGTTTGTGGTTTTCCAGAAATGCATCCATTTCTTCTAGATTACCTAATTTATTGGCATATAACTGTTCATACTACATTTTAAAAATTGTTTGTATTTCCTTGGTATTGATTGTGATGTCTCCTGTTTCATTCATGATATTATTGAGTCTTTTCTCTTCTTTTTAATAAGGATGGCTAATGAGTTATCTATCTTATTAATTCTTTCAAAGAACCAAATCCTGGTTTTGTTGATCTGTTCTACAGTTCTTCTGGTCTCTATTTCATTGAGCTCTGCTTGAATCTTGTTAACAACTCTCTTTTTTGGTTGGTGTAAGTTTTATTTGCTGTTCTTTCTCCAGTTCCTTTAGGTGTGAGGTTAGCTTGTGTATTTGAGTTTTTTCTAATTTTTTGAGGGATGTCTGTATTGTGATATATTTCCCTCTTAGGACTACTTTTGCTATATCCCAAAGATTTTGAATGGTTGTATCTTCATTTTCATTAGTTTCCATGAATCTTTTTAATTCGTCTCTAATATACTGATTGTCCTATACATCCTTTAGTAGGATGCTGTTTGGCCTCCACGTGTTTGAGTTTCTTCCAAATTTCTTACTGTGATTGAGTTCTAGTTTCAAAGCATTGTGGTCTGAAAATATGCAGGGGACAATTTCAATCTTTTGGTATTGGTTGAGACCTGATTTGTGACCCAGTATTTGGTCTATTCTGGAGAAAGTTCCATTTGTACTTGAGAAGAATGTTGCATTCAGATGAAAAGTTCTGTATATATATGTGAAATTCATCTAGTCCAGTGTATCATTTAAGGCCCTTGTTTCTTTGGAGATACTGTGCTTAGAAAATCTGTCATTTGCAGAAAGTGCCATATTTAAGTCTCCTATTATTAGTGTATTATTATCTAAGTATGTCTTTCCTTTGGTTATTAATTGATTGATATCCTTGGCAGCTTCCATATTAGGGGCATAAATATTCATGATTGTTAGGTCTTTTTGTTGGATAGATCCTTTAAATATGATATAGTGTCCCTCTTCATCTCTTACTACAGTCTTTGGGATAAACTTTATCTGATATGAGAATTGCTACCCCAGCTTTCTTTTGAGGACCATTTGAATGGTAAATGGTTCTCCAACCTTTCATTTTCAGATTGTAGGTGTCCTTAGGTCTAAAATGAGTCTCTTGTAGACAGCAAATAGATGTGTCTTGCTTTTTATCCAGTCCGAAACCCTGCACCTTTTGATGGGATCATTAAGCCCATTCACATTCAGAGTGACTATTGAAAGATATGAATTTATTTTTTTTTTAATTTTTTTTTATTTATTTATGATAGTCACAGAGAGAGAGAGGCAGAGACATGGGCAGAGGGAGAAGCAGGCTCCATGCACCGGGAGCCCAATGTGGGATTCGATCCCGGGTCTCCAGGATTGCGCCCTGGGCCAAAGGCAGGCGCCAAACCTCTGCACCACCCAGGGATCCTGAAAGATATGAATTTAGTGTCATCGTAATACCTATTTAAGTCCCTGTTTTGTGGATTATTTCTTTGGGCTTCCTCTTTCTCTTAGAGGGTCCTCATTAATATTTCTTGCAGAGCTGGGTTGGTGGTCACATATTCTTTCAGTTTCTGCCTATCTTGGGAGCTCTTTATCTCTCCTTCTATTCTGAATGAGAGCCTTGCTGGATAAAGTGTTCTTGGCTGCATGTTCTCCTTATTTAGTACCCTGAATATATCCTGACAGCCCTTCTGGCCTGCCAGGTCTCTGTGCAGAGGTCTTCTATTAATCTGATATTTCCCCTCATATAAGTTAAGAATCTCTTGTCTCTCACTGCTTTGAGGATTTTTCTCTTTATCTTTGGAATTTGGAAGTTTCACTATTAAATGTTGAGGTGTTGAATGGTTTTTATTGATTTTTGGGGGGAGACCTCTCTATCTTCTTCCCTCCCCAAATTAGGGAAGTTCTCAGGTATGATTTGTTCAAATATGCTTTCTGGCCCTCTGGCCCTCTTTGGCACTTTCTGGAACCCCAATTATACATAGTTTCTTCCTTCTGAGGCTATCATTTATTTCCCTTAACCTTTCCTCATGGTCTCTTGTTTTTCTCTTTTTTCCCCAGCTTCCTTCCTTGCCATCAACTTGTCTTCTATGTCGTTCACTCTTTCTTCCAACTCATTAACCTTTGTCATTAGGATATCCAGTTTGGATTGCATCTCATTTAATTGATTTTTAATTTCAGCCTGATTAGATCTAAATTCTGCAGTCACAAAGTCTCTAGAATCCTTTATGCTTTTTTTCCAGAGCCACCAGTAGCTTTATAGTTGTGCTCCTGAATTGGCTTTCTGACATCGAATTGTAATCCATATTCTATAACTCTGTGGCAGAGAGTGCTGTTTCTGCTTCTTTCTTTTGTAGTGAATTCTTCCTTCTAGTCATTTTGCTCAGTGCAGAGTGGCTCTATGAGAGGGCTGAGTCAAGAATATCAACCACAATTCAAGTAAATTTCACCCTAGATAATTCTTGCTAGAAGTGAAAACCCTTCTCTCTGTAGTGTTCTGGCTGTTCTCTCTTTAAAATTCAGGTCAAATTCCTATTAGAGTCATTTCTAATCCCCTGAGCTACAACATTGAATCCATAATCTCTGCTTAGTGGACCCGAATCAGTAAATTTGGTCTGATGTAACTTTATATTATTTCCATCATTACCCTATGCCCTTAATATCCATCCCCACATATATCCCCAAGATTTCTGCCTGTATAAGTTGGAAAAGTCAGCAGTCAATTCTCCAAGAAGTCATAGTCACCCCCAAAAATGTGTATGGACCTAACAAAATACATTAAACAAAAAACAATAGATCTGAAAAGTGAAAGAAACAAATACACTTATAGTTCAGATTTTAACAATCCTCTCTTAATAACTGACAGAACAGGTAGGCAGAAAACCAGTAAGGATACAGATAAACTGAACATCACACTCAATCAACTTGACCTACTGATATTTATAAAACACTCCATCCAAAAACACCAGAATATATATTTTTCTCAAGTGTCACAGAAAATTTTTTACGATAGACCATATTATGGGTCACAAACAAACAAATAAAAACCTTAAACAAATCTAAAAGAGTAGAAATCAAAGTATATTCTTAGACCATAATGGAATTAAATTAGAAATTAATAACAGAAATATAGCTAGAAAACCCCAAAATATGTGGATATTAAGCAACACATTTATAATTAAAACATGGGTCAATGAAGACATCTGAAAAGAAATTTTTAAATATTTTAATGAAATGCAAATACAGCATTTCAAATTTTATGAGGTTCAGTTAAAGCAGTGCTTAGAAGGCATATTTTAGGAAAGAAGAAACTTAAATATACATTTGACATGCAATCCACCTATTCTACTCCTAGGTATTGACCCAAGAGAAATAAAAGGAAATGTCCATGCAAAGACTCATACACAAATATCCATACTAACTTTATTTGTAATGCTCCCAAACTGTAGATAAATATCAATCAACAGCTAAAAGAATAACACAGTAAAGGATATTCATACAATGGAATACTCATCAGTAATAAAAAGAAATGAACTATTGATACATACTACATTAGTGAATCTGAAAGCAATTTTTCTCAGTGACAAGAAGCCAGATAAATAAGAGTACATAATGTATGATTACATTAATATAAAGTTCTAAGAAATGTAAACTATTCTATATGGGGATATAAAGCAAATCAGTGGTTTCCTGAGGATGAGGGAAAAATAGAAAGGATGGATTCCAAAGGACATGAAGAAAATTTTGAGGGTGATGAGTACATTAATTACCATTATTTATCATTGTATGTATATATTGACTGTGGTGGTATATTAAAGCTTATTAAATTGTAAACCTTAAATATGTGCAATTTATTGTATGTCACTTATGCCTCAATAGCTGTTAGGAATAACAGTGGTATATCACTCTTTAAATGAACCCAAGAGGGCAGCCCAGGTGGCTCAGTGGTTTAGCGCCACCTTCAGCCCAGGGCCTGATCCTGGAGACCCGGGAACAAGTCCCACTCAGGCTCCTTGCATGGAGCCTGCTTCTCCCTCTACCTGTGTCTCTGCCTCTCTCTCTCTCTCTCTCTCTCTCTCTCTCTGTGTGTGTGTGTGTGTCTCATGAATAAATAAATAAAATCTTAAAATAAAATAAATGAACCCAAGATAATATAAATACTACAGCATTTTTTAATTGTGAGAAAATTCATTGACATAGATTTTAGCTGTACAGTTTGATGAGTTTTAATACACACACCAATGTAGCAAACACACCAGTCAAGACAGAGAACATATCCATTAGCCAAAAAAGTTTCCTCCTGTTACTTCCCAGTTCAGCTCTACCCACCACAGTCAAGCACCGGTTTGATTTCTATCACCTTAGATTTAGTTTTGTTTGTGATAGCATATCATATAAATGGATCTGTTGGTATGTGTTCTTTTGTGTGTGGCTTCTTTCCCTCAACAATGTTTTTGAGATCCATCAAGGTTATTATGTATATAAGTAGTTCATTCATTTTTATTGCTGAGTTGTGATCCATCATTTGTTAATGCATTGACCTGTTGATAGACATCTGGGCTGTTTCCAGTTTTGGGCTCTTAATGAAAAAAGTTGCTATGAGCATTCTTACATAAGTCTTTTTTGCAGACATGTTTTCTTGAGTGAGTACCCAGGAACAGGATAATTGGATCATTCGGTGGATCTATACTTACTATCTTAAGAAACTCCCCAGAAGACTTCCAACATGGTTGTACAATTTTATACTCCCACAGCAATATATAAAAAACCTAGTTACTCCATATTCTTGCTTGGTGTTTTCATTATTTTTAATTTTAGCCATTCCAACTAGCATATAGTAGCATTTTATGGTTTTAACTTGCATTTCCTTGACAACAAATTATGTTTAGTACATTTTAAGGTGTCTATTGATCATTAATGCATATTTTTAGTGGTTTCTGTTCAAATCTTGTGCCTATTTTCTATTAGACTGTCTATATTTTTTATAGGCTGTGGCTTTACATATTCCTAATTTATGTCTTTGGTTAGATGTATGTTGTAAACATATTCTTCTAGACTGTTGCTTGCATTTTTCCCCCATAACAGTGTTATTCAAAGATCAGATACTTTAACTACCACAAAAGCCTCATCAATTTTTTTCTTTCATGTTTTGGGATTTTTGTGTATTAAATAATCTTTTATTATGCTAAGATCATAAACATTTTTTCTTATCTTCTCCTAGAACTTTATAGTTTTAATTTTTATATGTAAATCTATAGTCCATTCTGAGTTAATTTATATATGATATGACATGGGGGTTGAAGTTCATTTTTCCCCTATATGGATATCCAATTGTTTCAGCACCATTTATGAGAAGATAGTCTCTTTTAATTAATTCACTTTGGCATATTTGTCAAAAATCAAGTGATCATATAAGTCTGTGTTTATATCTGGACCACTATTTTACCTCAGCTATCTATATGTCTACCTTAGACAAATACCACACTATCTAGATTACTGTAGCTTTGTAATCATCACCTGTGATCAGGTGGGGTAAGTCCTCCAACTTCATTCTTTGTTTCAAAATTGACTTGGTTATTCTAGGTCCTTTGCTTTACCAAATAAAATTTGTGATCATTTTGACAATTTAATTATCTTTAAGGAAAAATTTTAAATAGTAAGAAATATCTCTTACTTTCACTCACATTTTCTAATTCCAGCACTCTATTCATTTGTGTAGATCATAATTTCTGTTATTTTTTTATCAGTCTGAAGAACTTCCTTTAACATTTTTTGCAATGCTTGTCTGCTGGCATGAATTCTCTCAGCTTTTGTTTGTCTAAACATGTTTTTATTTCACCTCAATTTCTGAAGGATATTTTCTCTAGCTGTAGAATTTTTTAGCACAGTAAAAATGTCATTGCATTGTCTTCTGCCTTCTGATGAGAAATAAGGTCATTATTAGCTTTATTCTCCAAATGTAATATCTTTTATCTGGTAACTTTTAAGATTTTTTGACATATATTTATGATGTACCTCAATGTGTTTTTCATTGTGTTTATATTGTTTAGGTTTCATTGAGCTTCTTATATTGGTTTAAGATTTGTTCAAGTATGAGAAATTTTCAACTACCCTTTCTTCAAATATTTTTCTGCTTGTTTAGGTTTCATTGAGCTTCTTATATTGGTTTAAGATTTGTTCAAGTATGAGAAATTTTCAACTACCCTTTCTTCAAATATTTTTCTGCTTCTCCTCCTTCCTTTTCCACTACTACAATGCCAATATCATGTGTTAAGTCACATGACCTTGTGACACAGGTCACTGAGGCTTTATTTTTTTTAGACTTACTTCTTTCTCTACTTCAGTTTGGAATGTTCCTGTTGCTTTAATGGTCTTTTGCAGTTTTTAGTATTCTGATAAAACCATCCAGTGAACTTTTCATTTCAAGTATTATATTTTTCAGCTCTAGAAGTTCCATTTGGTTCTGTATAAAGCTTTCATCATTCTTATTTTCCTTAAATCCTTAAGTATATGTTAATAGCTTTTTCTTTAATAGACTTTTTAGAGAATTTTTAGGCTCACAGAAAAGTTGGACTTAAAAGTGAAGAGTTCCCCTACCCTCAAACCCATATATATGCATAGCCTCCCTTAGAATCATCATCCTGCACCAGTGATATATTTGTTATAATCAATGAACCTACAATGACAAAGCATTATCACCCAACTCCATAGTTTACATTAGGGTTCACTCCTGATGTGTACATTCTATGGGTTTGAGCAAATATACAATGACATGTACTCACCATTATAGTATTATAGAGAATAGTTTCACTTCTCTAATAATTGTATTGCTCTGCCTATTAGTTCCTCCTGGCCCTCAAATCTCTAGCAATCAATGATCTTTTTACTATTTCCATATTTTTGTCTTTTCCAGAATGCTATACATTTGAAACCATACCATATATAGCCTTTTTATATTGGCTTCTTTCATTTAGTAATACGCCTTTAAGTTTTCTCCATATCCATTCATGGCTTGAAAATTCATTTCTTTTTAGTGCTGATAATATTGTATTGTCTGGACATGTCACAATTTATTTATTCATTCACCTACTGAGGGACATCTTGGTTACTTCCAAGTTTGGGGAATTATCAATAAAACGACTGAAACCATTTGTGTGCAGGTTTTTATGGGTATTAAAGTATTGAGTAAATACCAAGGAGTGTGATTATGGGTAAATACCAAGGAGTGTGATTATGGACCATACGGTAACAGTATGTTTAGTTTTGTAAGAAACTGCCAAACTGTCTTTCATAGTGGCTAAACTTGATGCAATATCAGAATAAGAGTTCTTGTTCCATATCTTTGCCAGTATTTGGTGGTGTCAGTGTTTTGAATTTTCATCATTCTAATAGGTGTGTAGTGGCACTTCATTGTTGTTCTAGTTTTCAATTCCCTAATGACATATGATGTTGTCTTTTTATATGCTCATTTGCAATGTGTATATTTTTGGGAGGAAGTGTCTGTTAACAAGGTCTTTTGATCATTTTTTGATCATGTTATTTTTTTATTGACTTTTAAGAAATATTTTTATATTTTGGAAGTGTCCTTTAACATATATGTCTTTGGCAAATATTTTCTCCAGTCTGTAACTTGATTTCTCATTCTCTTAACAATACCTTT
This sequence comes from Vulpes lagopus, assembly GCF_018345385.1. NCBI lineage: Eukaryota > Metazoa > Chordata > Mammalia > Carnivora > Canidae > Vulpes > Vulpes lagopus. Next base: position 70,076,399 of record NC_054833.1, on the reverse strand, counting down.
TACAGAGAAGTTTATGCCTTTGGTGTTAAATCTACAAAGTCATTGCCAAATGACTCTAAAATCATCAAAGATTTTTTCCTGTGTTGACTTCTAAGGGCTTTATAGTTTTGGATAGTACATTTAAGTCTATGATGTATTTTGGGTTAATTTTTGTGAATGATATTAGGTCTGTGACTAGATTCTTTATTTTATGTGTAAATGACCATTTTTTTCAATACCATTGGTTGAAAAGATTAACTTTTCTCCATTTTATTGCCTTTTCTCTTTTGTCAAAGATTAGTTGACTACAATTATGTGGATCTATTTGGGGGCTCTCTATTCTGTTCTGCTGATCTCTGTGTCTATTCTTTTGCCATACCATACCGCCTTGACTACTATAGCTTTAAAATAAATCTTAAAGTCAGGTAAAACGTCAGTCTTCCAGCTTTGTTCTTTCCCTTCAATGTTATGTTGGCTATCCTGGGTACCCTTGACAAAATTCAACACCCATTTATCCTTGAAAATGTTTAGAAAACTAGAAAGCAAAGGAAATTTCCTCAAACCAACAAAAGACAGCTACAAAAAATTACACCTAACATCATATTTAATGATAAAATATTGAATGCTTTTCCTTAAGTTTAGGAAGAAGACAAAGATATTTGTAATCTTGAAGCAGGCAAAGATATCTTTAAAATGACATGGAAAGATTAACTACAAAAGAAAAAAGTGATAGATAAGACTCCATCAAAATTAATAACTCGTGCTATCAAAACAAAAACATATTGGGAAGTCATTGACTTAGACTAAACAGTTGTAATACATGTATCTTTCAAAGAGCATGTTCTAGAATATATGAAAATAAGCTCCTACAACTTAATTTTTTTAAAAAAAGAAAAGATAAGTTAAAATGGCAAAAGACTCAACCAAACATTACACAGAAGATACGTAAGTGGTGAAAAAAAAAAGTGCACAAATTCAACATGATTAGTCCTTAGAACAACACTGAAAGAACTGCCAACATCAGCTGTTATTAAGAATGTGGAGCAACTGGTAATCTTGTACATTATTTGTGGTAGCATAAGGTGGGACAAGTACTTTAGAAAGGTATTTTGCAGTTTCTAAAAAAGTCAAATGTGCATCTATCCAGTGACCCAAAATTCCATTTCTAGGTAATTACCCAAGATAAATTAAAATATATGTCTGCAAAAGACACAAAAATGATCATAGCAGCTTTATCATAAAAACCTCAAACTGGAAACAGTCCAGGTGTCCATAAATAGGTGGAATGAATATATGAATAATTATGATATATGCATAAAATGGAACAGTACTCAGAAAAAAAAAAAACGAACCACTTATCACACATCAACTTTGATGAGTCTTAAAACCATTATGTTGAATGAAAGAAGCCAGACACAAAAGCATTCAAGTGGCCCTTGAAAAACACAGGTTTGAACTGTGTAGGTCCACTTATATGTAGAGTTTTGTTGTTGTTGTTGTTGTTGTTGTTGTTGTTGTTGTTGTTTTTTAGTTAACAGCAAAAGCCACAAGGCATTTATTTATAACTGCCCACCCCAGTCTCCAAAGATGGAACAGAGGCACCGGCACAGAGGTGGAACTTGCTATATGAGTGCCTGGGGATGCCCCCTGAGGAAAGGTCTGTAGGTAGCCCTAAGTGAGGATATGATGGTCAGGTGTTACATTGAGGGCTATCAGGCAGAAGGCTGAGCTAAAGATGAACACAACCAGAAGGCAAGGATGCTATTGAACAGGGAGCCCCATGTTCCCCAGAGTCCTCCACCAACTTGCCTCCAAAGTTGCTCCAGGGAGGCCAAGGGCCTTGGTCCCATTGCAGGTCTAGTGCAGATTCTTCCCTGTGGTAGCCCCCTGCCTCATGGCCTCCTAAAGACCAGTGTGCTCATGCTTGGCTGCAACTGAAATGGCCACTTTCAGGTGGTACACCTGGTATACAACTCCAGGCAGTGTGGTACAGCTCTATCGTGCCTCTAGACTGCTTTCACTACCCATAGGCCCACTGAGCAGCTGCTACTGCTGAGCTGAGGCCACCAGACTGCAGAACTTTGCTATTCTGGGCCCAGGACCACAGTCCCTGTCACTGACCCTGGCCCAGGTTAGTGTATATATAAAACTATAAATGTATTTTCTTTTCCTTATGATTTTCATAATAATATTTTCTTTTCTATAGCTTGCTTTATTGTAAGAATATAGTATAAAATATATACAACCTACAAAATGTGTGCTAATTGACTAGGCTATTGGTAAGGCTTCTGGTTAACAGTAAGTTATTAGTAGATAACTTTGGGGCGGGGGAGTCCAAAGTTATACTTGGAGTTTCAACTGTGCCAGAGTCATCATCCCTAAGCCCTGCCTTGTTCAGGAGTCAGCTGTACTTACTGTATGATCCCAGTTTTTGACATACCAAAACAGTTCATCTATGATGAGAAATATCAGATAAAATGCCTGCTTATGGGAAGTAAGATTTAACTGGAAAATAGCACAAGGGAAATCTTAGGGTTTATCATTTATTCTAGGCAATGAGAAGTTATTGAAGGTTTTTTTAACAGTTAAGTTCCAGGTTCAAACCCATTAGCCCACCAGGATAGTAGAGGGGAAAGAGAATTGGGATGAGATCAGAAGAACTTGGTTGAATGCCTACCTTTGTCATAGACTCTACACCTGGAAAGTTTCTATATGTTCCATCTTCCTTATTCAAAAATTGAAAGGTTGAATTAATCTCTAAAATCTTTCAAAATATTCTGTGAACATATGAGATGGGATTTGCAGCAGTAAAAATAGGAAGAATGCCCTTGCAATAAAGTTAGGGAGTGGTAATAACCACCAGAATCTGGAAAGTATCAGTGGCAATGGAGAGGGGGTTTATATATTTTTTTAAAGATTTATTTTTACTTATTTATGATAGACATAGAGAGAGAGAGAGAAAGGCAGAGACACAGTCAGAGGGAGAAGCAGGTTCCATGCCAGGAGCCCGACGTAGGACTCGATCCCGGGACTCCAAGATCCTGCCCTCCGCCAAAGGCAGGCGCTAAACCGCTGAGCTACCCAGGGATCCCCTGGAGAGGGGGTTTAAATGTGAGAAAATAATTCAATGCAGGGGTGAGAGAAAAGAGCCACGGAAGCTTATGAAGATTATAGTTTAAGAGACTAACTCTTTTTGCGGGGTCTGTAGTGTGAACTCTGTTATTTGGATGTTTAATGCTAAAAGCTGTACAAATGTGTCTTTTGATAAGTGTTAACCCAATCTGGAGGTTACATTTAGAAATAATAACTCCATTTAATTCTTTTAATTATTTAAGATTTTCTTTTTTATTATTATTATTTGAGTTTTCCTAATGTGATTTTTGCAAATACCTTTTAAAATACGAAGCTGACGATAAGCTGCAAGTTTTGGCTGAAATAAATTTTCCATTAGAACTCGTTCCATAAAAAATAAGGCCTGACGAAACTTGTCAGATTTCAATATTGTCTCTGAGTGATCTTCTTCATCATCATGGATTGTAGTCAGAATTACATTTTCTATATCCATTAAGGAACTAGCTTCACTATCTGTAAAATACAAAATGATGCAATGATAAAATTATTTAGATAGTATTACACAATTAATGCATTCTAAGCATTATAAAAATCCCATTTTGTCATTACTATTTGTTTTCCTCCAATATTCAACAACTTCAACAGACATTTATTGAATAGTTTTTATGTACCAAGCACATAGAACATATACATATATAATATCATTTTGGAATACTTTTTAAATATTTTATTTAAATTCAATTTGCCAACATATAGTATGACACCCAGTGCTCATCCCATCAAGTGCCATCCTCAGTGCCCATCACCCAGTTACCCCATCCTCCCACCCTCCTCCCCTTCTGCAACTCTTTGTTTCCCAGAGTAAGGAGACTCTCATGGTTTGTCTCCCTCTCTAATTTTCCCCATTCAGTTTCCCTCCTTTCCCCTTATAGTCCCTTTCACTATTTCCCATATTTCACAAGTGAGTGAAACCATATGATAATTGTCTTTCTTGGATTGGCTTATTTCACTCAGCATAATACCCTCCAGTTCCATCCACGTCAAAGCAAATGGTAGGTATTCGTCCTTTCTGATGGCTGAGTAATATTCCATTATATATCATATATATATATATATATATATATATATAATATATATAATGTGAGATATATATATCTATCACATCTTCTTTATCCATTCATCTGTTGAAGGATATCATGGCTCCTTCCACAGTTTGGCTACCGTGGACATTGCTGCTATAAACTTTGGGGCACAAGGGTCCCATCATTTCATTACATCTGTATCTTTGGAGTAAATACCCAGTAGTGCAATTTCATTTTGGAATTCTTAATCATTCAAAAATATACTGTTTGTCAGAAGATAAGCAGTGATAACCTCATAGGTAATGTATATCTCTATATATTGTTATTCAAATTGAATTAAGATTATTAGCCCTCAGATAAAGGTCCGATTTGACTATTGTTTTATAAAAATGCTATACCACTGCATTAGTTTTTTTTGTTGATGAGAAAATAAACTATCAAAAACTTAGCAAATTAAAACCATGCAAATTTATTATTTTAAAGTTAAGTAAGTTAGACACAGGTCTCACTGGGCTAAAACTAAAAAGCTAATAGGGTTATGTTCCTTTCTAGAGGGTCTAGAGAATTCATTTTCTTATCTTTTTCAGATTCTATTTCTTTAAAATTATTATTTATTTGTTCATGAGGGACACAGAGAGAGGGAGGCAGAGACATAGGCAGAGGGAGAAGCAGGCTCCATGCAGGGAGCCTGATCTGGGACTCAATCTCAAGACTCCAGGATCACACCCTGGGCTGAAGGCAGGCACTCAACCGCTGAGTCACCCAGGCATCCCTCTTTTTCAGATTCTAGAGGCCACCCACACCCTTCCTCCATCTTGAGAGACAACATCATTACATGTCTTTGACCTTCTTCTGTTATTACATCTCTCTATGACCACAGCTCAGAAAGGTTTCGACTTTTAATTATCCATATGTTTAGATTGGGTTCTCCCATTCTACTAACAGAAACCACAACAAAGGTTCTTGGCCACATTTTCCCCTCATTCTTTCGGCCTCCTGACCAATCCTGGTGCTTCCCTGTGTAGCCCACAGCATAGAATGTCCCCTCCTCTTGAGATCTGTAAGTATAACATTCTTTTCAATGGCAATAGTGTCCTGATCTGTTGGTCTTGTCATGCCTAAATAATAATACAGTCCACATTAAAAAAATATCATTTATAAGAAATGCAATTTACATGTAAAGACACAGATAGATTAAAAGTAAAGAGATAGAACAATATATACTATGTTAACATTACTCAAAAGAAGATGGAGTAGCTATATTTAATTTCAGACAAAGTAGGCTTCAGAGCAAAAACCAAAAATTATCAGAAATAAAGAGTATTGCATAATAAAAAAGAAATCAATTCTCCAAAAAGACACAGCAACTCTAATCATTTATGCAACAAAAAAACAGGACTACAAAATATTTCAGGCAAAAGTGATAGAACTGCAAGGAGAATCAGACACATCCACTGTTATAATTGGAGACTTTAACACTATTTTAATAGAATACATGTTTTTCTCAAGCTCACTTGGAATGCTCACCAAGCTAGAGCATTCTGGGCCACAAAGCACATTTCAATGAATTTAAAAGAATAGAAATAATACAAAATATGCTCTCAAACCACAGTGGAATTAAACTGTAATTCACAGAGAACTAAGCTGGATAATCTCAAAGTATTTGGAAGTTAAAAAATACATAAATAAAAAATAGGTCAAAGAAGTCTCAAATAAAATTTTTAAATATTTGAACTAAATTAGAATAAAAATATAACATCAAAATGTGTGAGATGCAACAAAAAGATGCTTAGGGGGAAATTTATAGCTTTTGAATGCATATATTAGAAAAGAAGAAAAAACTAAAAATTAGTAATCTAAGCTTCCATCTCAGGGCACTAGAGTAAGAAGAGCAACATAAGCCTAAAGCTAGTAGGAAACAAATGTATATAAAAAATTAAAGCATAAATCAGGGAAACTGGAAACAGGAAATCATCAGAAACAATCAATGAAATTAAAAGTTATTTCTTTGAAAAAAAATCAATAAAACTCATAATCATCAGCTATGTTAGCCAAGAAAAGAAATAGAACATATAAATTTCCAGTATGAGTAATAATAGAGGTGCCATCACTACTGATCTCATAGACCAATGGAATAATAAGGAAATACTGTGAACAACTCTATGTCCACAGATTTGATTATTTATATGAAATGGAACAATTCCTTGAAAGACAAGAAATCACACAAAGTGAAACAGATCATCTGAATAAGCCTATCTCTATTAAAGAAATTGAATCGATAATTAGTAACTTTCCAAAATAGAAAATAGGCCCAGATGGTTTTACTGCTGAACTATATCAAACATTTAAGGAATGTTTGTACAATCTATTTCAGAAAATAAGTAGAGGAAACACTTCCCAATTCATTGTGTTAGGCTGGCATTACTCTAATACCAAAACTAGATGAAGACATTACAAAAATGGAGAATTACAAAACAATATTACTTATGAGAACAACACAAAAATCTTAAACAAAATATTAGCAAGTCAAATATAACAGTGTATAAGAAGAATTATACAACCCAACAAAGTAGGGTTTGCTCCAGGTATCCAAAGCTAGTGCAACACTTAAAAATAATGTAATCCATCCCATCAACAGGCTAAAGAAGAAAAGTCACATTAAATTCAGAAAACTCTTTTGACAAAAATCCAACACCCATGATGATATAAAGTCCCAAAAACTGAGGTACTTGGGTGGCTCAGTCCATTAGGCATCTGACTCCATTTTAGCTCCTGATCTCAGGATCCCAGGATTGAGCCCTGAGATAGACCCTGAGCTCAATGGGGCTGGGAAGGTTGGGGGGGGGGAGGGAGGTGGGAGAGTGGGGGAGGTTTGCCTCTTTCTCTCTCTCTCTGCTTCTCCTCCCATTCACACGTACAACTCCTCTTTCCCTCTCTCTCTCTCAAATAAATAAATCTTAAAAAACAAACAAACAAACAAACTCCCGGGAAACTAAGAACAGAAATGAATTTCCTCAACTTGATTTGAAAAACCTCCACATAACATCATATTTAATGGTGAAAACTCGAAAATTTCCCCACTAAGATAAGGAACAAGACTAGGAACCTTTATTCAACATCATACTAGAAGTCCTAACTAATATAATAATTCAAAGAAAAGAAATAAAAGTTATACAAATTGGAAAGGAAAAGAACTTTGTAGATGACACAGTTGTTTATGTAGAAAATCCCATGAAAATTATAAAAAAATAAAATTTAGGGGATCCCTGGGTGGCTCAGTGGTTCAGCGCCTGCCTTTGGCCCAGGGTGTGATCCTGGAGTCCCGGGATCAAGTCCCTGCATGGGGCTCCCAGCACGAAGACTGCTTCTCCCTCTGCCTGTGTCTCTGCCTCTCTCTCTCTCTCTCTAATAAATAAATAAATAAATAAATAAATAAATAAATAAATCTTTTTTAAAAGTATAAATAAAATTTTCCAACTAATAAGCAATTATAGCAAGGTCACAATATACAAGATTAAGATACAAAAGTCAATGGCTTTCCTATAAACCAGTAATGAACAACTGAAATAAAAACCATAATACTATTAATATTACCATTAAAAAGTTAAATGCTTAAGGTATAAATCTAACAAAACATGTACAAGATCTACATGAGGAAATTACAATACTCTGAGGAAAGAAATCAAAGAAGATCCAAACAAGTAAGTTTTCATGGATAGGAAGTTTCCATATTGTTAAGAGGCCAATGCTTTTCAATTTGATCTATAGATTCAGTGCAATCCCAAAGTCCAACCAAGTTATTTTATGGATATTGACAAGCTGATTCTCAAGTTTATATGGACAGTCGAAAGACCAAGAATAGCTGACACAATACTGAAGAATAAAACACTGATACTACCCAATTTTAAGAATTACTATAAAGCTCCAGTTAACCAAGACAATATGATATTTGTGAAAGAATAGACAAATTGATCTGTAGAACAGAATGGAAAGCTCAGAAATAGATCTACTCAAATATAGTCACCTGATATTTGATATAGAAGCAAGAAAATTCAAAGAAGTCTTTTCAACATATGAACAACTGGACATCCATATGCCCAAAAAATGTAGACATAGAATTAATGACTTATACAAAAATTAATTGAAATGAACCTTAGATCTATTTTTTTAAAGACTTTATTTACTTGTTCGTGAGAGACACAGAGAGAGAGGCAGAGACATAGACAGAGGGAGAAGCAGGTTCCTCACAGAGTGCCTGATGTGGGGCTTGATCCCTGGACTGAGATCATGCCCTGAGCCAAAAGCAGATGCTCAACCACTGAGCCACACAGGCATCCCAAACCTTAGATCTAAATATAAAACACAAAGCTATAAATTTTTATAAGACAAGGTAAGAGTAATGCCTGGATGGCTCAGCAGTTGAGCGACTGCCTTTGGCTCAGGTCATGATCCCGGAGTCCTGGGATCAAGTCCCACATCATGCTCCCCACAGGAAGCCCGATTCTCCCTCTATGTCTTTGCCTCTTTCTCTGTGTCTCCCATGAATAAATAAATAAAATCTTAAAAAAAAAAAGATAAGGGAAAATCTAGGTGGCCTTGGGATTGGTGACAAATCTTTGGATACAATACCAGAGCACAATCTGAAAGAGAAAAAATATATTAAGTTGAACTTTATTAAAATTTAAAATTTCTGGTCTGTGAAAGATTGTTATGAAAATGAAAAGGCAAGCCCCAAACTGGGAGAAAATTTTGCAAAACACTTCTTTGATAAAGAACTTAATTTATCATAATTCAAAAAACTCAACAGTAATAAAATAAACAGTCCAACTTTAAACTTGACAAAAAATTCAAACAGACACTTCAGCAAAGAAGATCCACATATGCCAGTAAACATATATAAAAAAAATGTTCAGGGCTTCTGGGTGGCCCAGTTGGTTAAAGGTCTGTTTTCAACTGAGGTCATGATCCCAGGGTCCTGGGATCGAGTCCAGTGTTGTGCTCCCTCTCTCTTAAATGAATGAATGAATGAATAAATAAATATTTTAACATCACACATCATTAGTGAATTGCAAATTAAAGCAATAATGAGAAAAAAACAATAATGAGATACCACTATACATCCGTTAGAACAGCTTAAAAAAATTTTAAAGTAATGATATCAAACGCTGACAAGAATTAAGAGCAACAAGAACACTCACTCACTGCTGATGATAATAACAAAATAGTACAACCACTTTGGAATACAGTTTCAAGGCTTCTTAAGAGTCTAAGCATACTCTCACTATATCATCCAGCAACTGTACTCCTAGGTTAACCCAAATGAAGTGAAAAGTTATGTCCACACAAACGCCTACACATAAATGTTTATAGCAGCTTTGTTCATAGTCACCAAAAACTAGAAGCAATCAAGAAATCCTTCAACAAATAAAGAAACAAATCATGGCACATCCATACAATTTAATATTATCTAGTGAAAAAAGTAAATGAGTTGTCAACTCGTGAGAAGACCACAGAAACCTTAAGGGCATATTGTTCAATGAAAGAAGCCAGTCTGAAAAAAGTTACATATTGTATGATTCCAACTATATAACGTTTTGGAAGAGGCAAAACTACAGACATAATAAAAAGATCAGCAATGGTCAGAAGTACAGATATCTAGGTCAGTGAAATTACTCTTTACAAAACTGTAAAGATAGACACGTGTAATTATGCATTTGCCAAAACTCATAGAACTGTACAACATGAGGAGTGAACCTCACTGTAAATTAAGAATTTCAGTTAATAATAATGTATCAATATTGATTCATCAGTTGTAACAAATGTACCACCCTAATGCCAAATGTTAGCAATAGGGGAAGCTGTGGTTGGGGGAGAAATGAAGGAAAAAATTATAAGCATTTCTCAGTACTCTTTGCTCAATTTTTCTGTAAATCTAAACCTATGCTTGAAATGTCTATTACTTTTTTAAAATCTAAAGGTTCCATTAAAAAAAATCCCATGAGAGAAAATTGAAAATAATCTTTCCCTATGAACTGAGATAGGGTCTTACATATATTCAAAGATGAAAATCATGGTCCTTTTTCCTCCCTCGAATATAATAGAAGGTTAAAATACAACCTGTATATTCAAAGTTTAAATGGAATAGAAATATTTCTTAAACCAAATATGGACCATATTTAACTTTTTTCTTTGTGTTTGCATTATAAAATCTCAGACGCAAAAGGGACCCTAGAGGTTATCTAGTCCTAGTTTTTATCTGAATCTCCCTTACATTCTCAATAAATCTGATCATTCAGCTCTGTTGCCAATCTTTTCCTATTTTTTTTTATTTTCTCCCTTTTCCTAGGTCGGTTCTCTCTTATCCCCTTAATTGGCTATAATACTAAAATTTATTTTTATTTTGTACTGTAGTTCTTTAATATGGTTTTTATGACCCCTTGTTGCCTTTAAAAACATCCATATACACAAGTAATTAAATATCCACAAACTGAGACTTTTTTTTAGGACCTTCCACTTACACTTTTTCTTTTTTTTTTTTTTTAATTTTTATTTATTTATGATAGTCACAGAGAGAGAGAGAGAGGGGGGCAGAGACACAGGCAGAGGGAGAAGCAGGCTCCATGCACCGGGAGCCGGACGTTGGATTCGATCCTGGGTCTCCAGGATCACGCCCTGGGCCAAAGGCAGGCGCTAAACCGCTGCGCCACCCAGGGATCCCCACTTACACCTTTTCTATGTGTCAGTGGCCTTAACAGAGGTGGAATATGTATATCCAGTTTTGAAGTCCCAATGTAATTTTCAGTCTAAGATTGATGTTTTTCCTAGGAACTTTTGGCAGGAAAAATTTTAGCTTCTAAAAGCAAACCTATTATATGGACATTAACATTTAAAGAAAAAATAAATATTTCTTTAGTAATAACTAATAATTCATTTTTCCCTTCATTGTTCTCTAGAAAAATAAACTGGTGTTTATTTTACAAACAATTTCCAGTAAAACATAGCTATAGTCAACATGACTACAAATATAACTTTTAAAAACAAAAAAATATATAGGTGACATGTTTTTTAAGTCTTAATTTTTTAAAATATTAATCTTAAGATATAATGATAGACCAAATTATTAGGTGGTAAGTCCTGTAGACCCAGAATCTCTGAAGGAAATGTAGTCAGTTATAAATATGGTAATTATTTTCTGAAAATTATCAATTCTCCTTTAACTTGATTTTTCAAAAATATTTCCTATTTTTAAATATTACATTTGTCTTTGTGTAAAAATGAGTGAGAATAGAAATATTTCAGTTTACCTTATGAAAATTTGCTAAAATTTTAACAAAACTTGCCAGTGTGTAGTTATTCTGAAATAAGGACTCCTTATATGTAGTGATATTATTTTATAAGAAAAATGACTCAAAAGTTCAGAATAGGGAGAGTAAAACTGTCTAACCACAAAACAATCAGAAATGGAACTTAACAAATTCCTTATAGCTGGACTTTGTAAAAATTCTTTCCGATTGCTAAGTATATTTGAAAGATTAAAATTTCGTGTTGACTTTAATTATAAGCATTTAATCTCAAAATTTAAAACACTAAAAGCTAAAGTTGTAATGCAGGATTTCCCAACTTCGTAGTGTTATATTTGGGCCAGGTAATTTCTTATCGGGGCTGTTTGGTGTACCAAAGGATTTTTAGTAGTATCCTTGGCTTTGACCCAAAAGATGCCCCAATAGTCATGACAACCAAAAATGTCCCCAGATATTGCTAAATGTCCCCCGGGGAGGTAAAATCATCCCCAATTTATCTCCATTTTAAGTTGTTACAGAGCTAGCAGATGTTCTTTTTCTTATAAACTATAGTCTACAGAAAGAAAAACAGAAAATTATGGAACCCACATGTTCCCACATGTATGAAAGAGAACTTAAAAGCAAGTAAAGAAGCAACAGAGGAAGATAGAATCTTTGAAATTCTTGACAGATATCCAAGAAAAATTAATTTTTTTAGTTCAGAGTCCAAGATGATGTGAAAGGGTAACAATACTATTTCTGAGTAAAAGTTGTAGTTTTATCTTCCACCAGAGAGTAAGTATTATAACTACTAAGAAAGAATTTATTTACAATGGCATGTGCAAACATCATTTTTAAAAAAAACTGAAAGAGTGCTTGCTTAGGCAGCACATATAGTAATATTGGAGCAATACAGCATAGCTCCTGTGCAAAGATGACATGCAAATTCGTGAAACATTCCATTTTTTAAAAAATGAAATAAATGAAACTTACTTTTTTCAATAGTACTCCCTGGCATTCTTTGCTCTCGATCTTTAGGAGGTATACTTGCTCTACTAGTTGATTCAAGCATAGATTGTTTTGCTGCTAAAGATGAAAGCTCCATAGCATTATAAGAATCATACAAATCCCAAGTACTGGACATTACACCTAAATAAAGAGACAGAAAAGTAAAAATTATTTTAAACCAAATTCTAATAGGTTAGCTTATATATAATTAGTTATAGCAAAATCTAAGATAATATCTACTGTTTAAGAAAAGAATACTATATTTTACAATGGCAGGAAGTAAAGATGAAAAAGAAATAAACCATGAGGATACCTTCAGATCCTTACACTTTTGCATCTACTTATACATTAGTGTTTTAATGATAACTCCAAATTATCCTCACCATTCTTTCTGATCCCCACACCTCTCTCCCCTCTATCCCAAGCTGATGGAGCATAATCTCATCCGTTAGTATCAATCTTGGTTGATACGGACCAGGACAATCATGTCACAATAAGGATTTAATGATCCTTTACTTATGATTAACATAGTTATATTCTATAGAACTTTTATTTTTTTTAAAGATTTTATTTATTTATTCATAGAGACACACACACAGAGAGAGAGAGGCAGAGACACAGGCAGAGGGAGAAGCAGGCTCCACGCAGAGAGCCTGATGCGGGACTCGATCCAGGGTCTCCAGGATCACGCCCTGGGCTGCAGGTTTCGCTGCGCCACTGGGGCTGCCCTAGAACTTTTAATTTATAGTATTCTAATTCCATGTTTATTATATAAAATCTCCTATATACTTATGTGAAAAGATTATGCTTGTTGGAAAAATGGTAGACTCTTTTCTCAAGAAATTTGTAGAGTAGTATGGTTATTATCTTCCCTTTTATTTTTTATTTTATTAAGATTTTATTTATTTATTCATGAGAGACATAGAGACAGAGAGAGAGGCAGAGACACAGGCAGAGGGAGAAGCAGGCTCCATGCAGGCAGCCCGACGCGGGGCTCAATCCCGGGACTCCAGGATCACGCCCTGGGCCGAAGGCAGGCGCTAAACCGCTGAGCCACCCAGGGATCCCCTATCTTCCCTTTTGAAAATTTTTGTTTGCATTAGCTATATTTTTTCAAATGATCAAATATAGCAATGATCTCCAAGCAAAACTTGCAAATTTTTATGTCCAAAATTTAAAAAAAAAATTCCAATATTTTTCATTATTGATATAACAATGAAAGGTTCACATAGCAATTATTTTATCAGTGACCATGTAATAAAATATTCCTATATGCTAAACTTGCAAAAGTTTAAAGTACAGTGATCTAATAAAGAATTCTTGTCTCTGAAAATCAAAACAAGACTGAATATAATAAATGCAACTACTTCATTGTTATAATTGTTATTTTCATAAAATATAATGAAGGAGCTCTGGTATTTCACAATGATTTCAGTTAGTAAGAATGTGAACTCACATTTAATAATAACATTTCTATTTTATTGAACTGACCTTAATAATGTCTAACAAAGTTATACACATAATAAATACCTAGTCTATTTTATTGAATCGAAAAGGGTACAATTTCTGTTGTTTGTAAAGTAAAAGACCATAAAAAGATATTATGTTTTTGAATATTGAATTACCTAACCTTCATTTAACCGAAAGTTTAACAATTTGAGTATATAGGAATATATTGTTACATCGTCATCAATAATTGCTACATAAACAAAAGTACATGTTATAAATGAGCAATGTAAAATATTAGGGTGATTTAAGGTTGTTTCTTGTTTGAAGATAACAAATAATATTGGTAATATTAGTTTGGGTACCATCATGACATTTGTACATTTGAATAAATTAACCTAAGAAATAAAAAATCCTAAACCATATGCCATAATATCAAGCACAAAATGAAATGATAAATAATGAACGATTGGTTTTTGTTTGTGTTCCATACAACACCTGGTGCTTATCACAAAAAGTGCACTCCTTAATCCCCATCAGCTATTTAACCCATTCTCCCACTTGCCTCCCCTCTGATATTCATCAGTTTGTTCTCTGTAGTTGAGTCTGTTTCTTGAAGAAAGAAAAATTGAATGATTGTTACTTCCCAATTTTATAGTTATATTATATTAAAGAAAGTTTTAACTAGCATCAGAAAAAGGTATTCCCAACTCTACCATGTTTTGAGCATTTCTGAGTCTGGGATATGTCTAAATAGTTTTTGCCCATTTAAAAATATTGTTTCTATCTACTAGTTTAACAGACTATGAAAGTGTAGCAATTAGCCATGTAACATTTATAGAAAAATAATTTTACTTTTTAGCTGAGTAAAAAGATATGATCAACATTAAAGAAGAAAAAAAGATAAATATGACTTGTATTTCCACCACCCAGAGATAATAACTGCTAACATTTTGGTGTATGTCCTTCCAGATTCACATATGAACAAATACATATATGTATTTTTTAAAATAAAAATTAGTTCATATCACACATTTTTATTAAAAAATTATAGTATAATATACATAGAAAACAAGCTGGCTTTTTTAAATCTACAGCTATAGGATTTATTTTTTTTAAGATTTTATTTATTTATTCATGAGAGACACAGAGAGAGAGAGAGAGAGAAAGAGAGGCAGGGACATAGGCTCCCATGCAGGGAGTACCATATGGGACTTGATTCGAGGACTCCAGGATCATGCACAAGCCAAAGGCAGACACTCAACCACTGAGCCACCCAGGCATCCCTACAGTTGTAGGGTTTAATATATTTTTAAAAGTTAGCCAGGAACACTAATACATTCATTGAATTATCCATTTATTTGAAATGCCACTTTTATCATAAAAATGACTATATGCGTACTATTAAGTGGAAAACTTTTTTCCTCACTTTCTGTGACTCTTTACAGAGGGAATTTGAGCTAAATTAACACCCTGATCTCTCTATGTCCCTCATTCACTCATTACCAGAGAAAAAGCGATTAATCCTATAGGAGAGTTTAGGAGAAGGAATTGCGCTCAGCCACTTCTGGGTTCTTTTGTTAGGTCTCTTCAAGCATGCTTTCTGGTCTGTTCTCACTCCTAAAAAAGTCTGTGCTTGTCTAGCTGTGCCAATTACGGCTGGTAGGAAGGAAGAAATGGCAAGTCCCTAGCGCTTCAGATTTGAGGCTACATTTTTTTCAGTATCTTTATCAGTAATAAGGCTAATACTTGATTTCCATCTCTCTGACTCCTGAATCTCTTTCAATTTCATCCCAAATCAGGCAAAGAAGACATGTGATTTTTTTTTTTTACTGATCCATAAGACTTTAATATTTATTTGGTCTATATTGTAATTTTTAATATTAACTTTCATTATTTTTAATAAAATTTTTCTGTGAAAAATATATCATGCACATAAGAGTGTATAATACATATATGTGTAGTGTGAACAGTTACTACCATGTACTCACCAGCCAGGATAAGAAATAGAACATCTCCAGGTACTTAGGAGCCCTGGATGCTCTTCTATCTGGCCCTCTCTTTCTAGCTACCTCCAACAGAAGTAAATCCACTTTCCCTAACTTCATTTTTTTTTTTAAGATTTCATTTATTTATTCATGAGAGACACAGAGAGAGAGAGAGAGAGAGAGAGAGGAGGCAGAGATACAGGGGTAGGAAGAAGCAGTTTCCCTTTTAGGAGCCTGATATAGGACTCAGTCCCAGGCCCCAGGATCATGCCCTGAGCTAAAGGCAGATGCTCAACCACTGAGCCACCCAGGCATCCCTCCACTTTCCCTAACTTCTGGATAGGTCATTCTCTTGCTTTGTTTTAAGGTTTTTCTCCTGTGGTAGATGCTGTTGGTGCCCTGCCCATATCTATTATACATTACCTCTTACTAGCCAATCTCCAACTGCCAGCATCTATATTGCTTTGCTTGGGGCCATCTTTGGCCACCAAGGCCACTTTGATGTCCACAAATTTGGCCTAGAACGCCAACAAACTAACAAGTCCATAAGCCTTCAAACAATGATTTAGAAAGTTGGAGCATGACAAAAATAACTCTGACTCCCAGAGTTCTCTAACAGTATTAAACTCCAGTTAACCAAAGAGGTAATTTGTCAGCATAACCTCTGTCAGCTACCTACCCTTTCTTATTTCACTTACTCTCCTACCAATGTTTCTTAGGATCACCTCCAAAATAAACGATGTGCACTCAGAACCTTTCTTCAGAGGTTTCTTCTTGGAAAACTTTTGAAGTTCAGAATCCATAGGCACATAAGGCTCTCCAACATATACATATCTACACAATATATTGTCTAGTTTTAAAAATTGGAAAGTTAAAAAAAATTGGAAAGTTAATGATCATATGGTTTCACTCATATGTGGAATATAATAGTGAAAGGGATTATAAGGGAAAGGAGGGAAACTGAGTGGGAAAAACTAGAGAGGGAGACAATCCATGAGAGACTCCTAACTCTGGGAAACAAAGGGTTATGGAAGGGGGGGGTGGGTGGGGGCATGGGGTAACTGGGTGGCAGGCACTGAGGAGGGCACTTGATGGGATGAGCACTGGGTGTTATACTGTATGTTGGCAAATTGAATTTAAATTTTTTAAAATGTATAAGAAATTTTCAAAATATAAACAATAAAAATTGGATAGCAAACACTATCACAGATGCATAAAAAACAAAACAAAAGAAAATCACCACTATTAAATGAAAACTACTAAAGGAGGACTCTCAGGAGAAGATCATGAGAACATTCTGGGTCATATTCTGATTTCAGCCTCCCTGAGAGTTTACAAGAGCCACTAATGATGAAATCACATAGTGAGACCATGAATATGTCCTTGGAAACATAGAACTTAATCCACAGGTACCTAACAAGCTAGGCATTGAATGTCCAATGAAAGTATGGTCAGGTAAGTGGGCAGCTCTGAATTTTCTGCTCCCCATGGCTTTTGGGCTGCTCTCAGGGTAAAACAGAACATGTATGTGCAGTGAAGTGAATTTCCTCAACTTACCTAAGAAAGCCACAGGAAAGGAGAACAGAAGTACATGAACAATGGTAAAGGCAAGCTAGATATAAAAAAAAAAATCGGCAGATTCAGCTGAGCATTCTATCCAATTCCATTTACAAACGCATCAAAAAGAATAAAATATCTAATAATAAACTTAACAAAAGAGGTGAAAGAATTGTACTCTAAAAATGTATCTAGGGCAGCCTGGGTGGCTCAGCAGTTTAGCACCTGCCTTCAGCCCAGGGCGTGATCCTGGAGTCCCGGGATCGAGTCCCACATCAGGGTCCCTGCATGGAGCCTGCTTCTCCCTCTTCCTGTGTCTCTGCCTCTCTCTCTCTCTCTCTCTCTGTCTTTCATGAATAAATAAATAAAATCTTAAAAAAAAAAAAAAAGGAAAGGAAAATCTTGTGCATTGTTGGTGGGAATGTAAATTGTTGCAGCCACTATAGAAAACAGAAAGAAGTTGTTCAAAAAGTTAAAGATATAATTATCAGATGATCCGGCAATCTTGCTTCTGGGTATTTATCTGAAGAAAACAAAAACACTAACTCAAAAAGATACCTGTACCCTCATGCTCATTGCAATATTACGCATAATCGTCAAGACATGGAAGCAACCTAAGTGACCCTTTATGGATACATGGATAAATAAAATATCACATGTACACACACATAAATATTATCCAGCCATAAAAAAGAAGGAAATCTTGCCAACAATATAGATGGGCCTTGAAGGCATTATGCTAACCAAAATAAGTTAAACCAAAAAAAAAGGCAAATATCATATGATCTCTAAAATAAACAACCAAAACCAAAGAAAGAAAAAAACCCCAAGTTCATGAATACAGATTGATGGCTGCCAGAGATCAGAAAATAAATGGTGAGTGAAATGGGTTAAAAATTATGAACCTCCAGGTTTAAAATAAGTAAGTCATGGGGATGTAAAGTACAACATAGTGAGTATAGTTAGTAACACTATGTTATGTATTTTAAAGTTGCTAAGAGAGTAGGTCTTAAAAATTCTCACCACACATACACAAAAAAAGAGCAATGCCTGGGTGGCTTAGTGGTGGAGCATCTGCCTTCAGCTCAGGGTGTGATCCTGGGGTCTGGGATCAAGTCCCGCATCGGGCTCCTTGCAGGGAGCCCGCTTCTCCCTCTGCCTATGTCTCTGCCTCTCTCTCTCTCTCTGTGTCTCTCACAAATAAAGAAATAAAATCTTAAAAAAAAAAAAAAAGTGTTGTATAGTGGTGAGGACTTCTCTATGATTAGGTCCCCTGGAGTTTTAAACTCTCAGACTTGTTCACAATGAACCTTCAGCAATTTATCAATTATAATTCAGGTTTTCTATCCTAGACTTATTGCAGTAATCATTTCACAATATATCTATGTCATATGCCTGAAACTAATATAATGTTACATGTCAATTATATTTCAATTAAAAATTAAATTGAATTTAAAAGAATAAGAGCAGAAATCAGTGAAATTGAGAACAGGAAACCAATAGAGAAAAATCAATGAAACCAAAAACTGGGTTTTTGAAAAGATGAATAAAATCAATAAACCTCTAGCCAGAATAAGAAAAAAAGTATTAATATCATAAATGAAAGAGAGCACATCTCTACAGATCCCATGGACATTAAAAGAAAAGCAAAGAAATACTATGAACAAGTATATGCCCACAAATTTAATAATCTTGATGAAATTCAGGATTAATTCATTGAAAGACACAATCTGCCAAAATTTACACAAGAAGAAATAGACAACATGAATAGGCCTATATCAACTAAAGAAATTAAAATTTAAAAAAAGAAATGGAATTGATTACTAATAACTTTCCAAAACAGAAAATACCAGGCTCAGATGGATTCACTGCTAAATTCTATCAGTCATTTAAGGGAAAAAAATTATACCAATTTTATACAATCACTGTCAGAGGATAGAAACACAGGGGATACTTTCTAACTCATTCTTTGAGGCCAACATTGAATACCCAAGGCAGACAAAAACATTTCAAAAAAACCTCCAAAAAGAAAAAAAAGCTGACAACTGTCAAAGAATATAGATGCAAAATCTTCAATAAATAAAAGCAAATCAAATCCAACAATGTCTAAAAAGAATTATCCTCCAAACCAAGTGGAATTTATCACAGGTATGTACAATTACTTTAACATTCAAAAATTAATGCAATCTGTCAGACCAATAGTCTAGGAAAGAAAAATACATGAGTGTATCAATAAATTCAGAAAAAAGGCATTTGACAAAATCAAATATCCATGCATAATAAAAACTTTCAGTAAACTAGAAATAGAAGGGAACTTCAACTTGATAAAAACATCTACAAAAAAGCTACAGCTAACATACTTAGCCTTCCCACTATCAGAAACAAGGCAAGGATATCTCCTCTCACCACTTTTTTTCAACACCATATTGGAAGTCCAAGTTAATGAAATAAGACAAGAAAAGGAAACAAAATACAAATTGGGAAGGAAGAAAGGAAGCTGTCTTTGTTTATAGATGATATGTTAATGCATATAGAAGATCCAAAAGAATGCACAAAAACTCCTAGAACTAACAAGTGATTAAAGAAAGGCTACAGAGCACCTGGGTGGCTCAGTCAGTTAAGTGTCTACCTTCAGCCCCGGGCCAAGATCCCAGGGTCCTGGGATTGAGCCCCATGTCAGGCTCCCTGCTCATTGAGGAGACTGCATCTTTTCCCTTTGTCCCTCTCCCCTCTTGCTTACTCTCTGTCAAATAATTAAATAAAAATCTTTAAAAAAAGAAAGTAAGGTTGAAGGATATAAGATTAATATACAAAAAGCAATACAAAATTCCTTTCCTAAATGTTGGCAATGAACAAGTGGAATTTGAAATTCAAAACAATACAATTTAATTAGTGCCCCAGAAATGAAATAGTTAGCTATGAATCTAACAAAATATGTACAAAATCTATATGAGGAAAACTACAAAACTTCAAAGAACAAAATTAAAGAAAGACAACAAATGGAGAGACATTCCATGTCCACGTTTAGGAAGACTCAGTATTGTCAAAATGTCACTTATTCCCAAACTGATCTATAGATCAATGTATTCTCAATTAAGATCCCAGCAAGTTATTTTGTGAATATCAACAAGCTGATTCTAAAGTTTATGCTCGAAGAAAAATAAAGCTGAAAGACTAGCACTCCCCAACTTGAAGATTTACTATAAGTCTACAGCAATCAAGACAATGTGATATTGGTGAACAAATAGAAAAATTGTTCAAGGGAACAGAACAGAGTTCAGAAATAGACCCACATCATATTAGTCAATTGATCTTTGACAAAGAAGCAAATACAATGGAACAAAGATAAGTCTTTTCAAGAAATGGTACTGGAACAACAGGACATCCACATGTAGAAAAATGAATTTAGATGCAAATCTTATATCCTTTACAAAAATTAACTCAAAATTGATTATAGACCTAAAAGTAAAAAGTGAAACTATGAAAATCCTAGAGGATAACATGGAATAATATCTAGATGACCTTGGGCATAATGATGACTTTTTAGATAGAAGACCAAAGGCATGATTGTTAAAGCAAAAATTGATAAGCTGAACTTTATTAAAATTAAAAATGTCTGTTCTGTGAAAGGCAATGTCAAGACAATAACAAGATCATACTGGAAGAAATCATTTGCTAAAGGTACATCTGATAAAGTACTGTTGTCCAAAATATACATGTATTTCTTAAAACTCTATAAGGGAAAAAAGTAACCTAATTTAAAATGGTCTAAGGAGCTTAACAGACACTTCACCAAAGATATACAGATGACAAACATTATATGAAAATATGCTCCACATAATATGTCGGTCATCATGGAATACAAATGAGAACAACAATGAGCTGCCACTGCATACCTATTAGAATGGCCAAAATCTGACACTGACAACAAGAAATCTTGGTGAGGACACGGAGAAACAAGAACCCTCCATTATTACTGACAGGAATGCAAAATGGTACAATCACTTTGGAAGAAACTTTGGCTGTTCCTTACAAAACTAAAAATATGCTTACCATATGATTCTGCAATATGTTCCTTGGTATTTACCCAAAGGAATTGAAAGCTTATTATGTCCACACAAAAACCTGCACACAGGTGTTTATATCATCTTTATTGGTAATTGCCAAAACTTAGAAGCAATCAAGATACCCTTTGGTAGGTAAATAGATTAAACTTTATCCTCTCCAGAGAGAAACTTCTGGCATCTGCTAGAGTAGAAGAGAGGAATTTGCTCAAAGCATGTATCTGTACTTGACTCCTTTTTATAACTCAGTAACATTTCATTAAATATATGTTACACGTTATGTTTATCCATTCATCCATTTGTGGACATCTTGCTTGTTTCCATTTGTTGAGGATAAATATTGTTGCCATGAATAAGCATGTACCTGTATTTGAGGGCCTGTTATATATATGTATACATTTAGGAATGGAATTGCTGGGTCATATGATAATTTGATTGTTCCTCAAACTATTAAAACTGGTTTTCATGGCAGGGGCACCATTTTGCATTGCAACTGGCTGTGTATATTGGCTCCAATTTCTCAACATCCTCATTAATACTTTTTTCCATTTTTAATTATAGTCCTTTTAATGGGTGAGAACTGATAACTCGTGGTTTTGATTTGCATTTCTGTAATGAATAATGATGTTGAACACTTTTCATGTGCTTGTTGGCAATATGTATACATTCTTTGAAGAAATGTCTAAGTCCCAATTTTCTTAGTTTCCTTTTTGAAATGTTCATTGACAGTGTATAAAAATACAACTGAAATTTGTGTGTTGATTTTGTATTCTGAAATTTTGCTTAACTTATTTATTAACTCTACTAGTTTTTGTGTGAATTCTTTAGGATTTTCTATGCTTAAGATCGTGTTATCTCTGAATAAAGATACTTTTATTTCTGATTTTTTTTTTTTTTGATAGACATAGAGAGAGAGGCAGAGAGACACAGGCAGAGGGAGAAGCAGGCTCCATGCCGGGAGCCCCACGGGGACTCAATTCCGGGACTCCAGGATCTGCTCTGTGCCAAACTGCTGAGCCACCCAGGGATCCTCTTCCTTTCTGATTTAGAGTCTTATTTCCTTTTCTTGCCTAATTGCCTAGGACTTCCAGTACAATGTTGAGTAGAAGTTGAGAAAGCAATCTGGATCGAATAGATTTTATCTATTTTATCCTTATCTTGTTCTTGATTTTATGGGGAAAGCTTCTAGTTTTTCACCATCGAGTATAACATTAGCTGTGGGGTTTTTATAAATGCCATTTATCAGATTGGAAAAATTCTATTCCTAATTTTTGAATATTTTTATCATACGACTAAGTTTATTACAGTGATTGACATATATGTTGAATCACCCTTGCATCATTGGGACAAACCCACTTGATCATAGTGCATAATCCATTTAATGTGCTGCTGGTTCAGTGTAGTAGTATTTTATTGAGGATTTTTGCATCCATATTCATAAGGAATATTGGTATTAGTTTTCTTTTTTTATGGTGTCTTTGGCTTTGGTATCGGAGTAAAGCTGGCTTCATGATTTGTGAGTGTTCTCTTCCATTTTTCGGGAAAATTATTTTTTGAAGGGTTGGTGTTGCTTCTCCTTTAAATGACTGGTAGAATTCACTAGAGAAACCATTTGGTCTTGGAGTTTTCTTTTCAAGATTTTACGTATTTATTTGAAAGAGAGAGAGGGAGAGAGAGAGCGTGCGCACACGTTGGGGGAAGGGCAGAGGGAGACGCAGGAGCAGACTTCTCGCTGAGCAGGAAGCCTAATACCATGCAGGGTTCCATCCTATCCCTGAGAGATCATGACCTGAGCCAAAAAACAGATTCTTAACCAACTGAACCATCCGAGAGCTCCTGGGATTTTCTTTGTTAGGAAGGTTTGATTATTAATCCAGTCTCTATACTTATCATAGCTCTGTTCAGAGTTTATATTTCTTTTTGAGTCAGTTTTGACAAGTTGTGAGTTTCTAGGAATGTGTCCATTTCATTTAGTTATCTGATTTATTGATATACAGATGTTAATTTTTTATGATCTATTTTATTTCTGTAAGGTCAGTAGTAATGTCCCCACTTTCACTTCTCATTTAGTAATTTGAGTTTTTTCTTATTCTTAGTCTAGTGAAAATTTTGTCAGTTTTGCTGATCATTTCAAAGTACCAACTTAGTTTCACTGATTTTTCTGTTTATTCTTTTTGCTTATCTCCATTCTAATCTTTATTATTTTCTTCCTTATGTTGGCTTTTGGTTTAGTTCTATCTCCTTTGTCTCATGCCGTAAGGTGTAAAGTTATTGATGTGAGATTTTTATTATTTTTTTATTGAAGTATAGTTGATATATAATGCTACATTAGTTTCAAATGGAGATCTTTTTAAAATGTATCTACAGCTATAAATTTCTCTCTAAGCACTACTTTCACTATATCCTAGAAGTTTTGTTATGTGGTATTTTCATTTTCATTCATCTTAAAATATTTTCTTACTTCCCTTGTGCTTTTAAAGAGTGTGTTTAATACCCAAATATTTAAAAATTTTCCAGTTTTCCTTTTGTTATACATTTTTTGTGTCATTTCATTGTGATCAGAAAAGATTTCAATTTTTAAAATGTTATTATCTCTTTTTTTGTGGCCTAACATAATGGTGTATCATGGAGAGTTTTCCATGTGAACTTGAGAAAAAATTGTGTATTCTGCTGTTTGGGGATGGTGTGTACTGTATATATATATATGTCATATCTAGTTTATATTATTATTCAAGTCCTCTATTTTCTTTTTGATAATCTGATTATTCAGTCCATTACTGACAATGGGGTACTGAAGTCTCAACTCTTTGTGTAGAACTACTTCTCTCTTTAATCCTGTCAATATTTGCTTCATATATTTGGAGGCTCTCTTGTTAAGTACATGTATGTTTATAATTGTTATATCTTCTTTATGTATGAAATCTTTTATCAATATATAATGTTCTCTGTCCCCTGTAACAATTTTATATAAAGTCTACTATGTCTGATGTTAGTAATGCCATCTCACCTTTCTTTGGTTGCTATTACAACTTTCACTTTACATATTTTTGTCTGTGGATCTAAAAGTGAGTCTCTTGTTAGCATATACTTGCATCATGTTTAGTTTTTTTTAAATCCATCCTACCAATATCTGCCTTTTAATTGGAGAGTTTAATCCACTTATTTAAAGTAATTATTGCTCAGGAAGGAGTTCTGCCATTTTTCATTTAAAGTAATTATTGCTCAGGAAGGAGTTCTGCCATTTTTCTTTTTCTTCTTTATGTCTTATGTCTTTGTTCCTCAATTTTTCAATTACTGCCTTCTTCTGTTTACTTGATTTTTCAATAATGTTCTGCTTTGATTCCTTTCTAATTTTATTTTTTTCAATTTTTAAGTTATTTTCTTGGTGATTGCCATGGAGATTAGAAGTAATTTCTTAAAATTTTAACAATCTATTTTTTAAAGATTTTTATTTTTTTTTGTAAGAGACAGAGAGAGAGAGAAAGGAGACGGAGAGAGAGATTGGCAGAGACATAGGCAGAGGGAGAAGCAGGCTCCATGCAAGAAGCCCAATGTGGGACTTGATCTTGGGACTCTGGGATCACACCCTGAGCCAAAGGCAGACATTCAACCGCAGAGCCACATTAAGCCACATTGTTAAGGCATCCCTTAACAATCTATTTTGAATTAATACTACCTTCCTTTAATAGTATACAAGAACTCCTATACGGTTCCATTACATCCACTTTATGTTGTCACAAATTACATCTTTATACACTGTGTACTCATTAGTATAGATTTATAATTATTGTTTTATGTATTTATTTTAAATTATATTGCAAACAAATAGAGGAGATACAAACCAAAATTACAATACTGGCTTTTTTTTTTTTTTTTAAGATTTTACTTATTTATTCATGAGAGACACAGAGAGAGAGGTAGAGACATAGGCAGAGGGAGAAGCAGGCTCTGTGTGGGGAGCCTGACATGGAAGTAAATCCCAGGATCCCAGAATCCCAACCTGAGCCAAAGGCAGACACTCAACCACGGAGCCACCCAGGCGCCCACAATACTGACTTTTGTATTTACCTATGTAGTTACCTTTACCAGTGCTCTTTGTTTCTTCATATGTCTTCGAGTTTCCGACTGTTGTCCTTTCATTTCTGCCTGAAGGATTCCCTTTAGCATTTCTCATAAGGCTATTCTACTAGTGATGAATTGCTTTAGCTTTTGTTATCTGGGAGTAGCTTAATTTATCCTTCATGGGAATATATTTGATCTTAATTATTTAATTTCTTTATCATGAGAATTATTAGAAGGATATAGACTTCTTGTTTGATAGTTCTCTTTCATCTCTTTAAGTATGGCATCCCACTGACCTCTGGACACCATGGTTTCTGCTGAGAAATTGAGTGTAATCTTATTGAGGATTCCTTGTACCTGAGTCACTTTTTTTTTTCTGCTTTCAAGATTCTTTCAACATTTAGTTATAATGTGGCTGACCTAAGTGTAGATCTGTTTGTTTATCCTTTTTGGGGTTTGTTGAGTGTCTCAAATGTCCAGATTCATGACTTTAATCAAGTGTTGGAAGCTTTTTGGCCATTATTTCCTTAAATTTATTTTGTTCCCCTCCATCTCTTTTTCCTTCTATCATTCTAAAATTCCCTTTATGTGTATGTTGGTATGCTTGGTGGAGCCCCATAGGTCCTTTGAGCTGTGTTCACTTTTCCTTACTCTTCTTTCTTTCTGCTCCTCAGCCTATATTATATTAATTGACCTGTTTTTTAAGAATTGCTGCCAGCTCAAATCTGCCATGAATACCTCTAGCAAGTTTTTCCATTTCAATTATTGTACTTTTCATCTCCAGAATTTGTTTTTTTAATAATTCCTATCTCTTTATTCATATTTTTTGTTTGTACATCATTTTGGTTTGCTTTAGCTCTTTGCCCACAGTTTCCTTTAGCCTTATCAGAATATCTAATACAATTGATGTAAAGTCTTTGGATAATAAATACAATGTACTTCCACCGAGAGAGTTTCTGTTAATTTCTTCTTTAAACAGGACTTACTCTCTTATTTCTTTCTATCCTTTGTAATTTTTTGAGAACTGAACATTTTGAATATAATAGTGTGGTAAATCAGAATTTTCTTGGTCCTTGGGTTTTGTTTTTGTAGTATGCTGTGTGAGTCCTAGTTTGTTTGCTTAGTGATGTTTCTAAAGTATTTTTATAAAGACTGGATTCTTTGCCATGTATCATCTTTGAAGTGTTTGATCTTTGGCTTTTGGTCAGCAAGTGTTCTGACAGAGATTTCCTTGAACACTTGAATTCCTCCCCCATCAGAAAAAAAGGAGAGCAAAGAGAAAAGAAAAAGAAAGGAATAGAGAAACAAAGCGGGGAGGGAAATCTCTTGGTCTTTGTAGATTGAGTCTGTGTTAAGGTATTCTTTTAATACTTAGCCAGGCTGTTTACAAGTATGCCTTAGCCTTCATTTCCTGCTTGTACTGAGCCTAGAGATCAGCGAGAGGTGAAAGATTAGGATCTTTTCAGGTCTCTTCTGAGCATGCGTCCTGCCCTACGTATGCACATGACTCTCTAAATTTCCCTGTACATGCAAGCCTTTTTCAGTATCTTAATTTCCCAAAGAAGCTTCCTCCCTAGCTTTTTCTCTCACGCTTTCAGTGTGTTTCTTGTTTGATTCCCTCTAAGAGAGAGGAGTTGTTCATTTGCCTTTCAATATTTGTGGAGAATGCACTATGCACAGCTGCTTTACCACCTGAGAGAGCTCTGAATTTAAAAATGAAGATTAAAAAAAAAAAAAAAAACACCAGACAAGTGCTCTGTGTTAGTCCTTTAGGTAGCCTCCCAGATGGGTTCAAAGAGAGAAACCAACTCCACTGAGAATAAGGTCTGCTCTGTTCCCTCTGGAACCAAAAGCCAGAAGGCAGACTGCTATCTTTAAGACCAACACCATACTGGGGAGGAGAGTATGGCAAGAGTGAGTAAAGATGCCACAAAGCTTTCCCATTCATTATAAGTTGCCCTTTTTTTGATCTAGTACTTGCTTAGAAGTTTGTCTATTTTAATCTTTCAAAAGAACTAGCTTATAGTTTTGCTGAGTAACAAAGGCCATTAAAATTAAAAACTTTCTTCTAATTACCTTTTAAGTCCTACTTCACAGATTGTTCACTATACAGGATTGTTAATTTATAAACATCGAAAAAAAACCAATAAGTGTAGTAAAGGACTGTCTGAGGGTATTCCTGTGTGCCATGCCAGGTGAGTGACCTTGGCAAATTAGCTAACTTCTCTTCACTTGTTTCTTTCTCCAAAAATGGAGAGTAACAGCAGTATGTATCTCATAGGGTTGTTGTGAGAATTAAACCAGTTAATATACGTGAAAGGCCTAGAATAATGTCTAGCACATTTTAAATATTATTAGTTGTGGTTGATATACTTTGTGAAAAAGCAGTTTCTCTAAATATTTCATAAACATTTGAAGAGTATAAAATTGCATGAAAGAGTTTCTATAAAAATTAAAAATGGTAATTATGTTACCTAAATCTTCTATATTTATGTTTATTACTAGGCATTTGTCATATTCTAAAAGCTATAGATTACCCATCTACCATTGCAATTTGGCCAAAGTATTTCTATCTTTGCTTTATATGTTTCAACATTTATTTGTTAACTGACAGACTCAGAAAATGTATATTAAAATATGGTAGTTTATCAAGAAGAATAAAATATAAATTACCTTTGTCTTCTTTTATGATTTTGTCACATTGAACATCTTTATTCTTTGGTGCTCCATTAATAGTCTGCATCATCCTTTCAACATATAAGTCATTGCCTAATCTATTTCTACAAAGGGTCTCGTAATTCTTGTTTCTCCGACTATAAAAAATAAAGTATATTCAACTCATTAATAAAAAATATTACCACAGATATTATCTCTTTATATTATGTTTTCTCTTTAAACTTACCTTTCTTAATGTGGATTACATCAAACATGAAGCGAGAGTCCAAAAAACTCCTGAGGAAAAGATGGCACTGAACTACCTCCAAAGGATTCTATTTACTATACCTCTCAGCATCCTTGCTACTTTCAATGTCTACCAACAATATTCTAGCATTTTCTTCAGATAAGTTTTATGAACTTTGCTATAAACACTGAAAGCTATACATTTCCTTCAAAGTACTACATCTGTGTCATCCTGTGGGTATCATTTTCATAATTATTTAATTCTGAGTATTTCTTAAATTTCCATTATGATTTCCTCCTTGATTCATGAGGAATTTAGAAAATGTGCTTTTTAAACTTCCAAATGTGTATGTGACTATGTATCTATACTTTTATTGAAATTTGTGTTATTAATTTTAACTTAATTATATTTGTGGCCAGAGAATTTAGTTTGTCCGATACTATTTCTTGGAAATTTTTGAAACCTTGCTTCACAACCTTGTGTGGGGATAATTTTTAGAAATGTTCTGTTTGTGCTTGAAAAGAGTGTATGTTCTGTAATTGTTAAATGCTGAGTTGTGATTATGTTTTTGGTTCAAATCTTCTATATGTATGTGAACTTTTTATCTGAAAGACATACAGTAATTGAGAGGCATGTTTAAATCTCCTACTTTAATAGGATACTTGTCAAGTTTCTAGTTTCTGCTTCATATATGTTGAGGTTATTTTATTAGGAGTATTCAAAATTAGAATTATTTTTATCTTCCTGTCATTATGAAGTGAACTTCTTTGACCCTAATAATGCCATTGGTTTAATTCTTTGCCTGTGGATGATATGCTTTTTTTTCTTCTGTTTTTAAAATCTTCTTTTAATATTTGATATTTTGGAGTATCAGTACAACACACTTAGTCCATTTCTTTTTTGTGCTTATTTATATATTTATTCCTATTTCTGAGACATTATGTCTTTTAAGAGCTTGAGAAAGTCCTTACTCTTTTTTTTTTTAAAGATTTTATTTATTTTTTCATGAGAGACACAGAGAGAGAGAGAGAGGCAGAGACACAGGCAGAGGGAGAAGCAGGCTCCATGCAGGAAGCCCGATGTGGGACTCGATCCCAGGACCCCGGGATCACATCCTGAGCCACTGAGGCACCCAGGCATCTCTCTCTCATATTTTATATCACATTTTTCTGTCCAATGTTTATTTTGTTTAATTTATCCAGATCTATGCTTCAGTTTATTAAATCTCTGTTCAATTATGACTTCTTTAAATTTAATGTTTACTTTTCAATTTCAACAATTATGTAAACATACTCTATTTTAGAGTTCTTTTTAGATGTTTTTGCAAATATGAGTCATCATTTTTAGTGAGGTGTTAAATCTTTTATTTAAATATTTCACGTATATGTTATATTCTATGTCTCACAATATAGCCCTAATAATATCTCAGTATCCACAGTCATCATGATGTAGATCTAGGCTTTGTTATTTCTTTTAATTCTCATTCATATGTCTTCTTTATTGGTTTGGTGTATTTCTACCAAACTCAATCTGAGGGAATTTTTTTAAAAGACTTTATTTATTTATTTATGAGAGACACACAGAGAGAGACAGAGACAGGCAGAGGGAGAAACAGGATCCCTGTAAAGAGCCCCACGCGGGACTTGATCCTAGGACCCTGGGATCAAGTGCTAAGCTGAAGGCAGAGGCTCAACCGCTGAGCTACCTAGGTGTCCCAATCTGAGGGAATCTTAAGACCCTAAATGGGATGTGCTTTCCATCAGAGAAAATTTGCGTTTGCTTATGATAGTAGCTATAAGACCTGGGATCACTTGAGAAAATTGAAATCCTTTTAACGGTCTTTGAGGAGGACCCAAGATTTAACAGACTCTAGATGCATGTGCTAATTTTGACATTTTTAAAAAGATTTTATTTATTTATTCATGAGAAACACACAGAGAGAAGCAGAGACACAGGCAGAGGGAGAAGCAGGCTCCATTCAGGGAGCCCGATGTGGGACTTGATCCCGGGACTCCAGGATCACGCCCTGGGCCAAAGGCAGGCGCCAAACCTTGAGCCACCCAAGGATCCCCTAATTTTGACATTTGCTTCTAGCATCTCTCCCTCTCTAATTTCAGATCACTTATCTGTCCATTTGTTATTCAGAGGAAGGCAAATTATCAGAGATAAAGAGGGACATTACATAATGATAAAGGGGTCAATTCTCTCAAAAAGGCATAACGATCATTAACATGTATGTGTCTAACCACAAAGCTTCAAAATACACAAGGCAAATACTAATGATTTAAATTTATTAATAAGGAGAAATGGAAAGTCTGCTCTGATACAGTAATTTCAGTTATTTTCCCATTACATATTTTTCCTTCTTAAGTTTTAAATATAAAAATGTCAGTCCTTTCTTAAAAAGAAAGAAGTCCTTTCCTTTTAAAGATTATGGTAAAGCAATGGGTTCTTCCACTAGAAAAAAGAAGGCATATACAACATAAACACTTTACATATCATTTCAAAGGGCACATATGTAACTTTATATATAATTTCACCAAGCACATATGCCACGAATATTTATCCAGGAATCCCCCAAAACAGAAACAAGAGTAAGAACCTCTGACTTAGCACTTAAGTTGCAGAAGCAAATAAACAATTGAGCCATACATACAGTAGTTTCTCAGCTTCTTCAGATTCCACAGAAACCATGATGGTTGGTAGGTTAAAAAATCTCAGTGTTTCCGTCTCTGTGAGTGTTATCTCTATAGTCTTTTGTAGGTCTTCTTTTGTTACAACTTTTTCAGGTGTTGCCCTTACAACTCGTAAATCTAAAATACATGACTTAATAAGAATCATTTATTAATTGTTATTTTCAATTTTCATTTTACCAAAACATCATGATGGATCATACATTGCAGATGGCTTTATGTGGTCAAAGAACATGTTGTGAGATATATTCAATCGCTCCAAAACTGGAGGAGATTATAATAATCCAATAATCCTCCTGTCTCCCTCTGATAGGATGATCTTCCATGATGCAACAGACAGTGCTGAATGCCTAAATTTTCATTACTAAGGGTTTCTCCCTTCCCTTGCTCTTTGCCTTAAGAAAATCAAGCGTTTAGGTTTCCTAGCCTCTCTTGAAGCTGGGGGTGATAAGAGAGTTCTGGCCAGTAAGATAACAGCAGAAATATATAGGAAAGAAGGTGGCTCCTGGGAAAACTTTTACTTTCCTGATAAATAAAGGTGCTACTGCCTTTCTTCCTCTCTCTGCCTTTACTGTAGATATATACTCAGAGCTGAGGTAGATATTTTGAGACCATGAAGAAAAAGCAAGAAGCAAAGTGTTAAGGAAACAGAATAGCAGCGCTGCCAATCCAGAGTCTGACAGTTAAGCCACAAAATCAAACCTAAAATCTACCCTTTAAGATCCTTTAATATGAGAAAAATAGGTGATTGTTTAAGCTAATGGTAGCTGGGTACTGTTACTTGTTAGAGTATTCCTTACATATCTTAACACCAAAGACTCTATCAAGCACTTTTCCAACTTTATGAATACTTATATTAACCCTTCCTTATCATCTGAGGAAGAGACACCCTTACTGCACTCCAAGGCGAATGTTCCTCAAGGAGTTATCCATTTCTTCCAGCACTTTTGATCATCCATTATTTCACCATTCTTCTATTTTCATTTTCATAATCCTTTAGCTCATATTTTATGCTCTGCCTGGAAGGAGCCACTCCTATTTGTTTTCCTGACAAATTACTAATCATTTTTTAAAACCCAGTTCAAAACTCAATAATGTTCTCTGTGAACTCTTTTTTTTTTTTTTTTTTTCCCATCTCAGAGGTGCGACTTTCAAAGTGCTCCCATCACATTCTGCTTATGTTCTATTAGGGCACTGATCACAGTGTATCAGAATGACTTGTCTCCTGAGTTAGAAGCAGAATACTTCTAAAGCAGGGTCTGTGGTTCCTGAGGCTGGTGGTGCAGGAATCACCTTGGGAACTTTACTACTACCCTGGTAATTCTCATGTAGCTACTCCTTAGGTCAGAATTTGGGAATCATTGCCATAGTTCTTTTGTCTCAAATACCTGACAAATAATAACCATATTTGCTAAAGAAATAATAGGCTGTTACTGAAATAAATTATAATATTTTCATTACCTGTAAAACTAGTCAGTTTTTCCCGTTTATACGAAGGTTCTTCTAGGTCTTCTGCTATTGATTCAGTAGTAGATAGACTTGATTTAGTAACTGTACTGCTTCCTAAAACTGACCTTCAATAAATGAAAACATGATTCTTTTATTTAGATGTTCTCATGGGTAATTAAATGTATAAATAATAACATTATCATGTTGAGAAATAAAATATACTATAATCACATAAGAAAAATTGATAAAAATAAACTACTTCTTTAAACACTGAGTTGGTTTGTAGTGTTCCTGAAGTAAAAAGTCATTATAAATGTATTTTAGAAATAAAATATGTCAAACCTATGTTTAAAGTGCTTCGATGGGTTCCCAATATATTTAGTATGAAAAGCTAAAGTACAGTCTACCTATCCAGTCTCTCCATCTTCATTATCACTCTTCTCTTCCCCATTCTCCTCAATCTTGTGGTGGTCTCTTAATTTACAGCCTCAGCCTGGAACTTCTTTTCACTTTTTACTAATTATTTGTCCATCATTCAAATCTCATCTTAACTGTGATTTATTCAATTTTATAAGATTTGAATAAAAGAAAATGTATATACTGGTTGGGAAATCAATACATCAAAGAATACAAAAATAATTTATTTAAACATATGAACTTAATATTCCTTAATGATATTATATACTTTTTTCCCTTTGTATTTATAAGTCCAACTGTCCTCCAAAAGGGTAGGTTCAAATTCCTGGAATATTCTTTGTTTTATAGAGCATTCCTATGGCTACTGTATGCAAATTTGGAGACAGACACTCGAATGACATATTTTCTCCTAAAATTTTGTCCTTAATTACACACTAAAATATTTCCTAATAATCTTTAGATTATTTTAGGACATACTGTTTTATTATTGCATAGATTGAACTTCTCTATTGTAAGCATTACTAAAATTTCAGTAAGTGTCTACATACAAAATACATGCATAACATTTCCTTTATAAAAAAAATTATGAGACAAAAAAGAAATCAAACCCTAGCAGAACAGGGATTTTCATGGAAGAATGAGGGGGTGGGACAGGGAGAAGGAAAGCTACTTCTTCCCATAAATTGCAACATAAAAGAAATTGAAGAAATACGTTCTGTGGTATGTGATGCTAGCCCCACGTTTTGATTCCTCAGGAGATCCTTAATAAAATCTATATATTTTCTCACAAATGTTTTGGTATGTCAGGGAACTCTTAAGTTATGCAAAGCTGTACATCTAAGTAAAACATGAGGAGAACATAGATATGACACACTAACGTAGAGTGGCATTGGGAGACTGAAGACAACATCTAAATTACATATATGCAATATGAAAAGATAGTACATATGATGTGAAACAGAATAATAGAATAATATACTCTACCTTGTAAACTGCCCTAACATACTAGGATTTAATGTATTCTGATAAAGGCTATAGGAAGATATATAGTCTGATGCATATGATCCTTCTTGTGATGTCAGTAGTTTATTTGGTTTAGCTGTACCCATATGTGGGTCTGGACGGTAAAGAGGTCGGGGAGTAACATCATCTCCTTGTGGATTAATTACCTGTGGAAAATGGTAATTTAAAATGAAATAAGAAAAAAAATGAAATAAGAAAAAGGATTTCTGAGTAACAGGTCCTAGAAAATAGAAATAAAAGTAGTAGAAAAAATGAATACATTGTTTCTAGCATGGAATGAACACGAAAAATTGAGTGAAAGATTTTATTCTTAAAAAATTTCTTAACTAGGCATACTTTTAAAAAGCGTCTTATTCATGTTTTTACCTCTATGCAAGTAATATTATTAATTTTGAGGGAATTCAAAAAGAAAAATAATTCACCCAGATTGTTAATATTTTTGTAAATTTAATTTCTTATGTATAAGCCTTAAAAAGCCCACATTTATTCATTCAATATTTTATTAGAAAATATTTCCCAATTTTTACATATTTTTGTTTTTGCCAATTCTTAATCTTTTCCATTTTGAAATTTAACACATACAGAAATACAGGTCTTACATTCAAGTTTTTAATCCATTTTTAGTTAGTTTTTGTATATAGTATATGTGGTCCAACTTCATTTTTTTGCCTGTGCCTTTCCAGGTTTTCTAACTCTACTTATTGAAGATAGTGTTTTTCACCAGTGTATATACTTTGCTCTTTCATTGTAATTTAATTGACCATATATGTGTGTATTTATTTTGGGGCTATTTAGTTCCATTGATCTATGCGTTTATATGCAAATACCATACTGTTTTAATTATGACAGTCCTGTAATATAGTTTGAAATCAGACTGGCTGATGTCTCCAGCTTTATTCTTTTCTAAGATTGCTTTAGCTATCTATAATCCTTTTAATATATTGTTGAATTTAATTTGTCAATATTGTTTAGGTTTTGTATCTATGTTCATTGCAGATATTGGTGTGTAATTTTCTTTTCCTGTGGTGTCCTTGTATAGTTTTGGTATTAGGGTAAGGCTGGCCTCAAAATAAATTTGGAAGAGTTTTCCCCTCTTCCTTTATTGGAAAAGTTTGAGATGGATTGATATTAGTTCTTTGAATGTTTGCTATAATTCACCAGTAAAACTGGTCATAGACTTCTGTTTGTTGGGAGGTTTTTGATTAGTGATTCAATCTCCTTAATAATAACTGGACTGTTCAGATTTTCTATTTCCTCATAATTCAATTTTGATAGGTTGTTCATTTCTAAGGATTTATACATTTCTTCTAAGTTGTCTAATTTGTTGGCATATATTTATTCATAATATTCTCTTATGATCCTTTGTATTTCTGTAGTATCAATTGTAACATCTCTCTTTTTAATTTTTTTTTATTTATTCATGAGAAGCAGAGGGAGAGACAGGCTCCCTGCAGAAAGCCTGATGTGGGACTTGATCCAGAACTCCAGGATTACATCTTTTTTTTTTTTTAAGACTTTTATTTATTCACTCATGACAGACACACACACACACACACAGACAGAGAGAGAGAGAGAGAGAGAGAGAGAGAGAGAGAGGGAGAGACACAGGCAGAGGGAGAAGCAGGCTCCATGCAGGGAGCCCGACGTGGGACTCGATCCTTGGTCCCCAGGATCACACCCCAAGCCAAAGGTGGCGCTAAACCGCTGAGCCACCTAGGCATCCCTCTCGTTTGTTTTTGATTTTATTCATTTGAACCTGATTTTGTTTATTTGAATCCCCTCTTTTTTTTTTCTTGGTGAATATAAAGATTTGTCAACTTTATCTTTTCAAAGAACCAGCTTTTAGTTTCATCGATCTTCTTTATTGTCTTTTCAGCCTCTAGTTCATTTATTTCTGCTCAAATCTGTTATTATTTTACTTCCACTAACTTTGGGCTTCACTTATTCTTTTTCTAGTCATTTGTTTCTTGAGATAGGTATCTCTATGAACTTCCCTTTTAGAACTGCTTTAGCTGCATCTCACAAATTTTGGTATATGTCCACTTTCATCTGTCTCAGGTATTTTTTTAATTTCTCTTTTGATTTCTTCTTTGACCCATTAGTTATTCAGTAGCATCTACATATTTTTTAACTTTCCAATTTTCTTTGTGTAATTAATGTCTAGTTTCCTAACATTGTGGCTGGGAATGGTGCTTGATATGATTTCAATTCTTTTTTTTAATTAAGACTCATTTTGTGGCCTAACATGTGATCTATCCTGGAAAATATTCCATGCGTACTTGAGAAGAATCTGTATTCTGTTGCTTTTGGTTGGTATCATCCTCTCTGGAGCTCCATTCATTTTCTTCATTCTTTTTTTCCCACTCTTGTTTTTGGGTTGCATAATCTCTATAGATCTATCCTCAAGTTTGCTAATTCTTCCTTCTGTCAGTTAAAATCTATTATTTATCTCCACTAGTGAATTTTTAAAGGTTTGACTAATGTACTTTTCTACTCCAGAATTTCCTTTTGGTTCTTTATAATTTTTTCTGGTGCAACTCAGAAACTGAATTTTATCTGATTAATTTTAATTGAGATATAACTGATACATAAGATTGTATCCACTTTAGGTATACAATATAATGACTTGATGTATGTATGTACTGCAAAATGATTACAATAATAAGTTTATTTAGGGCAGCCCGGGTGGGTCAATGGTTTAGCGCCGCCTTCAGCCCAGGGCGTGACCCTGGAGACCTGGGATCAAGTCCCACATCGGGTTTCCTGCGGAGAGCCTGCTTCTCGCTCTGCCTGTGTCTCTGCCTCTCTTTCTGTGTCTCTCATGAATAAATAAAATCTTTAAAAAATAATACATTTATTAAAAATCCATTACCTCAAGGGCACCTAGGTGGCTCAGTTGGTTAAGTGTCTGACTCTTGATTTTGGCTCAGGTCATGATCTCACGTGTTATAACACTGAGCCTCGCATCAGGCTCTGTGCCCAGCAGACAGTCTGCTTAGGGAGTTTCTCTCTTTGTCCCTTCCCTCACTTACTCACTCTCTAAAGTAAATTAAAAAATAAAATCCATCACGTCACGTAGTTACAAAATTATTTTTTGTTATGATGAGAACTTATTTTTTTAAAGATGTTACTCATTTTGGAGAGAGAGAGAGAGAGAAAGCCCTGGATGGGGAGGAGAGGCAGAGGGAGAAGAGAATCCCAAGCAGACTCCATGATGAGTGGGGAGCCTGTCTCAGGCCTGATCCTGGGCCCTTGACCATGACCTGAGCTGAAATCAAGAGTTTGCTGGCCAAACAACTGCCACCCAAGCACTCCATGATGAGAACTTTTTAAATTTTTTTTATTTTTACCTTTTTAAAAAGATTTTTATTTATTCATGAGAGAGAGAGAGAGAGAGAGGCAGATATCACATCTTCTTTATCCATTCATCAATTGATGACTAATTCAATAATGCTGCTATAGACATTATGGTGCATGTATCCCTTTGAATTCGTATTTTTGTATCCTTTGGACAAATACCTATGAGCGCAATTGCTGGATTGTAGAGTAGCTCTATTTTTAGCTTTTTGAGGAAACTCCATACTGCTTTCCAGAGTGGCTGCACTGGTTTGTATTTTGAACAGTACATGAGGGTTTCTCTACATGTTGTCAAAAACAGTTGTTCCTTATTTTGTTGATTTTAGCCATTCTGACAACTGTGAGGTGATGTCTCCTGGTAGCTTTGATTTATATTTCCCCAGTGATCAGTGATGTTGAGTCTCTTTACTGATTTTTTTCTGAATTGGATGTGACAGTCATCATGCTTCCTTTTATTTCTTTAATCATGGTTTCTTTAGTCCTATAAAGACATTTATAAGGACTTCTCTTAAAACTCTTTTTGTTAAGTCTAACATCTGCTTCTTCCCACAGTTTCTATTGCCTTTTCTTTTTCTTGAGTATAGGTCATATTTTTCTATTTCTTTGTATGCCCTATGTTTTGTTGGAAACTGGAGATTTTAGATAACATATTGTAGTAACGCTAGGTATTGCTATCTCCGTCCTTTCTAAAACTTGTAATTTCTATTTGTTTATTTGTTTAATTACCTAGATCACTTTGTGAGATCTATTTCCCCGTAAAGGGTTGAACTGTGCCCCGCAAAGAAGATATGTTGAAGTCCTCACCTCCAGTACCTCAGATTGTGGAAAAAGAACTTTGCAGACTTAACCACGTTAAGATGAGATCATTAGGGTGAGAACCTAATCCAGTATGACTGATGTCTTTATAAAAAGGGGACATTTGGACATAGATACACATACAGGTAAGACATCATGAAAATACATGGGGAGAACACAATGTGAAGATAGAGAATTGAAGTGATAGATAAGAAATGTCTAGTCTAGGACTACCAGAGCTGGAAGAGAAATTAACCCTTCTCTATTATATTTAGAGGGTACATATCCACACTAACACCTTGATTTCAGACTTCTGTCCTCCAGAATTGTGAGACAATGGACTTCTATTGTTTTAAGTCATATACTTAAAATATATACTTAAGTTCATGGTACTTTGCTAATGGAGCATGTGCCCTCTCCCGTCATTTATCCCAACACAATGTTAACCCTCTGATGTTGCTTCTCAGGGACTAGCTGCTTTGGGTATCCTCACATCCATCCTGGGATGACAATGGTACTGGTAGGGCTGTCTACTACTTTTTAATACACTTAGCTGTTACACTGATTGCTGATTGCTCTACTGTTTTTTTTTTTTTTAGCAGTGCCCTGGGGCACAAATTCTCTAATCCAATCAAATTGTGACTACTTCCAGGGAATAATTTCTGAGGTCAGTTTGGTATTAATTCTCACTCCAAAATGCTCCTCCTAGCTGCCTTATTCCCAGGGTCTCTGTTAACCAGCCAGCCTACAGTCTAGAGTGAGTCTTCATTTGATCCATGAATCTAAATCAATTCCCATTCGCCACAACCTCTTCTAGTTTTTTTTGTTTTGTTTTAAAGATTTTATTTATTTATTTGAGAGAGAGAGAGCAGGCAGAGGCAAGGGAAGAAGCAGACTCCCTGCTGAGCAAGGAGCCCCATGTAGGGCTCCATGACCTGAGATTATGACCTGAGCCGAAGGCAGACATTTAACCAACTGAGCCACCCCGGCGCCCCTACCTCCACCGTTTTTGAGTGTACTCGTAGGTTCAAACTTCTCCATGCTCTATTGCAAGTGTAGTTAGTTCCTTTTGGAAGATATTAGAAGCTATTTGTTTGACAATTTGCTTCTTCCCTCAGATAAGATCTCTGTACCAGGTCTCTGAATGTGGGAGTGGAAATGATAGTAAGCTTCTCTACGAGTGACAGCCTCACTCTAGATGTTAAATGCTTCTTGGAGGGGGCAGAGCAGTAACCTGAAATATTTTCAGCTTACTTTTCCTGACATGGAACCATTATGTCATGATCCAGGGAAGACCTCAGTATTCTCAGTGTGCCACACTCAAGGTAGAATTCATCAGTGGTGATTAGGCAAAAGAAAGGAGTCCATATCTCTCACCTGCTCCCACCTAGAACTTGGCTTCAGCAACAGGTATTTGGGGGCAGGATGAGAAATGCTGAAGTTCTGCTTTTGGAAAAGAAAGCCCTATACATGGGAGCTAAGGGGAAGGGGAACCTTGTGTTCTCGGCTGCAAGCAGTCTAGAGTGGAATATATACCTTGCTAGGCTGGGAGGGAAGCAGTGGTCT
The DNA here is from genome assembly GCF_018345385.1 of Vulpes lagopus. NCBI lineage: Eukaryota > Metazoa > Chordata > Mammalia > Carnivora > Canidae > Vulpes > Vulpes lagopus. The sequence continues at coordinate 70,036,659 of NC_054833.1, read as the reverse complement.
TGGCTCAAATGCCACAGCTTTCTTATAAACTGTCATAGACGTTCTTAAATGATTCTTTGTTTACTGTTTGCCCTTAGGTCCATTTCCTGAGGCATTAAATCCTTGTTTTTAAAAAATAACTTTCATCAGTTTCACTTGAGCTGGGCATTGGAGATCTTCATGCCATCATGCAGGAAACGTTGAACTAATTATCTTTTTAAAAAATTGTAGTAAATACAGAATGCATAAAATTTATCATCTTAACCATTTTTAAGTTCTTTCACATTAACTACTTTCACACTGTTGTGCAACCATCACCACCATCCATCTCCAGAATCACTTTTATCTCATAAAACTGAAACCATAACCATTAGAAAAATAACTTCCCTGTAAAAACATCCCCTGGTAACCACTATTCTGCTTTCTCTGAATTTTATTCTAGGTATCTCACATAAGTGGAATCATACACTTTGCCTTTATGTGACTGGCTTATTTCAATTAGCGTAATATCATCCATATTGTAGCAAGTGTTGGAATTTCATTTCTTCTTCAAGCTAAAAATTTTCCATTATGTGTGTATATATACACACATATTTTTTTTTCATTCATCTACTGATGAAAACTTGGGTTGCTTCCACCTTTTAGTTATTGTGAATTACACTGCTGTGAACGTAGGTGTATGTTCAAGTCTCTGCTTTTAATTCTTTTGGGTATAGACCAGGAAGTAGAATTACTGGATAATAAGGTAATTCTATTTTTAATTTTTTGAGGAATCACAATACTGTTTTCTGTAGTGGTTAGACTATTATACATTCCTATTAACAGTGCACAAAGTTTTTAAATTCTCTAGATCTTCACCAACATTTGTTATTTTCCATTGTTGTGTTTTTAGCTATCCTAACGGGCCTTAGCTGGTATCTCATTGTTCTTCTGTTCTGCATTTCCCTAATGATTAGTGATGCTGAACATTTTTTCATGTGCTGTTGGCTATTTGTGGATCTCCTCTGGAAAAATATTGAATTCTTATCCATTTTTTTTCTTTTTTTTTTTTTTTAATTTTTCTTTATTTATTATAGGCACACAGTGAGAGAGAGAGAGAGAGGCAGAGACATAGCCAGAGGGAGAAGCAGGCTCCATGCACCGGAGCCCGACGTGGGATTCGATCCTGGGTCTCCAGGATCGCGCCCTGGGCCAAAGGCAGGCGCCAAACCGCTGTGCCACCCAGGGATCCCCCTTATCCATTTTTTTAATTGGACCACTTATTATTGAGTTATAGAAGTTCTTTGTATCATCTGAACATTAACTTCTTATCAGATAGATAATCTTTAAATATATTTTCCTAATTCTGTCAGTTGCTTTTCACTGTTGTTGTTTCCTTTGATGCACAGAAGTTTCTAATGTTTGATGTGTAGTTCATTATATCCATTTTTTTCTTTTGCTGTATGTGCTTTTGCTGTTATATTTTAAAAAATCCAAAGTCAAGAAGGTTTTCCCTTATGTTTTCTTCTTTTTTTTTTTTTAAAAAAAGATTTTATTTATTTGAGAGAGAGAGAGGGAGAGCGCATGCACACACACTAATGAGCAGGGTGAAGAAGCAGACTCTGTGCTGAGCAAGGAGCCCAACTTGGGGCTCTGTTTCAGGACACTGAGATCATGACCCAAGCCAAAATCAAGAGTTGAACACTTAACCAACTGAGTCACCCAGGTGCCACTCTTCTAAGAGTTTTATCATTTTAGCTGTTAAGAGCTTGATACATTTGGAGTTATTTTTGTATACAAGTCCTATATCATTCTTTTGCATGTAGATATCAAGTTTTTCCAACATCTTTGTTGAAAAGACTCTCCTTTCCCTATTAACATAGAATTAGCATGCTTGTCAAAAATCATTTGAACATATATGTAGGGGGTTATTTCTGGGCCCTCTATTCTATTCCATTGATTCATATATCTATATTCATATATATTTTCTATCCTACACCTTTGCTGAATTTATTCTAAGTTTTTGGCTTTTTTGTTTTGTTTTTTTAATGTGGAATCTTTGGGGTTTTCTACATACTAGATCATGTCATCTGTGAACTGAAATTTACTTTTTCCTTTCCACTTTGGATTTTTCTTTTTTCTTCTTGACTAATTGCTCTGGCTAGGACACCCACTACTATGTTGAGAAGCAGCAAAAGTGGGCATCCTTGCCTTGTTCCTGATCTGAGAGGAAAAGCTTTCAGTCTTTCATCACTAACTCTGTTAGCTGTAGTTTTTTCAGAATGCCCTGAGGAAATCCTTTCTCTTTCAGATTAGCTAAATGGTTAAATATTTTTTATATATATAATGATATTAAACTCTTTTAAATGCTTTTTCTTTACCCGATCTAATGATCCCATAGATTCTCCCTTCCCAGTCTACTAATATGGCAAGTAGTATTGGTATTTATTTATTTATTTATTTATTTAAATGCTTTCAGTATTTTTATTTTTTAATTTTAAAAAATTTTATTTAAATTCAATTTGCCAACATATAGTATAATACCCAGTGCTCATCTCATCATGTGTCCTTAGAGCCCACCACCCAATTACCCTATCCCCCTACTCACGTCCTGTTCTGCAACCCTTTGTTTGTTTCCCAGTTAGGAGTCTCTCATGGTTTGTCTTCCTCTCTAATTTTTCCCACTCAGTTTCCCTCTTTTCCCTTATTAGTATTGATTTTTATTTTTTATTTTTTTATTTCATTTTTTTAAAAAAAGATGTTATTTATTTATTCATGAGAGACAGAGAGAGAGAAAGAGAGAGAGGCAGAGACACAGGCAGAAGGAGAAGCAGGCTCCATGCAGGGAGCCTGATGTGGGGCTCGATCCCGGGACTCCAGGCTCATGCCTTGGGCCGAAGGCAGGTGCTAAACCACTGAGCCACCCAGGGATCCCCTAGTATTGATTCTTAAATGTTGCAACAACCTTGCATTCATTATCCTCAGTTGGTCATGATGCACTATCCCTTTTACATATTGTAACACCATATAGTACGTATTCATTGCATGTATATATGTATAATACATACATATTACATATAATGTATATATAACATGTAATTGTGGACTGAATGTTCATGTACACTCAAAATTCATGTTGGCTTCCTAATCCCAATGTGATGGTATTGGAAGGTAGAACTTTGAGAGGTAATTAGATCATGAAGGTGGAGACCTTATGAATGGGATTCATGCCCTTCTGAGAAGAGGCCAGAGAGTTAGCTAAATCTCTTTCCGCCATGTGATATATAGAGAACACATTAAGAAATTAGCAGTCTGCAACCTGGAAGGATCCTTACCAGAACTCAACCATGCTCGCATTCTAATCTTGGGCTTCCAGCCCTAGAACTGTAAGAAATAAATTTCTTTGTTTACAAGCCAACCAGTCTATAGTACTTTGTTATAACACCCTGAGTTGACTAAGATAATGGTACATGTAATATACATTCAAATATATAGTATTCATTTATTAAAATTAGTGTGTTTTCATTTTTTAGCTATTATAAACAAAGATGCTATAAACACTTGTACTAGAGTTTTTTATAAACATATACTTTCTTTTCTCCTGAGTAGATACCTTGAAGCGGAATGGCTGGATGATATAATAGGTATATATTTAACATTGAATAAACAACCATGGTTTTTCATTTTCCATTCCTACCAGCAGTGTATAAGAATTCTGGTTCCTCCACATACCTGCCCACATTTGGTATGGATGCTCTTTCAATTTTAACCATTCTAATAGGCATATAGCAGTATCTCATGGTTTCAATTTGCATTTCCCTAATGATTAATGCTCATCATCTTTGATGTGCTCATTTGCTATCTTTATATGTGCTTTGTTGAAGTATTTGTTCAAATGTTTTGCTTATTTTATTTTATTTTATTTTTTAAAGATTTTATTTTATTTATTCATGAGAGAAGAGAGACACAGGCAGAGGGAGAAGCAGGCTCCACGCAGGGAGTCCAACGTGGGACCCGATCCCCGGACTCCAGCATCACGCCCTGGGCTGAAGGCAGGTGCTAAACCGCTGAGCCACCCAGGGATCCCCTGTTTTGCTTATTTTAAATATTATGTTGCCTTAATATTGTTTTGAGAATTGTTTATATATTTTGAATACAAATACTTTAGCAGACATATGCTTTATAAATAATTTTTCCCACTGTATGGCTTTTTTTTTCATTCTTTTAGCAATATCTTTCTAAGACCAGAAGCTTTAATTTTGATGGAGTCCAATTTATCAATGTTACCTTTAATGGACTGTGATTTTTGTGTCATATCTAAAAAAAAAAAAGTCAATGCTTAGCCCATTCAGATTTATATATTAATTACATGCTTGTCTGTATATATATACTAAACTTTGATTAAAAGTTAAAAAATTTAATTCTTAGTTTTCTAATGAGATAACCAATTTTGTGACAATTCATTTTATATTTTCTAGAGTACATTGCAAAGACGAATGGATATTAGCTTTACTATCTATAACTGGGTTAGCTATTCTTAATACCATAATCAACTAGTTCTTGGTCACGAGTAGACTTTCCTTACTCAACTCTAATGTTCTCATTATTAGAAATGAATTCTAGGAATCAAGAGCCAATATTACGCTGTAAGATATGTAGTAAATACTCTAACAAAATTAACATATCATTATTAGAAGTGAGTTGATTATTTCAAAGCAGTATATTTTTTACTTTAACATTTTAGTCAAGGTCTTTATGGTATCATTTTCAATTTAAACTCAGAATTCTAAGGAACATTACCTGTATGACTGTCTTTGGGGTAGAAATATTCATTTTTTCTGTTTTTATCTCAGGTAGAATTGTCATGGTTTTTGACATAGCCATTCTACTTTGGTTTGCACCAACATAGCTTTTTGTGAAGCCTCCTCTTGCGGTGTTAATAAAGCTAATAGATTTCTTGGCCTGTGGGCCAACGCTCCTATATTAAGAAAAGAAAACATAAGACAAAGGATCATGACAGAAGGAAAAATAACCAACAACAAAATAGCAGACTTTCATTAGAAACATGGAAACAATCTGAATACATAAATAAGAAATAATAGCTACTTGAGAGTTCATTATGTGTAAGCATAGTTCTAGAATGTTTACATTCATTATGTCACTTTTTTCTCATGACCCTTAAGAGGTTGCTGTATCATTTTATATAAAATCACAGAGGCTTAAGAGAGAAATATTCCTCCGAGAATTGAAATTTGAACCTAAGCAGTGTGATCCAAAGTCTATAGTGATTTCTCTGGGTCTCAGTTTCTTTATTTGTGAGATGGGGATATTAATAGTTCCCTATTCATAGATTATTATAAGGATTAAATGGATTAATTTGTATATTATGGTTAGGAAGTCCCTTGAACATAGTACGCATAAGTGAGTATACAGTGCAGCCACATAGGCATAATGAAGCATGAGAAATAAAACCTGGAAAGAATATCGTGTTCTTGTCTCAACAATTACATAATTTTTAATAAGAAGAGAAGATAAAATCAAAGTGTTTGCATCCTGGAGAAAAAAATATGATTTTACTTTTGTATACTCTGCAAATTCCTTAACTCAAAACCCTATCTTGTCATTTCTTTGTTCTGGTACTGATTATACTGTGGATTTCTATAAAATAAGGATGATATTCTCTTAGATTATAAAAAGAAAATCTGTTTCCAAAGAAAACATTTTATTTTTCCATTATTATTTTTTAATTTTAATTTTAAGTAGGCTCCACACCTAACGTGTGGCTTGAATTCATGATCCTGAGATCAGGAGTTGCATGCTGTACTGACTGAGCTAGCCAGGCACTCCCCTGCCCTCTCCCCCCATCTCGCCCCCCAAAGAAAACATTTTAAATAGTACTTTTGCTTTCAAAACATAAAAGATCAGACAAGAATGAAATATTTTTAAATGGCAACCATCAATCCATTTTTCATATTTTATTTTTCATAGCTTTTATTACTATTTGATACATTGTTCTTGTTGTCCACTCCTCTACTAGAATGTAAGCATCTTCAGGGCAAGAACTTTGGTCTTGTTAATTGATATATTCCTAGAACCCACAACAGTACCCAGTATATTGTGGTCACTAAAGAAGGATTGTTTAAATAAATGGATTCCATTCATGTAGTATTTCAAATTAACATTCTTCTAAAGTATTTTACTCTATTCTCCCTCCTTCAGTGTCTAAATGACTTCACCTTCAACATCTCTAAGAAAGTAAGATCAGGTGAAAGCTCCTTAAATTATTTCTCTATTGTCATGTTTTTCTTTCATATCCTACAAACACTTCTAAATTCATCTTTCTTTTTTCAGCAAGAGTTGCCATTCCTATCTAAGGCTCATCTTTCTACTTATGCTCTGAAAATCTGTCTGTTACTACTTTCTCAGGGACTTTTGTCCATCAATAATTTCCTGTCTGCTACATATTACTTCCTATTTTTTCCCTTTGAGCATATAATTATGCTCCAGTCACCCCATCAACTTAAAAATCCTTTTTTAGCTATGTCTTCCTCTATGTGTTACTTTATATACCCTTCCTTTCATATTCCAACTCTTTAAGTAGTCAAGAATACTACTTCCTTATTCCTCTTATCTGCTCCATAATTCACTACAATCTAGCTCTAACTCTTCTATCCTACTGCATAGAGACTACTTTCATTAAAATCACCTAGTCCTTCAACTTGTCAAATACAAAGACTCTTTTCAGTACTTATCTTTGTATCATTTGACAGTTGACCCTTCCTTCTTCTGTGAAGCCATCATCTCCTATTCTTCAATGTCTTTGGGACCTCTAACCACTTGACCCTTCCATTTTCTACTAATTAGTACTTTTAGGTTTTTCTTCTCTATTTAATCCAAAATCCACAATTCATCAAATGAATCACCCTTTTACCATTACCTTCAACTTGTATTTGCTTTCTCCTTGACCTTTGCCCCTTCTATCCTTACAAAAGCTAGTCTCCTTCTATTTTTCCTTTATTAGTTTCCTCTTTTGAAAATTATACTCTGGCTCAAACCTCAGTTATCCAGTTGTTCCCTCCCTCTCTCTCCCTGTCTCTACACACACACACACACACACACACACACACACACACACACAGACCTTGAGTATATGTAAAAACTCAGGGTTTCAATGATTTATATTATATTCTACTTCCTTATGGCAGTCTACCATCAGCACCACCTCCTTTCTTCCATTCCCTGAAGATTTTATATCCTAAATTACTGAACCTTTCTCACATAATCTTGTTCTCCTTGCCATGTCAGCTATTTATTCTCATGGTCATACATTTGACCTTGTCCCTAGCAAGGTCAACTGTCACTTCCTATTTTTGCAGCTTATACCCCCCCCCTTTTTTTTAATGATTTTTCTTGGGTAACTTACTCTTTTTTTTTTTTTTTTTTTTGAGAAAGAGAAAGAGAAACCATGCAAGCAGGAGGGGAGGAGGGAGGAAGGGGCAGAGGGAGAGGGAAAGAAAGAATCTTAAGTAGGCTCCATGATCAGCACAAAGCCTGACATGGGGCTGGATCTCACAACCCTGAGATCATAACCTGAGCCGAAATCAAGAGTCAGATGCTTAACTGAATGAGCCACCCCGGTGCCCCTACACCTTCTTAATACCCAATTTCAAACAACTCTATTTCACTCCCTTCAACTCCATTATCACCTTTAAGCCCTTGATTCTACCCTGCTTTACTCCCTTACTCAACCCTCTCACATAATCTCTTTTCCCCTGAGCTTAAGGTTAATAAATATAATTCATAGTTAATTAGGCATACTTTGGACATGTTGCAGGTTCAGTTTTAGGCTACCACAATAAAGCAAATAGCACAATAAAGTGAGTAAAATGAATTTTTTGGTTTCCTGGTGCATATAAAGTTTTGTTTACACTGTATTGTAGTCTATTAAATGTGCAATAGCCTTATGTCTAAAAACACAATATACATAATTAAAAAATACTTCATTGCTAAAAAATGCTAACCATCATCTGAGTTTTCAGTGAATCATAATCACTGATCACAGTTCACAATAACAAATAATTAAAAAGTTTAAAATATTGCAAGAATTACCAAAATGTAACAGCCACTAAGTGAGCAAATGCTTGAAATGTGAGCAAATGCTTGAAAAATGGCACCTAGCTTGACACAGGGTTGCCATAAACCTTCAATTTATAAAATTCACAGTATCAACAAAGTGCCATAAAGTGAAATGCAATACAATTAAACCTGCATTATAACCCTTACAGTCTCATCTTCCTTCTCCTTTTTAAAATTCACTACACTGGGATCCCTGGGTGGTGCAGCGGTTTAGCGCCTGCCTTTGGCTCAGGGCGCGATCCTGGAGACCTGGGATCAGGCTCCAGGTGCATGGAGACTGCTTCTTCTTCTGCCTATGTCTCTGCCCCCTCCCCCCCACCTCTGTGTGACTATCGTAAATAAATAAAAATTAAAAAAATAAATAAAATTCACTACACTTGCTGGCAAAACCAAAACTTTGTTTAATTCCAATTATCTTCTAACTTTGAGCCTACACCTGTATATTAACCACATCTCTATCTTTTGTAAACTTGATATTCTACCATTTGCAACACATGTTTATGCCCAACACATCTTGTTCTGGACAAACTGATATGCTCAAGCACTGTGCCTGATTTCCTGCCTATCTTGTCACCTCCTCCCCTCCCATGGGCACAATTTCCCAATGCAAACCAGTCTATGCCCAACTGCCCCCTTTATCAGGCCCTCACACTCTGGGCCACTATATACACCTTCCCTAATCGCCCTATAGCCAGGTACCAGACAACTAAGGATGGTCTCTATGTTTCAGAACCCACTGATATTATTCAAACTAGCAATCTTAAGCCTGCTTATCATGCCTTACCTGTACCCTCCCACCAAAACCATAAAAAACATGGGACCACAGTTTCTCCCTTTCCCTCTTCCTGATGTCTGTCTGACCCCAGTGCTTTCCCACGTAGTCCCCTGTGGGACTGCCTGCCCTCTCCTCTTGAAAACTATGAGTAACAGACTATTTTTTTCAGTGGCAATCATCTCCTAATCTGCTGACCTAATACTTCAAGTTTTCTATTAATATGATAGATTTTAATTCAACTTCTGCAGCTAAATGAAGCTGGAGAAAAAATATCTGACCATGATGCCAGATCTCATTTTAAATTATGGATCATTAACTTAAAGTGTCTTTAATGTGCCAGCAATTATACTGTGGTACAAATCACTTTTTACTACACCTTCTAAGGCCACTATTTCATACTTCTCTCTACTTGATTGTCAACATCTACTCTCCTATCTTTTTTTTTTTTAAGGTTTATTTATTTATTTATGATAGACAGAGAGAGAGAGAGAGAGAGAGGCAGAGACACAGGCAGAGGGAGAAGCAGGCTCCATGCCAGGAGCCCGACGCGGGACTCGATCCCGGGACCCCAGGATTGCGCCCTGGGCCAAAGGTAGGTGCCAAACCGCTGAGCCACCCAGGGATCCCCTACTCTCCTATCTTTACTTTCAGCTAATTAAGTGAGAAAATTGAGCTAATCAGGTAACTTTCAAATATTTCCACTGTTACTACTTTGCACCTGATTATATCTATGACTACATTCCTTATTTCTCTCTTGTTACTTTGGATGAATTAGCTATGATTCCAGCTTAGGTCAATTCCTCTACTCATGTACTGGATTCCATTACTTTCTACCTATTCAAGGACATTGTTCTAGTAATTCTCTCATGCATCATGAGCTTTTCTCACTCTACTGCATTATTCCTTTTAGCAGATAAATATGCCATTATTTCTCCTATCTTAAAAAATTTCTCTTGATTCCATCGCTCTACCTACCATCCCATTCATTTTTTCCTTTAATTATAGCAACTCCTTTGAAAGAACTGTCTGTACTTATTGTTTCTAATTCCAGTAAAGTTTTAGCTCTTATCATTCTTAAACCTGATCCAGTAAAGTTTCAGCCCTTATCATTCCACCAAAAGAATTCTTGCCAAAGTCCTGTTACCTCCATAATATTAATTGCCAATGTTCTCATCTTACTTATCAGCAAAATTTACCCAGTTGCTCCTTCTTTGTTCTTTTTTTTCCTTCTTCGTTTTTTTCCTTCCTTCCTTCTTTCCTTCCTTCCTTCCTTCCTTTCTTCCTTTCCCTCCCCCTCCCCTTCCCCTTTCCCTCCTCCTCCTCCTCCTCCTCCTCCTCCTCCTCCTCCTCTTCTTCTTCTTCAACTTGGATTGCAAGATACATTTGTTATCTGGCGCTCTTTCTACTTTTTCTGCAGTGTTCATCCTTGGACTTCTTCCTATTTCTGTCCACACTCATAGCCTAGGTGAACTCATCCAATGCATGATTTAAATACCATCTATATGATAATGACTCCTAAATATATATCTCTAACTATACCATTCCTCTGAACCCTATACCCATATACCTACCTGCCTGCCTGACACCTCTGACTCAAAATTAGCAGGTGAAAAACTGAGCTCCTGACAATCTCACTCTCACCTTGTCCAGCAAACATACTCTTTTTGCAGTCTTCCCCCATTTGTTAAAGGTAATGCTATTTCAGTTGCTTGGGTGAGAAAATTTCAAAGTATATCCTGAGTCCAACCATTTTGTTATCACCCTTGTTGCCACCATCCTGGTACCAATAACTATTCTATCGTTCTTGGATTGTTGCAGTAGCCTTCTAATTTATCTTCTTGCTTAACTTCAATCCCCTGACATCTATTCGCCATATGGCAACCAGAGTGATCCTTTAAAACACAAGTTAGATCATATCACTACTATGCTTAAAATCCTCAATCTGTTTACCATCTCATAAAGCCTAAGTCCTTATTATGACCTAAAAGTTCTACATGTATCCAGTTAGGTCTCACTTCATGTTCAATACTCTTTCTCTTGTATACTTAGCTCTTGTCACACTGGCATCCTTGATATTGCCAGGTATATTTCCCTATTGAAGCCTTTGCCCTTGCTGTTCCTTTTGCTTAAAATGCTCTTCACATGAAATGTACATATGTAACATCCTTTCTTCAGGTCTTTACTTAAAACCACTTTTTTAGTATAGCCTTCCCAGGCTCTCCTATCTAAAATGCCAAATACTCCTCTCAAATATTTCATATCCCCTTGCTTTATTTTTCTCCTTAGGACTTACTACCCAACATAATGCATCTTTTATTTAAATATATTATGAGTTAGCTGTTTATCCCCCACTTAGAATTTAAGTTCCATGAGGGTAAGGATTTGAGGCTGTTTTGTTCCCTACTGTATCCCTAATGTACTAAACACACAGTGGCTGCTTAATGATTATTTGTTGAATAAATAATCTGTAAGTCATTATATCTAATTCAAAACATGCAATTTCATACTTAGATGTTTAATAGCCTACTGGGTGGCTCCAGCTAAATATCTATAAGACACTCAAATGGACCAAGTCCAAGATGGCAGAGACATAAGAGACCTTAGTTTCATCTGGTCCAAGGAATTCAGCTAAATAGCTATCAAATCATTCTGATTATCTGCAAACTCAACTGGGGATCTAAGAAAAGAATACATGCAACTCTATAAATGGAGAACCAACTACTTTCTTCAAGAATGACAAGATGGAAAAACTCACCTCAAAAAAGAGAACAAGAGGAAGTACTGACTGCCTGGGACCTAATCAGCATGGATATAAGTAACATGTCAGTCAGAACTAGAATTCAGAATAATGATTATAAAGATACTACCTGGACTTGAAAAAAACAGAAGACACTAGACAATTGCCTTCTGGAGAAATAAGAGAACTAAAATCTAATCAAGTCGAAATGAAAAAGGCTATTAATGAAATGCAGTAAAAAATGGAGGCTCTAACTGCTAGGATAAATGAGCAGAAGAGAAAATTAGTGATATAGAAGACAAAATGATGGAGACTAAAGAAGCTAAGAAAAAAGACAACTACTGGATCACAAGGGGAGAATTTGAGAGATAAGTGATACCATAAGTGAAACAATGTTAGAATAATTAGGATCCCAGAAGAAGAGGAAAGGGGTGGTGGTGGCAGAAGATATATTGGAGCAAATTAGAACAGAGAACGTCCCTAACCGGGGGAAGGAAGCAGGAATTCAAGTCCAGGAGGTGCAGAGAACTCCCCTCATAATAAAAATAGGTCAACACCTTGCTATATGAGTGAAATTTGCAAATCTCAGAGATAAAGAGAAAAATCCTGAAAACAGCTTGGGACAAGAAGTCTCTAACTTACAAGGTTAGAAACATTAGGCTGGCAGCAGACCTATCTACAGAGACCTGGCAGGCCAGAAAGGACTGGCATTACACATTCAGGGTACTAAGTGAGAAAAATATGCAGCCAAGAATATTTTATCCAGCAGGGATGTTATTCAAAATAGAAGGAGAGATAAAAAGCTTCTAGGACAAACAAAAACTGAAAGAATTTGTGATCACTAAACCAACCTTGCAAGAAATATTAAAGGGGATCCTTTAAGTGAAGAGAGCCCAAAGGTAACATAGACTAGAAAGGAATAGAGACAGTATACAGAAACAGTGACTTTACAGGTAATACAATGGCACTAAATTTGTATCTTTCAATAGTTACTCAGAATGTAGATGGGCTAAATGCCCCAATCAAAGGATACAGGGTATCAGACTGGATAAAAAAGCAAGACCCATCGATATGTTGTCTGCAAGAGGCTCATTTTAGACCTAGACATCTTCAGATTGAAAGTGAGGAGATAGAAAACCATTTATCATGCTAATGGACATCAAAAGAAATCTGGGGTAGCAATCCTCATATTAGACAAATTAGATTTTAAACCAAAGACTGTAATAAAGGATGAGGAAGGACACCATATCATAATTAAAGGGTCTATCCAACAAGATATAACAATAAATATTTATGCCCCTATCATGGGAGCAGCCAATTACATAAACTAATTAATAACAAAATGAAAGAAATACACTGATAACAATAGTAGTACGGGACTTTAACACCCCACTTACTGCAATGAACAGATCATCTAAGCAGATGGGAGAAAAAAGAGCTTTGAATGACATACTGGACTATATGGACTTCACAGATATATTCAAGCATTCCATCATCAAGCAACAGAATACACATTCTTCTTGAGTGCACATGGAACATTCTCCAGAACAGATCACATACAGGGTCACAAATCAGGTCTCAAATTGTACAAAAGACTAAGATCATTTCCTGCATATTTTCAAACCACAATGCTTTGAAGATAGAACTCAATCACAAAAGGAAATTTGGACAGAACTCAAATACATGGAGGCTAAAGAGCATCCTACTAAAGAATTAAAGGGTCAACCAGGAAATTAAAGAATTTAAAAACTGATGGAAACAAATGAAAACAGAACTTTTCAAAACCTTTGGGATGCAAACCATGAGAGACTCCTAACTCTGGGAAACAAACAAAGGGCTGCAGAAGGGGAGGTAGGTGGGGGGATGGGGTAACTGGACAATGGGCACTAAGGAGGGCACTTGATGGGATGAGCACTGGGTGTTATAGTATATGTTGGCAAATTGAATTTAAATAAAAAAATTAGATAAGAAAAAAAAACCCAAAACCTTTGGGATGCAGTAAATGTGGTTCTAAGAGGTAAGTGTATAGCAGTACAAGCCTTTCTGAAGAAACAAGAAAGGTCTCAAATACACAACCTAACTTTACATGTAAAAGAGCTGGAAAAAGAACAGCAAATAAAGCCTAAACCCACCAGGAGAAGAGAATTAATAAAGATTAGAGCAGAAATCAATGAAATAGACACCAAAAGAATAGTAGAACGGATCAATAAACTACGAGCTGGTTCTTTGAAAGAATTAATAAGATTGATAAACCCCTGGTCAGACTTATCAAAAAGAAAAAAGAACTCAAATAAATAAAATCATGAATGAAAGAGGAGAGACCACAACCAACACCAAAGAAATACAAACAATTATAAGACCATATTATGAGCAACTACATGCCAACAAATTAGGCAATCTGGAAGAAATGGATGAATTCCTAGAGATGTATAAACTACCAAAACTGAAACAGGGAGATAGAAAACCTGAACAGACCCATATCTGGCGAGGAAATTGAAGCAGTAATCAAAAATCTCCCAACAAACAAGAGTCCAGTGCCAGATGGCTTTCCAGGGGAATTCTACCAAGCATTTAAAGAAGAACTTTTCTGAAGCTGTTTCGAAAAAACAGAAATGGAAGGAAAACTGCCAAACCCTTCCTATGAGGTCAGCATTACTTTGATCCTAAAACTAGACAAAGACCCCACCAACAAGGAGAATTACAGACCAATATTCCTGATGAACATGGATGCAAAAGTTCTCACCAAAATACTAGCCAATAGGACTCAACAGTACATTAAAAGAATTATTCACCACGACCAAGTGGGATTTATTCCTGGGATGCAAGGGTGGTTCAACACTTGCAAATCAATCAACGTGACAAATTACATCAATAAAAGAAAGGACAAGAACCATATGATCCCCTCAATAGATGCTGATAAGGCATTTGACAAAGTATAGCATCCTTTCTGGATTAAAACTCTTCATAGAGTAGAGATAGAGGGGAACATAGCTCAATATCATAAAAGCCATATATGAAAAGGTCCCAATGAATAACATTCTCAATGGGGAAAAAAATGCGAGCTTTTCCCCTAAGGTCAGGAATATGGCAAGAATGTTCACTCTCACCACCGTTGTTCAACATAGTACTAGATGTCCTAGCTTCAGCAATCAGACAACAAAAAGAAATAAAAGGCATCTGAATTGGCAAAGAAGCCAAATTCTTACTCTTTGCAAATGACATGATATTCTATGTGTAAAACCTTAAAGACTCCACCCCAAAATTGCTAGAACTCATAACAGGAACGCAGCATAGTGGCAGGATATAAAATCAAGGCACAGAAATCAGTTGCATTTCTATACACTATGAATGAGACAGAAGAGAGAAATTAAGGAATCAATTCCATTTACAGTTGTACCAAACCCCATAAGATACTTAGGAATAAATCTAACCAAAGAAGCAAAGGATCTGTACTCAGAAAACTATAGAATGCTCGTGAAAGAAATTGAAGAAGACACAAAGAAATGGAAAAACATTCCATGCTCATGGATTGGAAGGACAAATATTGTGAAAATGTCTATACATTCAATGCAATCTCTATCAAAATATCACCAACTTTTTTCACAGAGCTGAGACAAATAATCCTATAATTTGTATGGAACCAGAAAAGACTGCAGAGAGCCAAAGGAATACTGAAAAAGAAACAAAGATTGATGGAACAGAGTAGAGAATCCAGAAATGGACTCTCAACTCTATGGTCAACTAATCTTTGAGAAAGTAGGAAAGAATATCCAATGGAAAAAAGTCTCTTCAACAAACTGTGGGAAAATTGGACAGCCACATGCAGAAGAATGAAATTGGACCATTTCCTTGTACCATACACAAAAATAGACTCAAAATGGATGAAAGACCTAAATGTGAGAGAAGAATCCACCAAAATCCTAAAAGAGAACACAGGTAGCAACCTCTGTAACCTCAGCCACAGCAACTTTTTGCTAGACATGTCTCCAAAGGCAAGGGAAACAAAGGCAAAAATGAACTATTGGGACTCATCAAGATAAAGAGCTTTTGTACAGCAAAGGAAATAGTCAACAAAATCAAAAGGCAACCAACAGAATGGGAGAAGATATTTGCAAATGCCTTATCAGACAAAGGGCTAGTATCCAGAATCTATAATGAACTAATCAAAATCAACAACTAAAAAATAAATAATCCAGTCAATAAATGGGCAGAAGACATAGACATTTCTCCAAAGAAGACCTCCAAATGGCCAAGAGATACTTAAAAAAAAAATGCTGAACATCACCCAGCATCAGAGAAATACAAATCAAAAACACAATGAGATACCACCTCACACCAGTCAGAAGAGCAAAAATTAACCACTCAGGAAACAACAGATGTTGGTGAGGATGTGGAGAAAGAGAAACCCTCTTATGCTGTTGGTGGGAATGCAAGCTGGTGCACCCACTCTGGAAAACAGTATGGAAGTTCCTCAAAAAGTTGAAAATAGAGCTACCCAATAACCTTCCAGTTGCACTACTGGATATTTATCCTAAAGATACAAATGTAGTGATCTGAAGGGGCACCTGCACCCCAATGTTTATAGCAGCAATGTCCTCAATAGCCAAACTATGGAAAGAGCCCGGGTGTCTGTCAACAGATGAATGGATAAAGAAGATGTGGTACATATACAGAATGGAATACTACTCACCCATAAAAAAAAGAAATCTTGCCATTTGCAATGATGTGGATAGAACTAGAGGTTATTATGCTAAGTGAAGTAAGTCAATCAGAGAAAGACAATTATCACAGATCTCACTCATATGTGGAATTTAAGAATCAAAATAGAGGATCATAGGGGAAGAGAGGAAAAAATAAAACAAGATGAGATCAAAGAGGGAGACAAACCATAAGAGGTTCTTTTTTTTTTTTTTTTAAGATTTTTATTTATTCATAGAGACAGAGAGAGAGAGAGGCAGAGACACAGGCAGAGGGAGAAGCAGGCTCCATGCAGGGAGCCCGACGTCGGACTCAATCCAGGGTCTCCAGGATCACGCCCTGGGCTGCAGGCGGCGCTAAACCGCTGCACCACCGGGGCTGCCCCATAAGAGGTTCTTAATCATAGGAAACAAATTGAAGGTTGCTGGAGGCAAGAGAGGTGAGGGGATGGGGTAACTGGGTGATGGACATTAAGGGGGCACATGATATAATGCACACTGGGTATTATATAAAACTGATTAATCGGGATCCCTGGGTGGCGCAGCGGTTTAGCGCCTGCCTTTGGCCCAGGGCGCGATCCTGGAGACCCAGGATCGAGTCCCACGTCGGGCTCCCGGTGCATGGAGCCTGCTTCTCCCTCTGCCTGTGTGTCTCTGCCTCTCTCTCTCTCTGTGACTATCATAAATAAATAAAAATTAAAAAAAAAAAACTGATTAATCATTGACCTCTATCTCTGAAACTAACAATATATGTTAATTGAATTTAAATTAAAAAAATAAAGGAATGGATTTGAAAATAAAAAAAGACATCTCAAACCAAATAGATGCCTAATGAAATATCATATTTACTCATAAACCAGTTCTTTCTACTCTCTATAGGACCCAAATAGAAATGAATTAGTGAATGATGTTACATTTATCAATTACCTAGTTATTGGGATCTCTTGAGAGAGGATTATCAGTGAACCCCCTCCATCTTCATACTTATAAGTTTTATCAGAAGGAACCATGTTTATTATGTCCATAGTTACAGTATAGCTCTTAGCATTCTGCCTGGCAAAGTAAGAAATCAGAAAATACAGACCACTTTTTGAAAGAAATTGAAAGAAGTACCTGTAGCAATTATGTGAGAAATTTATGGTACATCTCTAACTACTTAGAAAATATGTTTTCAAAAGGGGCAAATTAGAGAAGATAACCACTTTGAGGTTTCAAGAGGTAACCACTTTGAAAACCATTACACCTGAAAACAGTCATCATACAAGTGGTCATGTAGAGCTCTATGGACATTCTTGAGTTTTCCAAAGCAGGGACCTAATTTGTTTTGACTCCTGCATCTTCAGTATCTAGGCAATAACAAAAGTATAAGGCATTAAATAGGTATCTGTTGAAAGAACTCCTGATAATCACTTCCATGAAAACAGGGGCAAATGACATTAAAAACATGCTATCCATCCACAAATCTTGCTATGAAATAAATAATCACAAGGAAAAATAAGTGTGGCTTGTGAAAGTTTCTGTATTTAGCCCCTTATTTTAATGAGATGATGGTAATTTCCATCTAAAACCAATAAATTTCTTCCACTTATTCAAGTTATTTATAAAACACTGTACATAAGGTAAGGCCTTGTGCTACACACTGGCAAGGATACAATATGAATCAGATCTATGAGCCCTAAGGAGCTTACAATCTAATAGATAAAACATGTATATGATTATAATAGAAGTACAAAATTTTAGGTGCCACAAAGGAAGTACACAGAAGATGAAATGAGCATTGTGGTAAGATTACTTTGGATGAGAAGTATGAACAGAGAAATCACGACAGTGACATCTGACTTAGGCCTTAAATTTAAATAGAATTCAAAAGAAATATTTGGGATGTGCATGTATTTGTATTTGGTGCAGGAGGAGGTGAAGGAGGACAAGGGTATTGGAGCAGAGTGAAAAATGCACCCTGAGGAAAGACCTTTGTGAACGAGAGTAGAAAAGCATGTGGTATGTACAGGGAATCCTAAATAATTCAATTAAATGCATGAAGGAAAACAAAGTTAACCAAAAACAAAAGAGCCAGGCTATGTTTTTGGATTTTTTTTTTTTTTTTTTTTTTACAAAAGCAAGAGAGTGGCTTTGAAGGTTTTTAAGCAAAAGAGTAAAGTGACCTAAACAATGTTCCAAAAATATTTAACTGTATGCAGGAACATATGCAGGAACATAGTAGAAGTAAGACCATTAGTTAGATGCTATGGGAATAGTTCAGGTGAGAAGTAATCAAGGCTTAACATGGAGCAGCAGATATAGACATAAAACAAATACAAGATACACCTTGTGTTAAGCATGTCTTTTTATTTTTCGCATTTTGGTGTTTTGACATCAAAGAACTTGCTGACCCTGGAGGGACTGCCCCACCCAAGGTTAATCAAATCCTATACATAGTAAAAGATTTACCCACAAGCACCCTTACATCTGCAAACCAGCCAATCCAGAGCCTAACCCTTACCAACTCCTTTTCTCAGGCTCTCAAATCTCTTTCTGGGTCACTATCCACCCGCCCTAATCCCCCTTACAACAGGAACCAGAGCCTTTTGAAATTATCCAAACGAGCCAATTCTAAACCTGTTTGTTCTGCTTTGTCTATTCCTCCCACAGAAACCACAATAAAGGTTCTTGTCCATGTTTCCTCTTGCTTGTTCTATCTCCTGACTGGCCCTTGTACTTTCCTATGTGGAACCCTGTGTGGCAATGGCATACCATGCCTCCTTTTTCTATAGATCCATGAATATTAAAAAAAAAAAAAAAAGACTTCTCCCCTCGTAAGAGTCATTTCCATGTCTATAAAACATAAAAACATATCTTAGGCACCCTTAAAAGATAGCAGATACAGAACTGATAGGACTTGGTAACAGATAATAACAATGCCACTTAAACTTTAAATTTCAAAGAACATCCACCTGTATTTTATAATTTAATTCTTATAATAACTTGTAAGATATTTAAAGTCATGTTTTACAAGTAAGAAAGCTTAAACTCAAAGGTCTATTTAAATGCTCAAACTCATCCAATAATTCATCTGTTTCTTTATTTTTACATTAAGGTTAATAATAGTACGTATCTCATACAGTTAAGGTGGGGATTAAGTTAGTTTTCTAAAACACAGTTAAAAAGTTCAATTGTAGACATGTTCATATTAGATATCAGTGATATCTTGGTGTAGCTGTCTGGTGGCAGTTCAAAATGCAAGAGTAAAGTGAATTTCAAGGAACAAAAGTTAGAGTTGGAGATTCAGATTTGAGAATCTTTGCATGGAGATGATAGTAAATGAACAGAGTCCTAAAATAAAAACCTAAAGGCACAAAGAGAAGGTAACAGAGCTAGAGGGAGAAGCTGGAGATAAAAGAAACCAGAAAAGTAGCATTTAGACCAGTAATAAGTGAGCCAATAAAGCTCAGGGTTGAGGAGAGGAAGATCAATATTGTCAAATGCTACAGAGAGGCAGAAAAGTTAAGAAAGCCCATTGAATTTGATGACTTTTGAAAGCTTTCAGTCACTCATTACTGACCTTTGAATAGAAACAGAGACAACAGACTGCAAGGGTTAAAGAATGAACATAGATATTTCTGGTTCAACATGTAAAGACCACAAGTCACCAATCTTGTTTTTATCACAAGAAAGACTTAGCAAACTGAAAATCAACAGGTCTCTTTAGATCCATCAGATCAGTTTATAGATAAACCACTGGCCCCAAAGTTGGACAAGCAGGAGAAAGAGAATCACAATTTACTGGGAACAAACTCTGCAACTAGGGTGTTTGGTAGGAAATAATAGGTAGTGAATGGTAGGAAAACTTAAAGTGTAATTGACTGCTGGAGACTGAGTGTAAACTAATTTTAAAGATAAAAACTCTCAGGGCCCAGTCTCACTCACCGAGCCCTACAAAGACACCCATCAGCCTCTCAGGAAGATGATCAGAGAAAAATGCCCTCATAATTCCAGCATGGGAATAGGACATAACCATTCTAAAATATACCCAGAATTTTCAGTTTTCCTTAACAAAGGTCTGGCTTCAAGGAAAACTATTTTAGCAGAGCCTAATCAACATGGGGGAAGGGAAATAAATACACAACTCCAAGTTTTCCTCTACATTTCTTGTTCTACCTGAGAAGGAAAAAAATATGAGAAAGACTTTTGAAGGTCATAGCTCAAGGTCAAAGGTCCACTAAAAGACTAAGACCTAATTATAGGATTATGGAACATTTTCTCTCCCCTCAATATCTTACCATCACACCAATAGGTCTCCTTCCTGTACAATAACAGGGGATTGAAATAGGAAGAGCTGCAAGGCTCAGGCTCCAAGGAGTCTCTAGGGGAATGTAAAAAAAAAAAAAAAAAAAAAAAAGAGAGACAAAAAGAAGGACACTGGAGGAAATTGAAGCCTCATAAACCTACTGCTACAGTAAACACAGCCTAATTCCTAGCCAGATAAACATAAAATCTCACACTAAAGGCTTATTTACTTCAGTTCATATTACATGATGCAACACGTTCAGCTTTTAAACAAAAAATTACACAGCACATCAAAGGGCAAAAAACAGTCTGAAGAAACAAAGCAAGCATTAGAGCAGACTAAGATATAGTAGAAATTTTGGAATTGCCAAGAATGGGAATTTAAAATAATTATTCTTAATATGGTAAGAACGCTAATAAAAAAAAAGTGGACAGGTAACATGAAAACTCAAAGAACTGAAAGGAAATGCATAAATTTGTAAGAGAGTAGAATAGAGGGACTGGGCAGAGAAGTGGGATAGGGGCATTGAAGAAAGACTGGCTGTTTTATCACGCTGGGAGATTGTTACGCTAATGGTAAACACCTAATACAGAAAAAATGGGAGAAAGTAAAAAAATGTTAAATACACGTTTCATGAGATCCTTTCCAAGATCAGCATTAAATCTAAAAGGAAGAAGATGAGAAATAACATATTAGGTCAAACAAATGGTTGTAATTTTAAAATCTGAAATTTTGCTTTGACTGGATAACATGGCTATCTAAAAAAGTGAAGGTTATACTACTTCCCACCTGATTCTTTCCTTAATAGGTAATCTGTTATGAATCTGCCCTTATTTAGGAAATCCCCAAGAGAATTCATGAATTCAGCTTAATTTTACTTTGAGATTTCCATACCTATAAGTATAAACAAAAACCAGACAGGATGCACAGTAACCAATATTACTCACATACATTATTCATTCGTTCAGTAAGCAAATAGAATGCTTTCTTCATTCAAGGCAATGGCAGTGAACAGAACAAAAATGTCTGTCCTATGGAATACCATAGTTTGGGTGAAGACACACTGATGAACATGTATATTATATACCAAGTAGAGATAAGTTTTATAGATAAGTTTAAACCAAGATTGAGGAACTGGAAGGGCTAGGAATTAGAAGTATTATATTACTTTATGAGAAGTGGTTAGAGAAGGACTTTTTGATAAGATGACATCTGAAGGAAATAAGTGAGTCATGAAAGTATGTGGAGGTGCAATATTCCAAAGAACAGCAAATGAAAAAAAAAAAAAAAACTCCACAAAAAAACAGCAAATGCACTGGCCGTAAAGTGGGAAAATAATGTGTCTGATATTGTTGTGGAACAATCAGCCAAAGGGAAGAGTCCAAAGTGAGATCCTGTGGGGCTCTGTAATGATGTGAGTTTTTACTGAATGAAATGGAAAAAACTGGAGGGCTTTGAGAAGAGCCATAGTGACTACCATGTGTAGGGTGTTAGTAAGAAGACCATTTAGCTGGTTACTATAATGTTACAGGGACTTCTATTAGTCTTGATTTATTTTGCGGGTAAAAATGATAGAATCTGCTGATGGAGTGGGGCATTAGAGAAGCCAAAAGAAACTGCAAAGTTTTTTTACTGAGTAACTAGAGGAGCAGAAACTGCTATCTAATGAAATGGCAAAGACTGCAGAGTAGAGAAGAGGGGGAAATAAGGTTAGTTCTGCATATGAATTATGAGATGCCTATTAACTTCTAAGTACAGATGTTGATTTTCTTGAAGTCTGGTTTTTGGAAGAGGTGCCGGCTAGAGATATAAATTTATGAATCATCAGTGTACAGGTGATTTTTAAAGGCATAAGACAAGAGTGAAGGAAAGGGGTCTAAAGACTGACTGCAGCAGCACTCCAATATTTAGATATGGGAAAGAAGAAAAGGTACCACCAAAGTATTTTGAAAAGAAGTAGCCACAAAACAAGGAGAGAACTAGGGAGGAGTGGGGTCCCAGCAACCAAATGAAATGATTCAAAACGAGAAGCGGAAGGGCTAAGAAACTGAGAAATAAGACCTTGCATTTTGATGGGCGCCTATTGCCGACCTTCACAAAAAAAACAAAACAAAAAAAAACCGGTTTCGGTGGAGTGGTAGAATGGACAAAGGGCCCTGAGAACCATATTCAAGAGAGAATGTAAGGGTCTCTCCCAGGAACTTTCAGAGTCCTGGTAAGAATGATAAGCTGGGCTGCAGATTGGAGGAGAGATGCTGAAGGTCTGAGAAGAGAGAACAAAAGTGGTCTGAAGTGTAGGAGAGCGGATGAATGAGGAAACTTTAGTGCGGCTGCTGGGGCAGCACCAAGGCATCTTTTGAGGTTTGCAAGCAAAACAAGTCCTCAGAGCTGTGCGCTCTCCTCCAGCTTCTCTCTCCGGTGTTGCAGAAACGGCAGAACGTCCTTCGCAGGAATGGGTTTTAAAGCACGGAGGCAGGAGGTTTTAGAGCACCTGGACCACAGAGCACAGTGAACCTGCGGGCTGAATGGGGGCAACAAGCTTGACCGGCTGACCGGAAAAACCACCCCCGGAGTGTCGGGAGGGAGAGCGGTTCTAAACAAAGCAGATCTTTTCCCGTAGGGCGAACACGGCAGTTGGGGGGTGGGGGTGGGGTGGGGGTGGGGGCCCAATAAGGCCGTACGAGGCCGAGGAAGGGGACGCCGAGGCAGGAGAGCCCCGAGGGCCGTCTGAGCACGGATGCAGGAGCCCGGGTCTAAAAGAGCTCCGTCAGGGCCCCAGAAGGGTGGGCTAAGTTCTCGGCGCCGGACTTACAGCCAGAGGTTCTGCTGCTTGCGGCTGTTTCCTGGAGAGGTGGGCATGGTGGCGACAGGCGGCGGAGTGCTCGGCCCCCCCCTCCCTAGCTGCTTCCGGACTCGCTGGACCCCGACGCCCGGCGCTAGCGGCTCCGGCTGAGGCTCCGGAATGTTTGCCGGGCGTCATGGAGACGGAGGAGCCCCGGCTCAACAAGCGGCCGCGCGGTTGGCTGGCGGCTGGAGACCGAGAGGAGGGCGGAGGCGAAGGGGAGGGCAGAGGGTTGGTGGAGCAAGAGGAAGCTCCGGACGACGACTAGAAAAAGGAGGCGGGCGGCCCGGGCCCCAGGCCCCGCCCAGGTTCTGAGTCTCCCCGGCTGCAGGCGGATGGATGGGGCTTCTTCAGGCGGTGGCGGCAGCAGTGAAGGTGGCGGCGGCAGCAGCGGCAGCGGCTGTAAGTGCAGCCTCCATACACCATCTCTCCTCTCCTAGTCCTGATTGGGACGAGGGGCTCCTAAGGTGTCCCCGCTCCCCTTTCTCCCCCTCCCCTCCCCCACCGTAGAGCACCGCCCGGAAGACCCTTAACTTCCGGGGAGGGGCTGCAAGAGAACGCGCCCGGCCCGCTCCCCCCTCCCGGAGGGCGCCGGCCCCCCCGAGGCGCATGCGCAGCTGCCCTCCTCCGCGCTCCCCCTCCCAGCCCGGTCTTTTGCTTTGGTGGCGGCGGCGGCGGCGGCGGCGGCGGCGCGCTGGGAATCCGCTGCGGTGTGAGTTCGTCTCGCCCAGTTTGCTTCCGCCCCTTTCTCCTGTCGGCCCCGAATACGGTCGGGGTGGGGCTAAGCTGACCATCCCCCCTGTGGCTCCGCCTCTTTTCCCCTGTGGATACGGGTTCGGTCCCAGCCCCTGGGAGGCTCCTGCTTGCACTGCAGTGCCCCGTGGTGAGCGGGGTCCTGGGCGGGCCAGCCCATTTCGGAGGGGAGTGAGGGAGGGGAGAGACACTGGAGGAGGGCATTGAGATGAAGGAACAAGGCCCTGCCAGCCCGTGGGAAGATCCCTGGGGACAGATGCCTACCCCTCCTTGAAATGGCCTTGTTCTTGCAGCTTTTCGTGGAAAGACCTCTGGCTTGGAGCCCATCTCTGGTCCCCGTTTGCTGTGTGACCTTGGGCAAGTCACTGCCCCTCTCCGGGCCCCTGTTATCCTTAAAGCTTCCTCCAACGCTTAAACTCTTAATTTTGCAGAAAAGCTTATGCAGTTACAAGACTGGCCCTTCTACTGAGGCCGCTTAGCCCAGATGACGCGGAGTTGACCGAACCTTCTTTCTTCAGTCATGGATGGAATGAGGCGACCTATTTATTGGGCCGCTTTTATTCCTTGACCGTCGGTTACCAATTGCATGTCTCAAGGCTAATTAATGTTTTCCTAAAATTGTCATGGGATCCTTGTCCTAATTCTTGGCTATCTTTTAAAAATTAGAGACAGGCTGAGAATTAGAGACATGGTGAGCTTGTGGTATCATCGTCTCTGGGCTCGTTACTACTGAGGCTCTCTTTCTTTGATCCAGATGGTGTGGTGGCTCGATTCTCCCAGTGCCTGGCTGAGTTTCGGACGTGGTTAAGAACCAACTGGTTGAGGTTCAATGCAGACAAGACGGATGTGATGCTGGTAGGCAGGGGCACACTTGGAGATTAAGGGAGGGAAAGTCCAAACTCCCTCAAGTAATATAAATACTCCGTTACCCTTTCTGTATATTCCAGTGTTTGAGAATTGATGATAGGCCAATAATTTCCAGAGTTGGGGGTGAGATAAAAATAACATGTCAACAATATTAGGGCTATAAAAATAACATTTTGTGATAATCTGATAAAGTGGGGTCATTCGATAAAACTCTTTATGTAAAAAAAAAAATTATGGAAAAAAAACCCTGTTACTTGAAGAGACAAAAGGCTATGTAAGTGTTTTGGGGTGGCATTAATAATAAAAACTAAACTAACAAAAAGATGATGCTGATTCTTGCATAGATGTGGGGCTTCCGAATGTATTGCATTACTGCTTTGTAACCTGCGTTCTGCATACTAAAGTAAAGGTAAACTCTCAATTTATCAGATATCCTTTTTAAATTTTTTGATATGCAGGTATTTTCAACCAAATTAATAGATATTTGTCAATTTTTACCTGCATTTCATGTGTAGGTTGACACTTTCAAATAAAAATTTTAGTAAATAGTCTATCAATCTCAGAAGGACTCACAGACTCTGAAAATGGTTAGGTAGAGAATTTGTTTTTAAGATTTTGAATCTGCTGCATTCAAACAGTCCTAGAGCCTAAATTGTTACAGGTATTTTCTTGGAGCATTATGAGAGGTTCCTGGGTTGCATAACATTTTGTTTATGTAGTATAGGTATATATCTTATATTTGAGTCAAGTATTGGTCCTGAATAAAAGGTTATATTTCTTAGGTATATGTAAACTGCCAAAGACTTTTATTTATTGGTTAGTTTAAGGTACTGGCTGAAGTAAAATTGTGACCTTAAAAGGCTTTTGTTAAAACCAAAATAATAATTGAAAGGGGTGTGTGTGTGTGTGTGCGCGCGCGTGTGTGTGTGAGTGTGTGAGATAGCTTCTATAAAAATATTTAATGACTTTTAATGGAGTATCTAGTAAATTGCTTAAAAATGATTTCCAAATATGATAGCAGTTTTGAGAAACTTAAATGTGGTGAAAGTTAATGTTAGTTTGCCTGAAACTAAGGAAGCCTTTAGGTGGGGAATGGGAGCTCAAGAGGCATTTATTCAGGCTTTGTATAGTGGTTTGTTTGTTTGTTTGTTTTGGGACATTAGCCACAAACCTCACATAAAATTGGAATTAACCACACTTTTTAGTTTAACTTTAAAATATTTTATTATCCAATTCTAACAATTACCATTTTAGATATCACATTAATAAATACTATATAAACGGTAATGATTTTAAACAGCTCATAGGTATTGGTGTATTTTTTCATACCTTTAACTCTGTTATGTCTTATTTTTAGGTCTTCTAGTATTATCGGTAGGCATTAAAGATTTATATTTTGTTAACCTAAGTATAAATATTGATTGTTTGCACTTAAATACAAAGAAGACATCTGTTGAATTAATCCAAAGTGCTGAAAAACTCAGGGAAGTGGATGGAAGTAACAAGGAGATAGATTCTGGTTTAATAAAAAGAAGAATGTTCTAAACGTACAGTTTTTTCTGAAAAGAGCAGCCTCTTCATCAGACAGTAAGTCATTGAAGGTGTTTTAGCATAGGCAGAAAAGCCTGATAGTGGGGACACGTAACGAGGGATTCCTATCTAGACAAGGTAGAAATTGACTGAAAGACCTCTAAGGTCCCATCCAACACTAAGATGGTGTGTGGCTCATGAATGTTACTTTTCATATATTTGATACTGAGGAGGTAAGCAAGAGTTTTTGAGAAAAACTTTACTTTCCTTAAAGTGGTTAAATTTTGAAGGATAAGTATATCATGAGAATAAAATGGGAATAAAACTATACTGAATTCATTAGTAATGTGTTACTAATGCCTTAACAATATTGGAGCTATTTCTAACTTTATATATTTTTAGAATATCTAAGCCTAAAAAATGGACTGAACCCGCATTTACTAAAAAGGGAGGAGAAAAACATAGAGGGAATTTTTCCTCTAAGTGATGCCACTTAAAATTAATAAAAATGATTCACAATATTAATAAACTTAAAAGTCATTTATCGGTAAGAAGGATTCCCTTCAAATAAGTCCCAGATCCGATTTTCCTGACAATTTCAGAATTCATTCTGTAGCCTAAGGGGCCATGATCCCCAGCTTTTTAATCATAATTGGGATTTTTTTGTTGAGGTTTAACTTAAGAATCAAAGAGTAAATGGGCTTAAGCAAGCAAGTTATTCCTGTACCTTGCATTTTGACAATACTTTTTAATTTCTGTGAACTAAATTTCATATATTAGTTTAAATGGAAAATCCTCCTTTATCCCATGTTATTTTAAAGCCTGAGTTTCTACCTCTAGGCCCCTTATTCTGTCTTTACCCACCCCAGGTCTATGCACATCAATTGTTCTTTGTCTTCAGCTGTTTTCCATCAAACATCTCAAAGTGAAAACTATTTAAACAGAAACTGACTTTTCAGAAACTGTTTTTTGAGTCCAAAGGACTAAGGTAATTCAGTAGGGTAACTCTATGTACCTGTGCTAAAATATTTATTCTCCCCCCAAGGAATCCTGAAAAACACTTTTATAAAAGTATTCTAAAAAAATAAAGTGAAAATACTGTACAGTACAGTTAATGGTAAAAATTGTTTGTAGATTTGGGAACCTTAAAGTTTTCCTTTCTCTTCTTTCCCTTGCTTTTCTTTCAGTAGAAAATGTGCATCAGATGTTTATGTTTAATTGGTTTACAGACTGTCTGTGGACTCTTTTCCTGTCAAATTACCAGGTAATGTCCTTTCACTTAGCAGCTACTTCATATACCTGTAAATGCACAAATTATTCATGCACAAATATTATCGGACATAAGAATTTCAAGTTAATGTTGAATCTTTGGAAAAAGGAAACTGCTTAATAGAGTGTAGAATTTTAAGGGAATACAAATAATTTAAGAAAACAGCCCATATTGCATTGTAAGTTGAGTATTAAAGAAAAATTGTAAATGTGCACATTTATGCAGTATATGGTGGTGCTGGCATCACATTATTTGGAAGGAATGACTTTTTATATTTGGTTGATTTGGGTAATCATTTTTGAAATTGCATTAAGAACCCTTGAACATTTAGGGGAAAACAATCTTTTTGAAATTAAGATTTTTAAACTCCTGGTTGAGTAAAATATGTTAGTGCATGTTTTAATATCACCTTTGCATTAGCCAGTATCTGCCTTAGTAGTGGAAGGGAAACATGTTTGTTATTTTGCAATCATTGGCGGTGCAGTCATGAGAGTTGGCGTTGAAGGCCAATTGGCAGTTCTAGGCCAAAATTTTAAAATAAACTTTCAAATTGCTGGCATTTCAGGCATTGCAAATAAGCAGGTTTTCCCTAGATGCAGTCAAGTCAGAGATTACGAATATCCATCAAAGAGCAGCTTTTCAGTATCTCGCATTTAGAAAATTTCTCTAATTGTGCAAAATCCAAACGTTGCACAATTATGTTGCTCCTGGCATCTCAGGAAGTGTGTGAGGGGAAAAAAAAAAAAAGCCAGGGAGGTGTGAGGACAGCAGACTACCTGTATCCACAGCCCCTTTCCTTAATCTCTGCTCTGACCTCTAGGATTTGGGGATGTGGGATTTGACATTCCCTGTCAGGAATCAACTGAAATACTTGTCAAGAGACAGCCGCTTTCAAAGCGCTCTACTTTGCGCCCTTGCCCTTGTTGCATCACAGCGACATCCGTTTTCCAGCAAATGCACTTCAAAAAAGGCCTACATGTAGAACACAACGTGTCTTTTCCGCTGCGCTGTGAAGGCTGAACGCGGCTTTTTGGGGCACTTTTCCTTGCCCTCTCTGGTCCCTTAGGGCCCTCTCCTTCAGCGGGCGTCGCGGACCGGCCAGGGCGGGGGAGGCGCCCCGCGCGGAGATGCCCACCTCCCCCCAACACCCACCTTGGCTCCGCCCCCTCCGCGCTCCTCCCCGGCAAGGCTGCCGCGGGGCCGCGCGCGCGCCCCTTGTGCGCGCGCGCGCGCCGGCTTTTTCCCTCCGGTCCTGCTCAGCCCGGGCGCCGCGAGGGGGCGGAGTGGGGTGTGGTGGGCGCGCTCGGGCGGCTCCTGCGCGTTCCCGCCGAAGCAGCGGCGGCGGGAGCGGCCGAGGCGGCGGCGGCGGCGGCGGCTGGAGTCCTGTAGCCGAGTCTCACATCCGGGTTCTGGCCGTGACCCAGCTGCGGCCGCCGCGGAGATGTGACCCGTCAGTACGGCAAATATGGCGGAGGTAAGGGAGCGAGCTCCCCCTCCCCGTCCCGGAGCCGGGCGCCCCCGGGCCCTGGCCGGGGAGGAGTGGAGTGGGCCTGGCTAGGAGAGGCCCAGCCCTGCTGGCGCCACTGCCCACCTGTTGTCCGGAACAGGCCGCGCTTTTGGGCGGGAGCTTTCCCTGGAACTTAGTTGGGATGGGTCCGGGGGCAGGAGGAGGCGGAGGCGCAGTTGGACTTCGGGGGCAGTTTGAAGGGTCGAGCGCTGCGTGGTAGTGCGTGCCGAGGGGGTGCGGGGGTGCGGGGGTGGGCGCCCGCCGGGCAGGGGCGTCGGTGGCGCAACTTCGCCGGCCGGTGCGAGGGGCCGGGAGGAGCTGCTGCTTCCTCTTCTGGCGAAGTTTCTTCCCTCCCTCCCCGAGATGCTGTTGCGCCCTTCCGCGTCGCCCCCACCCCTTTGCTGCTGACATCCAGTCCGTGTGAATGGGGAAGACGTACGGCAGGACGGCCTTCGCTCTCCTCCTGCCGACGGTGCTGAGATGAGCGTGGAGCACCAAGCCCGGCCTCCCGCAGGCCGGCCGTTCGGGCCGGGGACTCCCGGGTGCCCCGGCACAGTGCATTCCTCCTCGGGCTCGGACCTCTTTTTCTCTCTTCCCGTTTCAGAAGAGTTGCTTTCTACCTTTCCCTCTCTTCACTTTCCCCATATTCCCCCCCACCGCCCCTTGAATATTAAGGCTGCCTATTATTGTCTTCCTCTTCTCCCCCCCGCCCCCCGGTGGAAGATTTTTTTTTTTTTTTCCTCCTCTTTTTCCAGTAAACGAGTTACCGAAGCTCCTTTTTCCTCGGTGGTAATTGTTTTATTTTGGGGGGGCTTCAAATCTTGGCGAACAACCACTCTTAATGATTCTTTCCAACTTCGTGTTGTGCCACTGGAGATTTAAGTTTTGTTTCCGATTTAAATCTTTAAACGTGATTTAAAAAAAAAAATACACCCCCCCCCCCCGCCGCCCCGTAACCCTCGAAAGAATTCCGTTATTCTTTACCCCCTGGAGTTGAAGGAGTGATAGTATAGGGGGTTTTAAGTCTACTTCGAGTCAGAGCCTCACTCAATGGTAAGGCATTTCCTTGTATGAATTACTGTTTTCACGGTCTCCGAGACACCCCAAAACAGATTCTGGAATAGGTGATTTTTTTTTTTTTAACCACCCAGTCCCCAATTTTTGAGTTCATTGTTTGCTAAATGAAGTGAGTAGTAAGTTAGGGGAGTAATTTTGGTAACACCATAATACCTCCTTTGTAAACCTTGGGCTACAGAAACGTGTAGATTAAGGAAAAATACTAATTTGGATGCTTTTTCATGTACCTGTTGAATGGAGGGACCTAAAAGTTAGCTGTGTTGTGCAGTTGCTCTTAGGGTGTTCCTTCTGCCTTCCTTATGGAAACTAACTTTATATTAATGTATAGTGGAGTATTTGCTATTAAAGGAGCAGATTTAACTATAGCAGGACTCTTTTCTGCCAGTGATGTTTTTAAAACATTTAATACTTTTCATTTAAAATTAAATTTAGAGCTTAGATTTATTTCCATTTTTTTTCTTTGTGGTTAAAGAATATGTATTTCAAGGCACATAAGCTGGAGAAAACATAGTACTGTGTGTTTCACTAAAATATCACTGGATTCATTCCACTGGGCTGAAACAATTTTAGTCCTGGTAAGATTTTTAAGTGTTTCTTTTTTCATATGTAAGGAAGAGGGGGGGGGGAGGGCTTGTAGGGGCTGAATTTACCTACATTTTGTCAAATAGTCTTCAGTGAATGCCCTTTAGATAAGCAGGGGTGTGCTGTAATAGGCGATATGGTTTCTTCCCTGGTAGTGCCACTCACGGTGGTTTGAACTCTAAATTCTGTAGTCATATTTTAAGGCAAGCTATTATTGAAGAAACATAACAGTGTTTGAAAATACAGTAAAATTTAAGAAACGTCACCCATAAATTTTAAGTGCCTACCACACTGAAAACATGTAAACAGAAGTATATTAATATTTCCTGTTTATTAGAAGCAAAGATGGTTGCATTAATGTAAGAGAGGAAAAGCAGTACTTTGAGTCACTAGTCATTTCCTAATATTTTCAAGAGTATGTTTTAGTTTTCTTAAAGATTGCATCACTTGGAGAATGGAACTTTCATGTTCAGTAGGAACACATGGATGGTTCAATTTCAAGAAGAGAAAACCTGAACTTTGTTTTCGATGCATTTATTTAGTGACCTGAAATCTTTTAAAAAATTTCTTTTATAACTCTTAAGTTGCTTGTAGATGGTTTTATTTTTAGTGAATTTGAAGGAACCTCCATCTATGTCCTGCAAAAAAATCTAAAACAAGTGAAAAAGTGAAAAGTAAAATTAATTTGTGTTTTTCTGATCTCAATATTTTAGTAATTAGGATGATTTTAGAGCTTAGTCATTTTAAAAAATTAGGTGGAGAAATGCTTGGTGTATAGAGGGCTTTTACTTGCTTTTGTGTGAACTCTCAGGAGATTGATTCTTTATGCCAATATAAAGCATGTGCTAAAATCAAATGTACTGTTGTACTTTTGGTTAAGTAGACTTGAGCATTGAAGTTAACTGATAACATAACAGAAAATACACAGCAACAATATATATTTATTTGATAAATCTGAGGGGAAAACAGGTTATTGAAGAAGCACGTCTCTAGAGAAAAATGTAGATAATATGCTTCTGGGCTTTTTTTTTTTTTTTTTTTTTTTTAATTTTTAGTTCTTACACAGGAGAATGACCCTGACCTTGTTTTTCCAGAGAGATGTTTAATTTTTTAATACAAATTATTTAGATGTGAGTAGAATATACTGATTTTTCTTACTTGATCTGATCATCTTAGGCAGTCCATAGTAGGAAGTATGTATTTAACGGTTCCTCATATTGTGGTAACATTAAAAACATATTAAATGTGCTTGGAAGGAATGGCACATTCTCCCTTTCTTAATATATTGGTTTTTTTTTCTTAATAGTTTTTGATAGTATTTCTCATTAATTATCCCTTAAAATGATTTATCAATCTTCTAAAAGGAGCTTCTCCTAGTCACAGTTAAAGGAAGGAAATTACAGAGAGTTGCAGTTTTACAAAGGCAATGAGAAAGAAAGCATTAAGAGGAAGAAATCGTTGATCCTTTGGGTTTTATAAGGAATGTGGTGTAGGGACCTTTGGGAATGAACAATTTGTCTGTTATTTCAGAGTTTGTAAACACATGAGGGACTTTTTTTCTCCAGGAAAAAAAAAGCCACAACATAGTGCAAGACCTATCTTTTCACCTAGGCCATATTGTTATATAAAGAGAAGAAAATTTAATGAACTTGCTTTTCTGTATTTTTAAGTACTTAAAAGATTTCCAAAAATGACATACATAATGTGTGCTATCACATCTATTTGTTTGCTTCTCTTGAAAATAGACTGCTTGCTTAGTGGTTTTTTAGTGTATTTGGATTTTGTTTTTTAAGGAAATGGAATCTTGATTGCTGTTCTCGACAGTGTTAATTTCAATTCTAAACAGAACTTGTTTCACTGCGA
This sequence comes from Vulpes lagopus, assembly GCF_018345385.1. Classification (NCBI taxonomy): domain Eukaryota; kingdom Metazoa; phylum Chordata; class Mammalia; order Carnivora; family Canidae; genus Vulpes; species Vulpes lagopus. Next base: position 70,003,780 of record NC_054833.1, on the reverse strand, counting down.
TGGATTTAGGCTTTAAATAATTCTCTGTAGTGGTAATGAATTTTTTAAAAAAATATTTGTCCTTTAGTGTATTTAGGATTTATCCAGAGTAATTAAGAACGCCAATGTATGAGAGTCTAATAAAGTTTAATTTGGAAGGGGTAATGAAGTACTTAATAAGGTAGGAAAGGTTAGTTGGAGGAAGTATAAAAGTGGATTGATATTAGAGAATTTTTGTACAGAGACTATCAGTTTCTCAAATCAGAAATAAAACACTGCCATTGAAGCAAGAAACTGATTAATAAAAGTAGGAAAAGAATCACCTATATAGAAATTTCTTGATACTAGCTTGAGTCCCTGTGTATTTCAAAAGGTTTGCAAATGGTTTCAAAATTCATTACAGTGATTAAACTGTTCAAGTACCAGTCATCACTTGGGACCCATTCTGTTTGACTTACTCTATGGATTATAAGAATGACTTAAAATTATGTTTGTATAGATAGGAAATTCATAAAGTAGCACCCTCCAGAAAGCTTTTTGCAAGTTGAGATCATCTTTTTCCAAAAGTCTTAGATTAAAAAAAATTTAGAAGATGCTATTAAACATATCCCATTCCTTTAGCTAAGTATTCCTTAGTAGTGATATGTCTTTTGAGCAATTCATAATAAAAGAACTTAGATCTCAAAGGAAATTGAACTAGAAGAAGTCTGAGTCTTTCTGTCTTAGGGAAAATGAAACTGAGCAGAGTTAATGCAGTTTGTCCTAGGTTGTACAGTTAGGCTGTGGCACAGGTAAGAGTGGGGCCTAGGCTTTTGAATTTCTAGTGCTTAATTATAGCAACTCACCCTCTGAATTACTATTACCATAGTCAATTTGCTAGTTTTAGCCCCAAGACTTTATTAATCTTTTTTATACTCTAGAATTCCTCAGGGGAAAGTTAAGTGACTTAGTTTTGTTTGGAAGAAGAGAAATGATGAGCACAGTTCCCCTGTCTTCACCTGGAGGAGGGCCTCTAACTCCTTCCTGGCTTCTATCCCCATAACTGTAGAATCTTTGGTTTCGTGTCTAAATTTACTACGTTGGTGATGATGATAAAGAAATGATGGTGGAATTGGTTTGAGGGGAGAAATTAGTTCAGACAGTTATGTTCATTGAAAATATGCTTTGGATTGCCTGGAATACAGGAGTCTAATGATTACTTCATGTTTTTACTACTTTAGTGTAATTATTTTTTAATAATGGTAATATGCGAGATTACCATGTTCTAGAAATATACAAAAGAGAAACATTTAGGGGATCCCTAGGTGGCTCAGTGGGTTAGCACCTGCCTTTGGCCCAGGTGTGATCCTGGAGTCCCGGGATCGAGTCCTACATCAGGCTCCCTGCATGGAGCCTGCTTCTCCTTCTGCCTGTGTCTCTGCACCCCCTTCTGTCTCTCATGAATAAATAAAACCTTAAACAACATTAAAAAAGAAACATTTGAACAAACCTGAGACATTGAATACTGTTACAGCTATTAGCAACTGAATCATGTATGTGGTGAAAGTATAAAAGTTAACAGTTCATTTTTTAATTTGATTTAGCCTGCTCATACTGTGTGTGGCTGTCTAGTGTTATCTAGTCATGTAATTATGTATGCACCTAAAAGAAAACTAGGTTATTTTTCTAAATTACACACCTGTTTAAAAAAAGTGCATGTACTAAATTTTTTTAAAACTCTAAAAGTAGAGGAAGAAAATGAAAATAGCTCATAATTCCACAAGATAATCTCCATTGACTTTAAAAGCAAAACAAAACAATGCATCAACATTAACAAGTGGTTTGGAAATTCTAACAGTGTAGAAAGGTATAAAATGAAAAAAGCTTTATTTCCCGTAATTCCTAGAGATAATTTTTTAACGAATTCTTGTGTATATTTTTGAAGAAAAAAATCTTCCAGCCCAGTTTACCCTCTCTACACTGTTTTTTTTACTTCCATATGTATGAGTAAATATGTGTATATTTTTTTTACATTTTTTCCTCATTCACAAACAGATTTTCTCATTCCTTTTTTTTTTTTTTTTTAAGATTTTATTTATTTATTCATGAGAGACACAGAAAGAGAGGCAGAGACACAGGCAGAGGGAGTAGCAGGCCCCATGCAGGGAGCCAGATGTGGGTCTCCAGGATCACACCCTGGGCTGAAGGCAGGCGCCAAACCGCTGAGTCACCCAGGGATCCCCTGTCTCATTCTTTTTTTTTTTTTTTTTTATGTCTCATTCTTTTTAAAGGATTAATAGTGTTTAAATGTTTGGAAGAACTGTATTTCATTTCTAACTAGTTAAATGATAGATTTTAAAATTTTTCACCAACTTTTTGCAATGAACCACTTTATGATAGTGACGTATCTTGGCATGCTTTTTTTAGCCTACCATAGGGTAATTTCATAGTAGCAAAATGATCATCAGAATGGTTAAGCCATTCTATTTTTATCAATAATGTATGTATTTTTATCAACAATGTATGAGTGCGTTTTAAGTACGTTTTAATTTCAAATGAAAAATCTTTACTACTTGCATTTTAGTTTGTACTTTTTCTACAAATAGATACTGTTACAAATGAGTACCTGTTTAACAACTTTAGTTTTATTTTTTCCCCTCCTTCTGCCTTTCCAATTTACTTTGCCATTAATGGTAGATGTTTCCGGTTTTTCTGGAGAGTATTGTTAGAGATACCAGTTCCTAACAAGACGTAGATGATAGTCTGATGTGACACTTGACAGCTTGCAGTCACATTTTAAACATGGCTTTGAACAAATGAAAACCATTTTGAAAAGAAAAAGGAGGAGTTAGGAGAGAGGTAAAGAGAAATGTTTTTAATATAGTTTTTTCCTTGGAAAATGTAGAAGCATTCAAGTCCTAGACTTTAGTTCCACCTTTATCATCTATCATGAAGTCACTTTATCTTTTTGGGCTGTGAAATCTATAAAATGTCGTAGGCAGGGCAAGTGTTAATTGCCAGGTATATAGTATGATGAAGTAACTTTATGGATTTAAAAAAATGTAGTACTATATAAATGTAAGCTGGTTCTTCTATTCTCTTAAATACCTAAATAAAAAGTGTTCTCATTTCATAAACTGAAGTTTTCTGTATTATGATACTATACTCTTATTTTGAAAAATAATTGTTTTGTCTGTTAGTTGGGTGTAAGTAATGTTTGTAGTATAAACCATTTTCAAATGCCAGTTTTCCAGAAGCTGAATTTTTAATTTAACTGAATAGAATTAACTTTCAGGAAACTGACCTGACTCTCACCCTACCCCAAATGAAATAATGGAATTTTATTTTGAGCATAGAATACTAAAATATATGTTTAGAAGCAAAGCATCCCTACTTTCCCTCCCCCATGCTAATCTAGGTATACATCAGTCAGATCACAGTTCTTGAAACATTCCAGCATCTCTGACGTAAAATGATCATTAATGCTATCTTTAAGTAGAGGGTGTTCTGCTTTATGCCAGCTAAACTTACAAATGCAACCAGTCCTCTAAACATTTGGTATCTTAATTAATGGAAAAGATTCGGGGCCTTTTTCAGAACTTTAAAGCAATATATAACCTTACCCAGTAAAACAACAATCTATGGTTTGAGGCCTTTTATAAACTACAGACACCATTCACAATTCAGTATCTTCATTATTGCCAATATCTAAAATCATTGAAAATGTACCTTTTATTCTTCAGTAGGATAACATTTTAAATCAGAAACCCCTTTTTTAATTTTTTTTTTTTTTTTTTTTTATTTATGATAGTCACAGAGAGAGAGAGAGAGAGAGAGAGAGGCAGAGACACAGGCAGAGGGAGAAGCAGGCTCCAAGCACCGGGAGCCCAATGTGGGATTCGATCCCAGGTCTCCAGGATCGCGCCCTGGGCCAAAGGCAGGCGCCAAACCGCTGCGCCACCCAGGGATCCCAGAAACCCCTTTTTTATGAGAAGACTGTTAAATGAATAATTACTGGAGTGCTAAAAAAAAAAAAAACTAAATGTTGAAAGAGCCATTTCTTTTAAGCTCCTAATTTGAAAGAAATGCTGGTTTTTCTTGTTTCTGCCTTGCAAATCATTTCAAAAGTTTACTGAAAAGGAAAAACAGCACTGTGAGGCTACTCTGGATGGCAAACCAGATGAAGATAGTCATCGTTGCTGTAGCCTTGGAGAGAGATTGTGCTTAAACTTCGTAAATAAAGCATAATTGCATGACATAAAGGTGGATTAATACTTTAAAATATTGATTTGCTGTGTAATAATTTGTGTGGTGGTTAAATCCATTTTGAGCTAGACATGTGTAGCTCTGCCCAAAACATATTAAGCAAGCTGGAAACCCTTTGTATAGTTACATTACTTTATCACCCTGCTCTCCAGCTTCCTATTAGAGGAATAGAATTTAAAAAGTAGCACTGTTTTGACTCTATTGTGGCACAGTAACTTTTAAGTTAAGGTAGTGGTGTGACGCTTGAAGATATATAATACCGAATACTCTTATTAGTCTTATTAAAATAAGTTATTTTTATAGTCCTGAGCCATTCTGAGCATTAAAAGGGAAAAGAATAGGGCCCTTGGAAAAGTGTGCTTCAGATCTAGAATGTCATACTTAAGTACAATAGCATAATGTGGACTTTCAAAATGGAGTTATACTATCTTATAAGAAATTAGTCTTAGAGGACCCCTGGGTGGCTCAGCGGTTGAGCATCTGCCTTTGGCTCAGGGCGTGATCCTGGAGTCCCTGGATTGAGTTCCAAATCGGGCTCCCTGCATGGAGCCTGCTTCTCCCTCTGTGTCTCTCTCTGCCTCTCTCTCTGTGTGTCTCTCATGAATAAATAAATAAAACCTTTTAAAAAAAAAGAAATTAGTCTTAGAATGCCTAGCTTTTGAAAAATTAGGCACTTGTTTTGTTTTTCTTGGCTCTCTGCCTCATTACTTAGCAGAAAGAAGGAAAGTACAGATTTCCTTGACTTATGATAAGGTTATGTCCTGATAAGCCTATCATACGTTGAAAATATCATTAAGTCAAAAATGCATTTAATATACCTAACCTGATGAATAAACAGCTTAGTTTAGGCTAGCTTACCTCAGACATGCTCACAAGACATACATTAGTCTACAGTTGGGTAGAATCCTCTAACACAAAGTGTATTTTATAATAAAATGTTGAATATCTCATGTAATCTATTGAATACTATATTGAAAGTGAACAACAGAAAAGGTTGTATGGGTACACAATGGTCCTAAGTGTGTTGGTGGTTGTTTACACTCGTGATCGCATGCCTGATTGGGAGCTGCAGCTTGCTGCCACTGCCCTGCATCACAAGATAGTATCATACCACGTATTGCTAGCCCAGGAAAAGATCAAAATTTGAAGTTTGGTTTCTACTGAATGTGTATTGCTTTTGCACTATTGTTAAGTTGAAAAATTGTAAGTTGAGCCATCATTGTTGGGGACTGTTCTGTACTAGAATAACCCTATCTCTTTGCTGATGCTTTTAGACTTCCAGCATCTCTGACTTCTCATGGGCATGAAATAGTTCTGAATGAATAGGAAAGATTTTAATTATGAAGTGTGTTATTTGAAGCATGTTTAGTTTTGTTATTTATAAAAGTTTATGATTGTAGATGATTTGCTTATAGTTGTGAATTAGCTGAAGGTAGATACAAGATAGCCACAAATTGTCAAGTAGTGAAATGAGTTGCTAGCAATTTTATCTTTAAATTTTCTAAATGCTTATAGTTAAATATATGAGAAGTAGAATGCTGCAGTAGAAGCAGCACTATAATTGGAAATGTTTATAATTTTTCCATCAGATAACCTAACCTCTCTAAACTTTAGCTTGAAGGTTACTAATTCTGTGATAGTTTAAAAGTATGTTGTTTTTTAGTAAAGTTAACCCAGTGTACTATTTGGTGCTTAATAACATTTTACTTTTTTCTTCTGCTTTCTTACAATATAACTTTTATATAAAATGATGTCTTAAAGTGTTTTGGCCTTCCCTCTCCCACACGTTTTAAGCCAGAGACCAGCTTGTATATACATATAAGCAAACCTTGTATGTAATTTCTTCTGTATTGAAAGGAGAAAATATTTTATTTATTTATTTATTTGTTTGTTTTATACATTTATTTTTTATTGGTGTTCAATTTGCCAACATATAGAATAACACCCAGTGCTCATCCCATCAAGTGCCCCCCCCCCCAGTGCCTGTCACCCAGTCACCCCCACCCCCTGCCCACCTCCTCTTCCACCACCCCTAGTTCGTTTCCCAGAGTTAGGAGTCTCTCATGTTGTCTCCCTTTCTGATATTTCCCACTCATTTTTTCTCCTTTCCCCTTTATTCCGTTTCACTATTTTTTATATTTCCCAAATGAATGAGACCATATAGTTTTTGTCCAAAAGGAGAAAATATTTTAGAATGTTCCAAGATCCAAAATCAGATCTCTTAAACTACCTATCTTATGACCTATATTTGCCTTTAAAATCTGAATCAATTCCTTATTGTTATCTTTGTTTCTAGATTCAGGAGTGTTTGGAATTTTTCTCTATGTTTAAATAAACACAATGTCAGAGAAAGGATTATATAGAAGGTTTTAGTTTGTCTTGGATAATTCAGACATTAGAGTTACTGTGGTTTTGGGGGTCATGCTAGCCATTGAATAATTCCTTTAAATTTTGTAAAAAGTCACTACACAAAGATAATTTTTCTTCTTTTCTCCCCCCTTCCCCCCAGCCATCTGTTGAGTCTTCAAGTCCAGGTAAGTATTTTCTATGTTTTCTGTAATTTCTATTTGACTAACGTTTGTCCTATTAGTTATAAAAAGGCTAGAGGAGTTAGACTATTATCTGACTTGCTTTTCTTCTGAATGCTTCTTTTCTCTGGGGAAAAAAGAAATGGATGAAATATTTGACTGCCCATGAAAGTACAGGTGAGGCTGCTGTGAGTTCAACCTCATGACTATTTGTGGGTTCACTTTTTTAATTAATTATGTGCATTTCTTAAGGTTTTGTTATTTGATTTCAAGTATATATGAAGTGTATTTTTTCAAAAGAAGTCACTAACTTCTTAGAAATATTTGCTTGTGCAGGAAACTCAAAGTATTTGAGAAAAAAATAAATGCATTTAGTGAGGGAGGAAAAAAATAATATAACCAAAACACTCAAAAATTAATATTTAATGTTGTAAACTAAGAGGGTTATGTTTAGTTTTGAGTATCATCAAGTTGTACCCTCACACCATGTAGTTTTGGAGTTTCATATTCTCTTCCAAATACAGTACAGATTCATTTTTTCTTAACTTAGAGGCTGCAAACATGTAATTTGAATATGTCTGGGCCACAAAAGTTTTTTGTTTGGCCTTTGTAGTAATCTTAAAAATAAGATTATTTTATATAAAATCTGAATTTAGGCTTCCCATGATTAGTCAGAGGTTCTGGCACAGCATTCTTGCATAGCAACAGTTGTTTGGAGCTAAAAAGCAGTCAGGAAAGAGTCCAGTCTTTGCCTCAGTGTCCTGGGACTTTAAGAGAGAAGACTAACTTCTATAATGGAGTACGTGAATTATGGAGTAATGCAGCATAGTGAAAAAGTCAGAAAGAGAGCTCTCTGAGACATGGTAATGTTTTATTTGAAGACACCTCATTTATATTGAATATTTAGGTATGATGTGTTACTGAATTCTCCAGATTATCGAAGCAATCTTTCTGTTGTAAGTTTCAGAGAATGTTTGTAAAAATGCTTAATATGTGCCTTTTTTTAATGGTTTGAGGTCTTTTTCATGAATACAAATCATTGTACTTTGTGTAGTACAATATATCGAATGGGAGCTAGACTAGCATACCTTCAGATCCCTTCTAAATGACTAGTGTGCTCAATTGATTGTGAGTTTTGTCATATTTATTTCAGTTGCAAATATCTTACTCTTTCTAATATGATTGGGAGTAGAGTAGGCTTTATGACATTTCTGAAACTCAAGGACTTTTTTTTTAACTTCTTAGTTTATAAATATTTTTGGGTGGTTGAGGTTGGAAGTAATCTGACCTCAGATAAATAGCAGATTATTATATCCTTTTTAGGACATGGAATTGTTCCCAATTTTTTTTTCTTTCAAACACATCTTTTCATCAAAAAAATAGGTTCTAGTTGTTTTTGTTAATGTCACATTGCTGATAGAGTTTTAGATATTTTTCTATGAATTTTTGAGACATTCGTCAGGTAATCTATTAGGCACAAAAAAAAGTAATTGCTTCAAAAGTGAAATTAAATGGGTTTCTCATTTTCCTTTGGATTTGAATTGGCATATGCTGAACTGGAATAGTGGAGCTTGAAGAATACAAATATCTTTGATGGCCTTTACTACTTGAAGTAATACTAACTGTAGGCAGTTAACAAAAGTTGGTGGGGGAAAAAACCAAGAATAGAGGCTTCAATGTAAAAAAAATTTGGTCCACTGGTAAAAAGCTGTGGCCTTTGTAACATCTGTACTTTGGAATTGATGTTACTAATTATAGTCACATGACCCAGGCTCAGTGGTTTGTCTATAGACTTTACCAGTGTAAACCTGTGGAGGTACAATACAGGGCTTTACTCGTAAGACTAGTAGCCATAAGAGGTGGGGATTTAGAGAAGGGAAGGAAATAAAATTATTAAATGAGTCACATGATGTGTTATAAAGTTTATCTTTTGAATCTTTGAAAAGATGTAGGGTGCCTTTTAGTAATTTTTAGTAGGATACAATTTTATGACCAAACTGGTATTTGCCTTAACTCTGAAGCATATTTATTTACACAAAGCAGCAGACTCCATGCCCCTAATAATTTATTTTAGGGATTTTTTTTTTTTTTTTTTTTACCTCTAGCAGACAGCTTAACAGTGGGCCTAGTAATTAACAAAAAGGAATAGGATGGTTAATTGGTTTCAACAAAGTAAAAAAGCTGGATTAAACGAAGAAGTCAGATTAAAGCAAGAAAAGATGTGACATTGAAAGTTAGCAGAAAATAGTGCAGTGTATTTGTGGAGAAAGGATTGGAATAAGAAGGGGAAAAAGGTTTACCAACCGTTTGGTATTTCATGTAGTGAGAGGGTGAAGTGGCAAAGCTTTAAATATAATTGGCTTTGCAAAAAACAAAAAATGGGAGACTTTAGGTAAGTAATACAACATTCATAGTTTGGTGCTATGTATTCATGTGAGTTTTTTTTTTTTTAAGTTAGTGGAAGAGTATAAGTCATTAGAAATTAAGCATAATTATTTTTTTTACAGTATTTGTATTCAATAGGAATTACATATTATGATTAGGATAATAGTATACAGGATGGTGGTGTGAGGTAGTTTTAGGATCTTCCTGCCTACAAAGAAGAAGAAAAATATAGCATTATTTGTAGGAATACATGATTATTGAATAAACATCTTAGAAGATTGCTGAGTCAACTGAAAAGTTTTGGGAACATTTTTCTTTAAAAACTCATAAAGAAGGGATAATGGTTGGAACAAAATTGCAACTAAATTAGGAGCTCTCAAGCTGCTCTCTTATGGAATTTTGTATCCAGTCCCTCAACCAGTACTAAGATGACCTAATAAAATTATGCCATACTTTTCTTAATTCTCCAAAGAAATTGATATTATAGAAACTATAAAATATGTTTTTAAGTCATTCTAAAGTCTTCAAGTCATTTTGTCTTTGATAGTTTTTTAAACTCATTTGTATTATAAGGTAATACCTGATTTAGAAGTTATGTATTTAGTTATTTCATATTTAATATCAGTCTTCCTCGAAGAGCAGAGTGACTTCTAAGTGCTTTACCACCTGACCTGGCTTGCAGTTCACCCATCTTAGTAAAAATAGGTTCTCTGCAGCGCACCTGGGTGGCTCAGTTGGTTAAGCATCCACGTCTTGATCTCAGGGTTTTAAGTTCAGGTCCTACTTAAATTTTTTTTTTCTTTGTAAGAAAAATAAGTTCTCTTCAAGTATTTGAGGCAAGATACCTACTGTTTCTGAGGCTAGGGCTTGCAGGAGGCTTGGAATACAGTAAAAGCACAGGCATTAAAATATGTAGACCCAGGATTTAAGTTACATCCTTGCCACCTACTGGTTCCATGAGTTTAAACATGCGCATCAAATTTTTGTTTTCATAGGATTATTCGAAGATTAAATGAAATATAATGTATGTGACATGCTTGAGCCATAGTATTTGGCACACAGTAAGCACTGAAAAAATGGTATTTACATAGAAAATTAAGGGAGATGACAAGAACCTTCAGCCTTGGGCACCTTTTATCCCTAATAGTCTGCTTTTCAAGAAATTAGCCTTTTGACTCTTTGTTTTACTTACTGGTTCTCTTACTGGACTGAAGGAAGAGTATATTGATGTAATATATTACTAATTAATGATGTTAATCTTTATTATACATTTTTATTAATACAACTTAGAGCAGTTTAATAGTTTAAATTGTTAAAAGAAATTGCTGATTGATTTTTTAAATGTTAAGTAACGTGTTTATTAGTAAAAAATGTTTTTGCAAACTTAAGTCCAAGTTTGGCAATAGCCAAATGTGGGGATGGTTTACAGAATGTATATGCCACGTATTTGCAATCTAATACTACAGGCTTGACCCTATTGAGTATAGCAGTATTCCCCAGCCACCAGGCTAAAAATAGATTAGCTTACACACTAGTTAACTATTGGAATATTTTTAATGACTTTCATAAGAGTTCTCAATGCAGTTTTAATAAATTTTGCTTTTATATTCTATATCTGAATTATTTCAGACCAAAATCAATTAAGTAAGTTAAGGATAGCTACCTGTATGTTAAAATATGTTTTTGTGGAAGAACTAATAGACTACTACTTAAGTGCAGCTGTATTTTCATTAGACTGTTTATTCATATGACTGTATATTTCACACAACTTATTCTCATGGGCCATAAGGATTCATGCTCATTGGGTCTATTAAATATCAAATGATTAAGAATTGTGATTTTTCTCACACGAATGATCATTCTATTTGATATGACCCTTTATTCTTTACAACTGAAATTTCATGTTTAAATGAAAGTACACTTTAAAAGCTGTACCTACATTTTTAAAGCTGTACTCTCCTATCCCCCATACTAGTTGTAATTTTAACTGTGAATAAATAAAGATGAAACCGGGCAAAAAATAATCCCTTAGAGAAGAGATTTTTTGCAGAGGGTTGGAAATAAGTAAGGTCAAGAATTATAGAAAATATAATACTTAATGTGCATAGCTTTTCTCTGATACTTTTATTTGACTTATATCCAGCTACAAATAACATGCCCATTAAATTAATATTAATAAGATAACAATTTAACTTATTATACTTTTAAAAATATTTTTTACCAGGAGGTTCAGCAACATCAGATGACCATGAATTTGATCCATCAGCTGACATGCTGGTTCATGATTTTGATGATGAACGAACATTAGAAGAGGAAGAAATGATGGAAGGAGAAACAAACTTCAGTTCTGAAATAGAGGATCTTGCAAGGGTAAATAAGAGCTAGAGGATGAAGTAGTTACAGCTTTTTTGTGGAGAGAGGAAATATTTGAAATTTTGGTTCTCTACCTTTGTTTTTTGGGAAAAATGATGTTGTATATAATTGATACTGAAAAATTTTATGTGGTTGTAGGTGCAATATTTAAAGTTTGAAATGAAAGGCATTTTTTTAAAAAAGAATTACTATTACATGGAATAGAATTAAAATAGTTATTTTAGTAAAACATCACAGGTATCCAGTCAAAAATGTCTACGTAAAGAGGATGCTTGGGTGGTTCAGTCAGTTAAGCATCTCAACTCTTGATTTCAGCTCAGGTATGATAATCTCAGGGTCTTAATCGTGGTTATCATCTTCTTCATTTCCTATTTATTCCCTAAAGTGCTCTAGATAACCTCTGCCCCTTCCTGTAAAGATGACCAATGACCTTACTGTTCTGTCAGTCACTTTTCTCTGTTATTCACTCTCACCCATATTCAAGAATTACTGCTCCTTCTTTTATTTGAATTCCGGAGTATCCACTGTCTAGTTTTTCCTCTCTGTTTGTTTCAATTCAGTGCCGTTTGCAGTCAAATCTTTCTTTACCCAAGGTTTGTTTATTTATTTATTTATTTATTTATTTATTTATTATTTATTTATGATAGTCACAGAGAGAGAGAGAGAGAGAGAGAGAGAGAGAGAGAGGCAGAGGCACAGGCAGATGGAGAAGCAGGCTCCATGCACCGGGAGCCCGATGTGGGATTCCATCCCGGGTCTCCAGGATCGCGCCCTGGGCCAAAGGCAGGCGCCGAACCGCTGCGCCACCCAGGGATCCCTTTACCCAAGGTTTAAATTTGGAATTCCCCAAATCTTAGTTTTGGACTTTCTTCTCTCTGTAAGTCAGTGCTCCTCAAAATGTAGTGTGAAGGTCAGCTGCTTCAGAATGCAGATTCCTATACCTCTCTCCAGGCATACTGAATTAGAATCTCTGTGGGATGTATATACATCAAATTTGAAAATTACTAAATTGGTGATCTGATTTAATCTATTCCTGTGATATCAGTATTCTTTAACATTAACATATTCCCCGTCCCCAGTTTTATCTAACCCTCTGCTTAACATTTCTGCTTGAATATCTCAGTAGACATCTTTACATTTTAAGTGTCTAAAAGGTGCCTGAGTGGCTCAGTCTGTTAAGCATTCGACTCTTGGTTTTGACTCAGGTCATGATATCTGGGTTATGTGGTCAAGCCCCACAGTGGGCTCTCTGCTCAGTGGGTAGTCTGCTTGAAGATTCTGTGTCTGCCCTACCTCCTGCCTGCTCTCTGTCCTGTGCATGCTCTCTCTCTTTCAAACATAAATCTTTCTAAAAAATTTCTTTAAAAATAAATAAATAAATCTTAAATATTCAAAGCAGAACTGTTGGTTGATGTTTTTCCCTTATCTGTTCCTTCCATGTCTTCAGCTCAATAAAAAATGGCACTATTTTACTTTGTTGCCTAAGTCAGAAATCAGGGGGTCCTCTTTCTTCAGTCTCAGTACTCGGTCCTAAATAAGCTTATCATTTCTACTCACAAAGATCCCTCTTACCTGACTGTTGTTTGATCTCTGCTGCCACACTCTAGGTCAGGTCACCATCATTTCTAGCCTAGACTATTACAATAGCTTCTTAATTGGATTTTCCCCATTTCCTCTTTTACCATTCTTCCCTCCGGTATATTTCTATAATAGCCATGATGGTCTTTTCCAAATAACCATTTGTGTCAGCGTTTTATTTAAAATCTCTTCAGGGGTTTTCTGTTACACAGGAAGAAAATCCAGATTCCTTGGCTGCCAGGCCACCTGCATGATATGGTCCTTTATCCATGTATTTTACTACCCCTGTCATGCTATTAAATAGCCACCTGCTTCTGTTCTTAGATGTGCTGTTTCTTTCTGCTTGAAGGCTTTACAGTTCATTCCTACTCCTTGATATGTATTTTTTTTGAGCCTGGCTCCTTATCCTCTTAAGTCTGGTCTTAATGTTGCCTCCTTAGAGTGACCTTACCTTTCTCCAAATTAGCTTTTCTTAGCCACTATACCCCGTCCAATGTTTGGTTTATAACTAACACAATTTGTAGTTACATGTTTGTCTAATTTATCATCTCTGTTCTCCTTTAGTTCTGTAAAAAGAGGGACAGTGTCTGTTTTATTCACCAAGGTATTTCTTGGTACTTAACAAGAGTGCTCAAACATTTTGAATGAATGGAGAAATCAATATAGTATGCTCTTATTAAAATGTACTACATATATGATCTGTACTCCCTGATAAAAGAAGAAATAAAACATCATGTCAACCTTTAAGCATTTGGAGTACGTAATATCATGGAAAAATGAATTCTTATACTTTTGTAGTAATAAAGACTAAACTTTAGTTTGGAACTTTTTATCTTTTAATTTTCTTTTTTAAAGATTTTATTTATTTATTCAAGAGACACACACAGAGAGAGAGAGAGAGAGGCATAGACACAGGCAGGGGGAGAAGCAGGCCCCATGCTGGGAGCCCAACGCGGGACTCGATCCCGGGTCTCCAAGACCAGGCCCTAGACAGAAGGCTGCGCTAAACCGCTGAGCCACCCAGGCTGCCCAGTTTGGAACTTTTTTTTAATTTAATTTAATTTAATTTAATTTAATTTTATTTTATTTTATTTTATTTTATTTTATTTTATTTTATATTATTTTTATTTTTTTTAGTTTGGAACTTTTTAAAGTGTACACTTAAACTGAGAAGAGGAATCCTATTAATACCTATTCAGATCTTGTCAGATGGTTGCATTTTAGATCTTTCAGTAATTAAAGCTGACTTAATCCACAGTGCCTAGGCAATTCAGTATTTTATTTTAAGTTAAAATGGAAATGGTTTTAGTGGCAATGATGTATAGTTGTTAATAAAAGCTTTTTAAGAATGGGTTAAAAAGTACATGAAGAGCCTGGAGTCAAAACTGTTCTTTAGAAGAGGCTGGAAAGTCATTCACAAGACTGGTATAATTTGTTTGAATGATTCAGAACCTAGATGAACGTTGAAGGAAACAGCAGTTCCTTCATATATTCATAAGTGGAAAGGCAATTATTTGCCTATGAAACTTGTATCACTTTAGATATATTTTTGCTTCTGAGTAACCAATCATGGGATAATACTTAAAGGAGGAAAATCTTGTAATTTCACTTTTTTCACTTCATTTTCCAGTGAAAATGGAAATTTCACTTTTCCATTTTCTCACCTTCTACATTACTCATATGATTAAGTAGTTAGTCAAGAGGAGATAATACAGGTTACGCAGTAGAAGGATTATTGTTTTCTTCCACAAAATTGGCAGTGGGCTTTGCTAAAAGTTTGGGTATGTATTAGCTTTTCCCATTTCTCCTTTATTCTGCCTCTTCCAGTCTTTTATAGCCTCCCCAAATTTGTTTTCAGATGACACTCCATAGGGAAAAAACTTAAAATGGAAGTATTCGTAGAGAATATGAAAGAGAGACAGGGAACCCGTCTTTCTTACTATTCTTTTCATCCAGGCAGTCTTAGACACCTTCTCAGATGCTTCTGACTTTTCCCACAATAATTAAGGCTTAGGTTTAAGTTGTGCAAAATCAACAATGCATTTATCTGTAACCTGCAGCTAAGCTAGTTCAGGGCCAGTATAAATATAAACTCTTTAGGTAAAAACAAAAACCAGTTTGGTTTGGTTCATGTTTTAAAAATGAGTAATATTTTCTCATATTGATTACTGATTTTTCTCTTAGAGAAATGAAACATTAAACAGTTCTCTCAAGAATCAGTTAGGTGGTTTTTACCTGGCCTGTTGATTATATGAAATGAACTTTTGGTGTAATTGTGGCAGAATTCTGAGAGCTAATCCATTCAGGAGTTATCAATAACTGCATGACCTGTAGTTTTAAGTTCATTCAGTTTGAAGTCTAAAATTTTAAGTGAAAAAGTAAGATGCTTTGATTTTTATTGTTACATTTCAGTACAGTTCAATACAGGCATGAATCAATATAAAGGTAGTTATAGAAGTTTACCTTTTAAATGTCTTAGCAGAGTTAGATATACTGGTCAGGATTTATTGTGGTGATCTTAGAAGAGTGTCAGAATCATTCCTATAGTAAATAGACTTTTTGCTAGGAATAGCCATATGTAGGTTGGTTTAGCTGTTTTTCAGATGTACTCTTGAAATTCACAGTCTTCCTTTGAATGGCACAATCATAGCAGTCTGGAAGAAGAGGGATCAGGATCAGCTATATCTTTATGTATTTGCGTCTTTTAAAAATTACATAATAATGATATTATACTTAATATTCACCTTGAAGTGCTAGACACATACCATCTGGTGAATCTCTAGAACTAGAAAATAAAGATTTCAATGTGAGAGATTGAGCTTTTTTTTTTTTTTTTTTAATATACACACGAGAATCATATTGAATAAGAAGAAACCCCATTGTGGGAATTATAAAGGAAAGTTCACTGCCCTCCATCCCTTTACAGTTTATCCTATAGTGAAGCCCTAACCCCAAGAGGTTGATTACCTTAGGAACTGTCTCTAGTCCAGTCTGGATATAGTCCCTCGACCATTCTGGCTGGACATTAGTCTTTCTTCTTCCCTTCTTCCTTCATGAGCATTTATTGGTAAATCATTTGTGATATAAGGTAGAAGAAGAGTACTTTGTCCATCCACCAAATGGCCCTTGAATGGGGCTTATTTGGTAACTTTACCATATTGTTTTGAAGTTAAAGGACAGATTTAATTTCAGATAATATGTTTGTCATTTATTTATTTATTTATTTATTTATTTATTTATTTAATGTTTGTCTTTTAAAAAGTATTCTTTTCACTTCCATTTATCCTCCCTTTACGTTACACAGACAGGATCATTATAGTGCCTATATGTTAACTTATTTCTTAAAACACAGCATGCAGGTATAGTCCACATTCGTGTATTTTTATTCATTTTGTGCTACGTCCATATCTTCCTTTATAGTTCTTACAGTCTATCAATTCAGTACATCTTATTTCACACTCCATCAGGATGAGGTACACTTAACCTAGGGTCAGGTTTCAAGGAACGAAGTGTATAGCATATATGTGTAAAGGCATTATAAAGCATTTCGTCACACTGCCTGGTTCAAAACTCAACTGCAAATGTGTGATTTTGGACAAGTTAATGTCTTTAAGCTTCAATTTTATTATACAAAACATGTAGTGCAGTGTCCTACATGATAATCACTCAATGAATCTTAATAGTTATATCATTTGTAAAATTCTCAAAGAAATTTATAACCCCCCAAACTTTGAAAATCCACTCTACTTGACTTGTGATTTTTCTCTTTCACTTTGTTTTCCTCATTTCTATACTCTTAACACTTGTGTAAATGGTAAGAAGACACTGCTACTTTATTGTGATGTTTCAGTTGAATGTGAGGAAAGCTACTTATTACTTAGTACCTTGTAGGACACAGATTTTGACAATATAAGTTAATGCGAGATTGTCTGGAACAGGTGACTGATAGGTCCTGATGTAATAGTGTACCATCAGCCATGTTTTATTCAGCTTTTAGTCTTTTTTTCAGAGGGAAATGACAAGAAACATTTGTTTTACAGAATACCATTACTGTTTATATCAGAATATTTGGGGGCAAATAATAGAAATCCATCTTGAACTAACTTAGGCAAAATGAGGAATTTAATGTAAGGCTCATGTAATTTTATTAAGGATGGGGAGATATCTAGGCCTTAAGGACTAAAGTGCCACCAGAAGGTATTTTGTATTTCTGCTGTTCTAAGTAGTGGTATCCTTTTTCAGATCAACTTTCTATATGTGCTGTCAGTTTCCAGGTCTCCAAAATGTACTGCTTTAGATACTGTGTTTCTTTAATTGCTGATGGTACACATCTGGAAACAAACTATGGCCAGGTTTGGGTCATGTCCCATTCCAGACCTGTGGCAGGGAGGGAATGCAGTGATTCCAATGGGATCAGATGATATATATGTGTATATATATATATAGTCCAGAAAATGAGCTCTCAATCAAAATACATGCTTGGAATGGAGGAAATATTTCCTGGAAGAAGCTGAATATGGAAATAGAAAGAGAAAGGATTGGCGTGGGGGGGGGGGGCAGACAACAATGAATTAGCCTTATAAGATATTTGTTAAATCTTATATAATACATAGTAGGGACATAATACACGCTACTTGAATTTGAAGTTGGGGATTCCTCAGCAAAATTTGATTTTGATTTTTACTGTAGTTGTAGCTGTGTTTTACTACAAAGATATTTACTTTTTACCTTAGATCAAGTAAGATACTTTCCATGCTAATGTCAGACTGTTGTATTCTTCAGTGGGTCTTGATTGTTGCTTAGGAACCTGTTGCTTTCTAACTTGATACTGGGTGATAGGTTAAGTTAAAACTTAATGCCTAAGCAAAAGCATAAAACCACTATATTACTCCTTGTTTTTAAAATTAAGCATTTTCTTGATGGAATAGGCAAGGATATTTTGTTTACATATGAAGCGACCTAAAATTAACTTTGAAGTTTATTAGAACTTTTTAGGACTTTACTGTTTTTAATTTTTTGGTTTTTAATATTAGAACTATTTTTAGAAGTCCTGTGAATGTGTATCTGGGCACAAGGAGTGTCTGGAATACCAATTCAGTGTCATCAGGACCTCTTGATCATTCTTTACTCATGGTTAAATTTTTTTATTTCTTCAGGGTCTCAAGTTGTTTCTTTACCACATCCACTAATTTAGTTTAGGTTGTAATTATACTACATGTAAACAATAGCAGTGGATTCCAACCTAGCTCTGTCTCTGGCAAATTAGATCTTTCCCTGCCAAAGTGCATCTTGAACATTTTATTATGTGTATAATTTTCCCTAAGTCTTCCCAATGTCAATCACTGCTCAACAGTTACTCTCAAATGGAGTCAAAAGTAGGGTATAACATTTACTACTAGAAACTAAGTATAACTAGAGAAGGTAGGTAAAAATACCAGGTTTAACTTTCTTATTTTAGTTACTATGATGCCTTCTGCTCTAATCAGGGTAACGCGGGTATTCTTTTTTTTCCTGTACTTGTGCAGTAGTCATTTGCTCTGGCTTAAATGACTTTATTTGCCAGTTCTGTTACGATTTCCTCACATTCAATCAAGTCTCCTCCAGTGTACTGTGATCAACCACTTTTGACTCTCCTCTGTTCTCTGCTTAGCCAATATTATAAGTGGTTTTAAATTTTTCTTTGAGAAATGAATTGTAAAGTGAGTCATATTTCTTCTTCTTCCTTTTTTTTTTTTTTTTTTTGAAAAAGAACGTTTAATTACCTTTATAAGCAGAACACTCAGCAGTGTGCGCTTAGCTCAGTTTGGTGGTCAGTTCTTTAGCCTTTGCCTTTTCCTGCTTGGCAGTATGAACCACCTACTTTGTACCCAGAATGTTGCCTCTCCAGTGACAGCAGATCTCATTATATCTGTTATTGTAATTGGTCCCGATAGCTTCCACCAGCTCAGCCAGAGCTTCTTTGTCTTCTGAGTTCACCTTTGTGAAGGCAACAGTGTTGCAGGTCTTCCTGTGGCACAGATGGTCCAGCCTGGCCTTCCCCTTTTTACAACACAGGGCAAGGTAGAAGACAGCCAGCTCAGTGGGATCGACAGCATGTGCAGTCACTACCAGCTGAGCCTTCTCATTTTTACACTAAGATGGTGACAGTATTAACCCCTGCTGGGAGGACAGGTGACCTCTTAATGGGGACATTCTGCCTGGGCCAGCAATCTCTGCTGCTTCTCTGTGTCTTTTATCTGTATTTGTGGGCCAGCTTAAGCAGTTGAGTAGATGTTTGGTGGTCCAAAGCCTGGGTGAACTGGTTAATCCCAGGAGGCAGTTTCAGATATTTATAAGAAATAGCCCTTCACTGCTGCAATTGGATATAGCAGGGACATATGACAAAGTAGGTGGGGTCCCTTTTGGGCTGGATATCACGTTCCATACCAGAATTCTTGGGTCTTTTCTCAAATGGGATCGACTACCTTCTTGGCTTCCTGTTTCCTCATGACAGCAGGAGTTGGGGCCATCTTCTTACCCTTAGCCTTCTTTTGGCATCTTGGATGCCTGGAAGAGAGCTAAAGTGAGTCATACTTTGTAAATGCTTATCTAGGAGGAAAGAATCTTGACCTAACCATGGACATGAGACATTCCACATTCCTGAAAGTGATTTAAAAACAATTCCTTTTCAGGCACTTAGTATGTCACATACTCTTGACACATAACTGAACTAGGTGTCAGGTGTTAGTG
The DNA here is from genome assembly GCF_018345385.1 of Vulpes lagopus. Lineage (NCBI taxonomy): Eukaryota > Metazoa > Chordata > Mammalia > Carnivora > Canidae > Vulpes > Vulpes lagopus. The sequence goes on along the minus strand of NC_054833.1, from coordinate 69,983,963 downwards.
ATAAACTTTAGTAACGATAATAATCAAGCTTTATTTTCTCCATTGGAAAGGAAATTTGCAGGTATACCATGAGATACATGATTCTAAAGGTAGTCCAATACCAAGAGCATCAGTATTACCTGGCTCATAGGAAATATGCATACTCAGTCTCCACCTCTGCCCTACTGTAGTAGAAACTTTGGGGTGGGGCCCAGCACTGTGTTTTGATAAACTCTAAGGTGATTCTGCTGCTCTTGAATGACAGACCAAAGGTAGAGCCTGAGGACATGTGATTCATAATATATCCATTTTGTGTAATCTTTCATAGTATCATTAACTCGCTTATAAAAATTAGAGGTAATAGCAATCTATATTAAGGAAGTTTTAAAGATGAGATAAATAGGAAGTGCTTCATGAATTCTTAATAAATGTTAGTTGCAAACTTACATTGATGTGGGTTTTTTTTGGTTTGACCCTTACGCTAGTGACTTCTTTGGCTCTTGTTCATAGTAGTGACTGCCATTGTTATACATTCTAATTTGTGGTACAGAATGAGTTCATGGGAAATAGGAGCTGGGGTTAGGTCTAGGTATTAATAGAAAATACCTGTCAGAGCATGGTCTTTATTTCTGCTTAGTTTTCTTATTTCTAAATAAAGGTAGTAAATACTCCCACTGGTACTTTTAAAGATCTGTTGAGATTACATAATATTCTTACTCTACTATTGTTCAGGACAGAGAAGAGAATAAGATAGTGGAATCAAAGTACTTACCACAAAGGCCTGGCATATAGAAGACACTTTATGGCGCCTGTTTCTTCTTATTGTGTATACAACCAACCTTTTGTATATCTTTCTCTTACTTGTTTATCTTTCTACTTTCTTGATTTTGAAGTTCTGCTTTAGTTCTTAAATCCTGATCTTCTAATTCCAAATTTCTGTCTCCTGTACCAGGTCCTTGGTACATAGACCAGATAGCTGCATGAACGAAGTCTTTGAACACCTCAAGCACTGTTTGCTATTGCACTTTAGGAAACACAATAGGAGATGTCAGTTAAGTATGCCAGCTGGTCATTCAGCTGGAGTGGTAGTTCCTTACCTGATAGCATTACCACCATTCAGGTTGTGGCTGTTGCAAGTCATCAATCAGGGCTCTCAGAATTTTCTTTTTATAGTCAGAATGCTTCAATTTCCCTGATACTTTATATTGTCACTTGATTACTAATTAGAGTGAGTACCTTCTATAGCGTGAATACCTTCTGTAGAAAACTTGATTTCTCTTCATTTTACCCTCAGAAGGTATATTTATTATGGATTGATCCCTGGTTGAGGCAGTATGATATACTTATGTGTGGGCTCTTGGAATTAGACTTGAAATCTGGCTCTACTACTTGTAACTTGTATGATTTGGGGAGAGATTGCTTAATTTCTGAGCCTGCGTTTCCCCATCTGTGGGTTGGAGGTAATATAACAGTTTTGTGAAATAGATAGCAAAGATTGCCTAACAGGTTTTATATATAGTTTTAAGTAACCCTAGAAAATAAAGTATGGCTAATAGAACCCAGTATTATTCCTGTATCATTACCATTTTCTTTTAATATGTTTGGACTGGGCTGTGAATTTCATCTCCTTTTCTGAGTATGTTAACTTAGTTTCCAATCTCTCTTCTAATTATATTTTCCCACTCCCAAATTATTTGTGGTGTTTTAAGTGTGAGCATCTGTATATAGTGTTGACTGTCAGTATACATTTACTGAATTGATTACACAGAACAGTTCTAAACCAGTGTCATGTTTTATTATGCTTAAAGACTTTGTTGTTAGCTATTGGAATTGATTAGTCTCTTTTAGAAATTCTTGAAAGACTAGGATTTTCCTGGATTTCAGAATTCTTTTTGTTTACCTTTTAGGATTTGAGAATTCTTGATACAGTTCTCTAATAAGATAATCTCTGTGGAATGAAGATGTGAATTACACGAATATAAAATATTCACCTATTCAGAAATTAACTTTTTATTTGGTTTATTTAGGAAGGAGACATGCCAATTCATGAACTTCTCAGTCTTTATGGTTATGATAGTACTATTCGACTACCTGAAGAAGATGAGGAGGAGGAGGAAGAGGAAGAAGAAGGTGAAGATGATGAAGATGCTGATAATGATGATAACAGTGGCTGTAGTGGGGAAAATAAAGTAAGAATATATACATTTATTAAGATTGTAGTCTTTATCTTTGTTGAAGTAAAAATTTCTTAATTTTGGAAGTCCCCTGTAACCTACTCCTGAAAAATAATAGTTTCATCTGTGTCATTCCAGATTTCTTTTGAATGCCTCTTCTAAATAAATTTGTACCAACTTTAAAAAAATACTACTGCTTTTTAAGTAATAAAGGCTAATGGATAGTTTGTATTCAATTTTTTTATTTTGTTTTGAAATAATTTTAGATTTATAGAGCAATTCAAATATGGTATAGAGTTTCTCTGTACTCTTCACCCAGTTTTCCCTGTTTATTTATATCTCGTGTAACCATGGTATATTTATGAAAAGTAAGAATTGATACCATACTATTTAAACTACGGGCAATTCAGATTTCACTAGTTTTTCCACTAATACCATACTGCATTTAGTGTATTTCTTTTAGCCATTTAGTTTATTTGGAATACTGTAACTTTTCCTCTGCAACAATTTTCCTTACATCTTAAAGAAGTTTATTATTCTACAGGAAGAGAATATAAAGGACTCATCAGGTCAAGAGGATGAAACTCAGTCTTCCAATGATGATCCCTCACAATCTGTTGCTTCTCAAGATGCCCAAGAAATAATCCGCCCACGTCGATGTAAATATTTTGACACAAGTAAGTGTCATTAGTTGCTAATGTTTGGATAATTTTTACTAAATATATGATGTAAAATGCCACTTCTCTTCCATTCATCTGTTTGAATTCATTTTACTCTCAAATCTGGCAGAACAGTAACGTATTTTGTTCTGGGTTATTCATTCAGCAGTGTTAGGGCCTTGTTGTCTATGAGTAGATTGCAGAGATTGTTGTGTCACTACACTACTTGATTTTGAATGTGTTCCTTTTTTCCTTCCTCAGCATTTCTTTAAATTTGTCTCATGACCATCTTTTTATTTCATCTAGTCTTTTCCTCAGTTTTCATTTTCTACTTTTTTTTCTCTTAGCCTTTTTATGCTATATTCATAAACATTGCTTTCTCTAATCAGTGGCTCCCAGTTCTCAAAGAACTGGCTTACTCTTGAGGTGGTAATATGTTATACACAGAGAACTCTTCTAATTTTACTATGGTTGTGATCTAGTCAGAGATCTGCAGTAGTTGAAACAACATTTAATGTATATAACTTGAATATTTGCATGCTTCATCTACTCCATGGTGTTTCATTCTAAGCAGGAATCATTACTATGGATAACAGCTCTTTGATAAGAGAAAAGCAACCGTTAGTGTTACTTAAACTTGTTTGGATTTCTGTGCTTTAAAAGAAAGAAAAACATTTGAAGAACAGTAACCTCTCATGAAATGTAGTGATATAATAATTGATTGAACATGGCCACTGCTTCCTGTCAATGATTTCTGATACATATTTAGTTTAGCAGTGAATGTAGTGCTGCTAATGATATTTTATTGTGAATTTTGATCAAAGATTGATACACTTGAAAAGTGTATCAGTGTAAGGAAAGATTACTGAAATTGTGTTAATATTAAGTTTGGGGAAAACTTGGTATTTTTCCTTTTTCTCTTAGGTAAATTGCCAAAGTTTGTTTAAAAGTGGGATGCTAAGTGACTGCATTTTTAAAACAATATTTATTTCATACTTCTGATCTGGTATGTCAGTTATGATGTATGCACAGAAGCTCTATATATACTGCTTATCTTAGCTTTTCCATGGGAAGATTTAACTTGTATATGTAATATTACCCTTTTAAACTTTGTATTCCATTTTACAGTTGAGAAGATGCTAATAGTGTAATAGTTTTCAGATTTCCTACCCCTTTTTATAAATACATTCTTATTCCCAAATGTAAACAAACAGCACCTTGCCTGCTCTGAATAAATCAGGTTGGGGAGAATGGAGGTTTTCCTATATAGCCTCTCATTATACTCTCCAAAGTGTTGCTACAAAGCTCTCAGTGTGTCAAGGAGCACTCATTGGAAACCAGTTTTTGTTTTGTCCAAATTGTCATTTTATTAGGGAAGAAGACATTAGGTTTAAGAATAGATTATCTTGACCTGCTTATTTCAATTTTTCTTAATTTTTTTGTAGAAAATCATTTCCTGAGAATACAGTGTTCTAAGATTATCCTAGAAAGTTTTTATGGGTTATTTTGCTTTGTTTAAAACAGGGTATTATTTGGTTAGAAATATCTTAGTCCTATTCTGCAGATACTTTTAGGCATACTTAAATGTTTGATAGTAGATATAAAAATAATATACAGATATATAGATGTGGATAGGATAAACAATTATTTTCTAATACTATCTTCTTTTATCTAGATAGTGAAATAGAAGAAGAATCAGAAGAAGATGAAGATTATATTCCATCAGAAGACTGGAAAAAGGTAGTTAGAGCCGTATTTTCCCAACATTTAGGTAAATTAATATTAAAAAGCAAGTATTATTTTACTAGCTATATATTGGTATTGTTGAGGTAAGCCCTTTTGTGACATTTAAGTGTTTCAAATTTCCCCTTAATACATCAAGGTGAGAAAAATATTTTTTTACAAAATAAAATAATGGTATAGAAAGAATTTGACTTTTTTGAGCAAATCAGTCTCAAACCAAGAATAGAAATTGAAATTTTTAACTAGTGCTAATTTAGATATTTGGGAAAGCATTTGAGGCTTTGGTTTTGTTAAGTAGATTTTAGTAATTTAGATTTTTAATTATAAAATTGTATGACTGTACAACTTAGTTATACAATTGAGTAGAAAAATTAATCTTAAGCTGTTACAAAGCAGTGGTACTAGGAAAATGTGTCAAAATGTCATGCAGAATTGATTAGAACAAATCATTTATATAGAAGAAATGAAGTCATTCTTACTAAGCTAGCTTACTCGATTTTGCTCTATAAAACTGCATTGTTTCATTTTGTTTTTTGCTGTTCTTTTTCCTAGGTCTGATTTTAAATTTAGTGTGTGAATAGTCATTTCTTTGGAAGCAGAGTAGCTCTGAACATCATGTTGAGTGGGCTTTCTGCACTTTGTTGTACTTGTTATTTAGTTAACACTGTTGAGTCTTTCCTGTGGCTTTTTGTTGTTGTTATTTGTGGTGGTGATAGTTTATAGTTTTTGGTTTGCCTGGAGCAAACTTATAAAAGAGCTGACATCCTTGCTGATTAAAATAAGGGAACATGTCATACTTACAGAGTTTCTATTAGGAAGAATGAAGTATTCAAATGAACTTGGACTGGGCTACCCAAGGATTGTAGTCTTCTGCCAGAATTGATCCATTTCTGGGGGTCCAAGGAGATGTTTAGAAGAGAGAGACTGTCTTTCAGTGTGTTAGAATGGTAAAAGAAGGTGTCAGTTAGAATGGGAGGGAAGGTTAGCCCTGTACAGTATGTATTAATTAATTTGAGTGATTGATGAATGAATAATGAGGCTCAGACCGAAAACAAGGGTCACAGAGTTACTATTTATGTGACCCATTGGGTAAGTGTTCTTCACTTTTACCTGATTCCTACACTGTGCAGCAATTATGAAAAAAGCTAGAAACCTTAGAAGTCATCTTAAATTGTTATAGTCTACCATAAATTCAAGTTTCTGTATCTTTTAAACTATTCCTTTAAACTTTATCTTCAACTTAAATTGTTTTTTGTGTCTAAAATATATAATAGATTATTTGAGTAAGTGTTGAATTATTATTTCATTTTTGATGAAGGAACAAAAGCCCAGAGTAGAGAGACATAAGGGAATATTCCTTTCCTCAGGAAAATAACGTAATAAAACAGGCCATAGTAGATCTAAACTATTATGATTTTGGTATAGTAAAAATTGTCAAGATTCAGATTCATCATCTAAGGCTTGTAAGATAGTGAATTTTTCTATTTTCTAGAAGCTGGGGTAGAGGAGACAGTTTTGAAATCAAATTTGAGTCCAGGCTATAGCCTCAGAACTTAATAGTGCAGTCCTGGGAAAATGAATTTTTTGAGTGTCATCTCCTCACGTATAATACAGGAATAAGAATATAATAAAGGAATAGCCTTTTCAAAGTTGGTGAGGATTTAACGGAAATTACACATAAGAGACTTTGTACATAATGCTCCTAGATGCTATTTCCCTTCCCTTCCCTACAGAACAAATCAGCAGGTAAAAAGAAGTGTTCTAAATTCAGTAGGAAAAAGGAGTTGTCTTATTTTTGTACTAGTCCAGAAGCTCAAACCTGGCTCCATGTTAGATCACTTAGAGAATTTTTAAATATTGATATCCAGGGCCTTTGTCCTGAGATTCTAATTTAATTGGTTTGGAATAGATCCAGGCATTGATATTTTTAGAAGTGCCTCAGACAAGGAGGGTTGAGAACTTATTTTCTGGTAGGCATTGGAAGTAAAGGTAAAAGAGGCACAAGAAGTGATGATAGGGTATTTTTTTTTTTTTTTTTTTTTTTAATAAGGAAAGAAAGTTCTTCTATAAGAGTAGAGAAAATTTTCATGTGATACTCTCTTTAGAAAATTGACTGGTTTTCCTATATAGATGTAGCAATTAATTACAAAGCACATGTCTTTGGAGTTGTGCTAGATAAAATGAGATATATATCAATGGGTTGACAGAAACGAGAGAGGCACTGTTTAAATCCTAGGAGTTATTTAAACTTATTGAGTGAGAGCACACACACATAGGTGGGAGGAGGGGAGGGAGAGAGAATCTCAAGCAGGCTCTGCACAGAGCCCGACACGGGGCTTGATTTCATGACCATGAGATTGCACAACCTGAGCTGAAACCAAGAGTTGGATGCTTAGCTGACTGTACCACCTAGGTGCCCCTAAACTATTTAATCGCTAATCTTTTACCTTAAACTTGCAACTTTTCTGCCTAGGTCTTCATTTTGAAAACATGGTGAATTTATTCTTAACATTTAGCTACCAGATAAAGGAGGGTCTGTAATCTTGATCCCTCTGTTTTGTAACATCTCATCGGTGGTGATCTCATTATCTTTCTGAACAGCCAGTTTCCCCCTAATCTGTGATTTGACTACATAGATTTGATGATCATGTTTCCTAAAATAGGATTTTAATTATGTTTTGGGGAGGTTACTTTTTCATTTTGTACTGTTTTTATGAAAGTCAGGCACTCTCCTGCTTATCCATTTGGTTTAGAGTTTCATACATTTGGCCTCTACTAAGCTTTATACAAATCCTTTTTGTTACTTTAAACCTGTAGTTCTCAGACTGAAGTCTGTGTTGGAATCACCTGGACAGCTTGTTGAAATACTACTTCCTGAGTCCCATCCCCAGAGTTTCTGGTTCAGTAGGTCTCAGGTGGAACTTGAGTATTTACATTTCTAACAATTTCCCAGGTGACTCTGATAATGCTGCCCAGGGTTTATAGTTTAGAGTGTAAATATCTTAAAATAGCTGAATTTAATTTTGTTTTTCAGGGTGTTTGCAGTTTTCTTATTAATTGAATTATAAGAATTCATTTTTCTTTTTCTCCATATTTTTAAGTAAAGCTCGTATTCATTGTGTATATTGCATTATACCCCATTATTACTAATGTTTTCATCCAATCATATCCAAGCCCTTATCTATTGTTAACTCATTCATCCTCACAATACTCCTCTGAGGTAGTTAATTGGTTGTATCTTTTATGACTGAGAAACACTTTACCCAGGAAAATGGTTAAGCTAAAAAATGGATATAAAATCTGTGTTACTGGGTCTTACCTAGTGTGTTATGTTATTTTTAAATAGGAGATTATGGTGGGCTCCATGTTTCAAGCAGAGATTCCAGTCGGCATTTGTAGATACAAAGAAAATGAAAAAGGTGGGTTATTAGTAAAGTTACAAAGCTTAAATTCATGCTTTCGAAGTGATGAACTATTACTTTATAGGGAATAAGACATGATAGTTTGTTACCTTACTGATTTATGAAAGAGGACCCTTCATTATTTCTATAAGAAGATACATGTTTTTTGTTTTTCCAGTTTCATCCATAGAAATCTAGCAAGAAAAAAAAATGAATGCCTTTTTGATACTGAGTTAAAACATCTCAGCTTTTAATTTTTTTCATATATAAAATACTCTGAATATACTTTTTTTGGTAACATAATATAATTTAATTTTAAATTTAAAAGGTTATTTTTTGTTTGGTGAAGCTATTAGGTTTAAAAAAAACTCAAACAATAATATAAAAAGCATTAAGTGTTAAAACTTTCAGTATTACTAAAATTGAGTACTTTGATATTTGTTTATTTGTAAAATAATTTGGGAAAATGTCTGTGCTTAAATTTGTAAATAATTTTTTCCCATCATTTTATCTGAGAATTGTAAGGTAAGTCATAAATACTTAAACTTCAAGTAACATAATATACTTAAGGACTTAAATCTGTTTCAGATTATTCATTTTGGATGACTTCCAGAAATGTTGTGTGTTTCTAATGAGTTCATGTGTAGTATGAGATCACTCAATGCTAGAAATTTTTCTTCCATTTCTTTTTATTTCAGTTGTCTTCTTCACCTTTCAGTTTACGTATGCAGAGCCTTTCAGAGTTGTAGAATTCTTTTGCTTCTCTTTTAGTATTCTCTCTAAAAACTTCTTTTAGGGCAGCCCAGGTGGCTCAACGGTTTAGCACCACCTTCAGCCCAGGTGTGATCCTGGAGTTCCAGGATCAAGTCCCACGTCGGGCTTCCTGCATGAAGCCTGCTTCTCCCTCTGCCTGTGTCTCTGCATCTCTCTGTCTCTGTGTCTCTCATGAATAAATAAATAAAATCTTAAAAAAAAAAATTCCTTTATACATTAAGTATGTACCTGCTTTCAGGGCAAGCAGTAGACAAGAGGCAATTAAGGGAACACCACAGGCCAATAAATTCTAGTGATGCAAAAATGTTTTATCATACCGGTAATAATTGTGCTCACTTTCAAGTTAATTCCTGCAATATACAGGAATGTTAAAGGTGTCAGTATGGAGTGACATTTTATATAGTGAAATCCTGTACATATGTTTTGTTCTGAATACATTGTAATGTGTGCAAAAATAAGTGAACCATTGGCATTTGTATTTATATTTGTAATTGAATTTTGAATGCTATGCTTTGCTTATATGCTATATAATGATTTGTGCATGTTCACCATTGAGTTCTTTCTCCAACTTAAAGAACTGAAAGTTAAACATTACTTCTAATAAATTAATTTTTTTTAAGTTCTGACTGAAAAATAATAGGTCTGTTCTAGAAAATTTTGTGTTTTGTAGGTGGATAGGAAAATATCTTGGTTTTATATGTGGCAGGTGAGTGTTAGAGCTTTTAAAGATAGTTTTACTTACATCTTTTTTTTTACTTATATCTTAATGTGTTTTAATACATGTTTATATTGTCATATCACACTAAATTATCATGATTTCTAATATCAGTGTTTTAAATTTTGGCTTAATGCTTTCAGTTTTATTATAATTTTAAAAAGCAATTATACATAGTTTTTTTCCAGGAAAGTTGATTTATGAAGCTTTCTCATTGTGTGAACTTAAAGCATTTTAGATTGTGTGAGAATCAACGTAGATTTAGTAGAGTGATACTGTGTTGGAGGGGTCACTGTGATAGAGGGACTTTTCCTCAGTTTTGTATTTCTAGGAATTCTAACTTTTGTCATAATACTCAGAATTTGTCACCACTTAGGGTACCCTCCTGTGAAACTTAGGTAAACTACACCCTTAGAAAAAAACTGTCAAAAGGATACTGATGGGTTAGTACATTCTTTTCCTTACAGGATAAAGTTTGCAAGATATTTTTCATTGGTTTGGTGAGCACACATTCAAAAGGGAGAGCATTTGGTTTGAGTGATTTTGATAAAAATGCCACTGAACTATCATATGTCTTCACTGTAGGAATTATTTGACAAGTGGATTAGAATTTTTTCATTGATACAAGGCAAACCTATTACTGAGTATCCTGGAGAGACACTGATAAGTTTTTTCTCCCTCTGATATCTGATTTCTTTTTTACTAGGCTCCATGCAGCTTATATATTCTTCATCAGTTAACACTTCTGTTTCAGTTATATAAACAAGATTTGTTTATATGTGTTCAAGTCCTCTTCCTTTGAACCTTTATCTATTATTACACAATCTCAACTACTCTGTTAACATTTCCTTAAATTTATGTAAATTAGCACTTACACTCAGCACAGTGTATTATAATAATTTGTTTATTCATTTTTTTTTTGAAAAATTTTTTTTTAATTTTTATTTATGATAGTCACAGAGAGAGAGAGAGAGAGAGGCAGAGACACACAGGCAGAGGGAGAAGCAGGCTCCATGCACCGGGAGCCCAATGTGGGATTTGATCCCGGGTCTCCAGGATCGTGCCCTGGGCCAAAGGCAGGCGCCAAACCGCTGCGCCACCCAGGGATCCCTTGTTTATTCATTTTTATATCCTTAATACCTAGTATGATTTATTACATAGGTACTCAGTAAACATTTGGTGGTTGAGTTTTTAGGTAGGTACAGAATAATGTTAACAGAACTGATATGGAGTCAGTAAACTTTGATCAGTTTATAGGCATTTGGCCTTGCACATATTTACGTAACTTTTTCTCCTCATCTATAAAATAGCTGTAAGAGAGCATTTATTTCAGAGCCTTTCATAAGGATTTGCATGTGGTATTTTTATGTGTAGTTTTAACAGCATTGTGTATGGTGCATAGTAAGTGCTCAGTGAGTGGCCTTAATGTTCACTGGATGATTAATCCTATCCATTATGTGTAGGTTTTATTACTCAGATTTTCAGAAAGCATCAGTTTATGCTGTTTTACTTACAAGTGGTAAAAACCCAGTTCAGTTAGCTTCAGCAAAAAAGAATTTACCTGATTGTTTAACAAAGGTTCTGTGTGGCTTCAAATATAACTGGATTTGGGGTTGTTATTATTATATCAACTGTCCTTCCCCTTTCCCTCTTTCCTTCCTTGCCAGACAAAATAAGAGCTGGGAACTCCTGGCTTATATTTTACACTGTCCTTGTAGCTAGAGAACCAACAAAAATGATAACTTTCACATCCACCTTTGCTCCCACAAAAGTCCTAGAGAGAACCTTTATGGACTTAGCTTGAGTCACGCTCAGCCAGAAGTAATTACTGTGACGAGAGAGAAGAGTGAGTATTCTGACTTGCTTTGGCTCATTTATGTGTTCTTGGGGCTCCAGGGTGTGGTGTCAGCCCCACTCAGACCAAATGGAAATGATTTAATTCCCAAAGAAGTGTTGAGTAGATGAAAAGCATGATTTTTCATTTCCCTGTGTGTTTTGTTTCTTTCATGTACTAAACTGAACACTGCAGTTCTTGTGATAAGACTGAATTAAATGCTGGTGAACATCTTAAAACAGAGGGCTGCTATCACTGCCCCACGCCCTACCCCCACCCGATAATTATTTACCCAAAGTGTCAGTACTGCTGAGATGGAGAACCCTGAACTAGACTGAGAATTAGTTAGTCTACTTATAGGGATAAAGGTCAAAGGAAGGAGCTAAGGTACTTCCCTAATTTTGATGCTTGCATGGTAGAATTTTAGAGTAAGGAAATGATGGCTAGAAATTAGGAAGTAGTGAATAGCAAAGGACCATGTAAATTGTTTCTAATGAACACGTGAAAAATTACTGATTGTTACTGAGAAATGTACACATGTTATCTTTAGTTGATGATAATATTGTTGAAAAGGCAGTTCATTTAGCCTGTATTTAGAAAAGCTCTGTTAGACAACTTAAAATGTAGGTCATTCATTAATCACAGTGTGACTTAAAGAATGTGGGAATTTTTGTTGTAAACTTCATTATTATACCATAACTAATTATGCATTTTTAGCCTCATAAAGTATTGATTAGATTGAATTTTTATTAAGGTATTAAAAGTAGAATAACACTTTTTTTCTTAAAACTGAAAGTTAATAAATTTATTCATTGGGAATTAGTTTCCCAGATTGCTGAAGTTTGTGGTTTTTGGTGGTGGTTTCTCAGGTATCTACATTAGTACCTCCCACTCCCCACACACCCAGTGAACTTTGTTAAATTATTTTGACAACCCATTTTATTTGACAAGCTTAATTTGTTACTTACAATGCCATAGTAAGCACTTCCCTAGCTAACTTATGTTAATACACTAAGTATGCTCCTGTCTGCAGAGCTCTCACTTACTTAGAATCACATGTTAGGTTGTATCCACCATTATATATTTGTGGTTGCTTTTTAAAGATTGTAATGTTTAGGCTTCATAATTCATTTAGAAATAGTTTCAGAAGATGCTCTTACATTTCAGTAATTGTGATCTTTCAAAATCCATCATGTAATTACAAAACCATTTAATAAAGGGTATTTGTTTCTTTTTGTTGCTTTTATAGTTTTTATATTTTACTTACAGATGTTATTTCTCATGTATTTTAGTGTGTTTTACCATAGTGATGTTCTTCTGATTTCTTGGCATTTTAGTTGTTTAGTTGTTCTACAACAGACATTTAATAAAAATCAGTGGTGTTGCCTGTTTTATCTAGATCATAGTCAAAACTAATATTTTATTTAGAGTGAAACAAGTGGAAAATAATTTGGTCTATCTCTGGAACCAGTAAAGGCAATGTGGTTTATTCTCTGTGGTAATACTAGTTGTTCTCATCCATGGTTATTTTTTAGTATGTTGTAATTGTATAAAATGAGATGTGTTCTCAGGGTCAGCCTGTCTGGCCGTCTTGTTACAGTTCGGGGTCTGGCTTATCACTTAGCGCCATCTGCTGTTGTTTGTGTACTTACTTTAAATGTCCCTGCATCCTTTGGCTACCTAAAACTTACAGAATGATTCCAGAAATACCTTCCAGGTCATTTGTGCTTATTTCATAGGCACAACATAGGGATATTTAAGTGGGAGAACACAAGGACTCAGAGATCACCTTCCATGATTCTTAGGGTTTCCTTTGTAAGACCTTGTCCACCTTCCACCCATCAGTCTGAAGAACATGAAAACTATATCCCCCGCCCCTTGGTGAACAGAGGCTAAGCAGAGAACAAAAATCAGTAGTGTATCCAAATTCACTTTATCTTGACATTTTTATTGTATTTACAATTTAAAGTTTGACTAAGATTATATTATCAGGTTAGAAAAGGAATGAGATTTACTAGTGAAGATTTTCTAGAGATTGTCCTTGTACTTTAAAGAAGAATGTATCTGTTTTGGGGAACAGAAAGATAGAAGGATATTTTAAAGTGTATATGTGTAGTGGTGGTGGAGTGTGAGACAAGGTAATTTATATGAAAATACCTAACATAGCGCCTGATACATAGGAGATGCTTAGTTAGCTGTTTATTCCTTTTTCATAACACAGGAACTTTGGTGCTATCAGTTAGCCTCTATCTCTTAAATTCACAATTTTTCTTTAGCTGGCCCTCTTTCTGTTGTCATTTAAGTAACTGTCTCCCACGTTTAAAGCCAACAAAACCAGAAACTTTCTTCTGGATGTTACCCCATCTCCTCTCTTGCAGCTGAACTTTTCAGAAGTCCTCTGCTTGCTTTCTTCTCCTTCCATTTACTCTTCAGTCATCTCCGGTGTGGCCTTGGCTTCTGTCTCTGCACAGAAGCAGCTCTGAAACCTCCTCCTCCTTGTTAGTACATCCAACATACCTATTTCAGTTTTCATATTGGCCATTTAACAGCATTGAACCAGTCTAGTACTCCTTGAAACATCTTCTTCACCTAGCTGCAATGGTGCCACATTTCTTGTATTTTTTCCTGTCTTGTGACTGTTCCTTAATTTTATCTATGTTTCCATCATCTTGTCACTTAGAATCACATAAGGCTCTCTCATCTTAGGTTTTCCTCCTTTCCTTTCACTTTGTAAATCATGATGGGATTTAGGCTTTAGTCTTATTATAATGGGAATTCTGATAAAAGCTACATGCTTTTTTTAAAAAAGGAAAGACTTTTGTTTTATGAAAATAATTTATGTTCATTATAATACATTTTTAAGTTTCATAGAAGAATACATAAAAGTAAGAAAAATTACCCCAAATCTTACCAAGTAATAAACAGTGTTGATATTTGGTGAGCATTCTTCTAGATATCTTACTTCAAAAATTATTATTATAGGTAACATCCATTGAACCTTAATATATGCCAGAATTGTTCTAAAGTGGTATAAATCTTTACAACTCTTTATGATAGTGTTTTTATCCTCATTTTGCAGATGGGGCAGAGAGCAGGTCATACTGTATGCCCAGGGTCATATATGTAGTGAGTGGTGGTGGTACTATTCAAACCAAGAAATCTTGGAGTTGGTAAAATCAAGCTAAGTCATTTTAGCTTGTGATGAGAGCTATCAAGTGGTATCTCTCTCTTTAGATTGCTTAAATCGCTAAGGCTATAAATATGGCCCAAGAACAAAGGTGGGCAAGTATTAGGACCACACTTTACCTCTCAGTTCTCAACATTTTGGCTCTTAAGTATGAGTTGTTCATTCAATGATAGTGGTTTAACACAAACTTGAACAATTTTTGGCCTTTTTTAACGTTATGTTTTACTACTTTAGTATATGAAAACGATGATCAGCTCCTGTGGGATCCTGAGTACTTACCAGAAGATAAAGTGATTGTATTTCTTAAGGATGCATCTAGAAGAACAGGTGATGAGAAAGGTGTAGAAGCAATTCCTGAAGGATCTCACATAAAAGACAATGAACAGGTACATGCGTTAAGAAATAACTATTTCATTATGGAATGAGTAAGTCACAGGGATGAAAGGGACAGCATAGGGAATGTAGTCAGTGGTGTTCTAATAGCCTTGTATGGTGACTCTTGTGAGCATAGCATAATGTGTACAGTTGTTCAGGCACTGTACTGTATACTTGGAACTAATATAATACAGTTCTATACTATAGTTCAATTTAAAAAAAGAAATAACTAAAAATTTTCCCTAAATAACCATATATATTTGTATATTATAGATTTACATTTATAGAGGCAAATGCTCTCACATTATTCTATACTGTATACCAAAATTGCTATACTGTCATCTGTGGGGAATCTGAAATAGCTAGCATGCACACTCACTTCATTAGTATCATTTCAGCCAAAAATAAAAAAAACTCCTTTTGCCTGTGTACATACTTATTAGGATTTTTGAAGTTCCGTTGGATGTCCCTAAGAACCTGTGGATGTCATCAACTTGGGAATACATATCTGGAATAATGTTATCAGGGATATATGATAGACCGATGCCTACCATGAACCTGATAACAGCCTTTTTTTTTTTTTTTTTTGCCTTTTATCATCAATGCTTTGCTTTTCTGATTTAAATTTGAATGGAACAGCAAAAAGCCAAAAAGAAGGGATTTGTGATTTTTATAAAATAGTTTCTTTTCATTTTTAAATTTCTGAGCTAGTATGCCTGCCAAGTTAAGAGTATTAGCTTATCCTGTTTTCTAAGTATTTAGACACTAATTATCAGGATTGAATTTGTTTTTCTGTAGTGCTCTGTGTGTTGCATTCACTAGAATTATTTGTTGTCCAAACATTGGATTCAGGAAGAGCTTTTACTTTCTTAAGAAATTGTAGCCTTGAACTTTGTGAAGAGTCACATACTGAACCATTTTATTTTTCTAGGCGTTATATGAATTGGTTAAATGCAATTTTGACACAGAAGAAGCATTGAGAAGATTAAGATTTAATGTAAAAGCAGCTAGAGGTAAGCTAAAAATGTATTACATTTTTATTTGGTTTCATGACTTAGCAGAAATTTAATAAACTTTAGATCTTCAATCTACATAGTTATATCCTAAGCTTAATAATCCTGATCTTAAAAAAAAAAAAAATAATAATAATCCTGATCTTTCTGAGTTCAGTAAGTACTTGCTGAGTGACAAATAACTTGTGACTTGTTAAATAACTTGTGACTTGTTAAATAACTTACATATAACGAGCATTATGGGATTAAGGCTGTTCATCCTTTATGGGAAAGTAAGGCCACTACAATAAAAATACGTGATGGATTTCAATTTCAGGGCATTTTTATTAAATATTTTCTTATTTGATCTTGCTAATAATAGTCCTATGAACTCTAGAATGTGACAGTTTCTACCTTACTTTCAGAATGATGAGACTGAGATCTCTGAACTGAAATACGTTTGCTGAGGCAAACATAATTTATAAGTAATGAAGCCATAACTAAAATCAATCCAGTTTTTTATTTTTTTTAGTCTAAAATGGCTCTCACCCTACTTCACTAAGAACACTGTTTATGTATCATTACATAGCAAACAATTCAACAAAAATTGGAGGACCTGCTAAGCTCTGAGGACATAATTATAAACAAAACCCCTGCCCGCATTGGTGCTTAGAGCCTAGGTTAGGGAAGCTGAGAAATAGTTACGAGTTCTTCTAAGGAGAATTAGAGGGTATAACTCAAATTTATTGCAGTAGGACTTAACCTAATTTGGGGGAAGAGTGAGGCTTTTAGGGAAAGTTTATAGAACAAAGTGATATTTTTGCTGGGCTGTAAACAAATGAGGTAGGTGAAAAGAGAGTAAGGCAGAAAATGATTATAGGCAAAGGGAATAATAGCATCACAAAGTCTAAAGTGAGAAAGAACCTAGTGAATTTAGGGAAATGTAAGGTGGCTAGTATAGTTAGATCATAAAGGAGAAAATGATCCAAGTTGAGGTTGGAGAATTAGGAATCAAATCACCCAAAATTTTATTAAATACAGAGTTTTTGTCACTTCATCTTTTGCAGCCATCAAAAATAGAGCTCAGGAGTAAAATACTTCCCTTATTGTTATTAGAAACTTACATTTTTATTTATAACTCCATGTACAATATTTAGGAAAATATTGCTTTAACAGTTTTCTCTCCTGTTTTATCAGAGGAATTATCTGTTTGGACAGAAGAAGAATGTAGAAATTTTGAACAAGGGCTGAAGGCCTATGGGAAGGATTTTCATTTGATTCAGGCTAATAAAGTAAGTAATGATAAAATGTTCTCTCATTTATAAAAAGATAGTTAACCTAGATCATTTTATATCTTAATTACTTCCTAATGTTAAAGATTCTATAATAAATGTTCTAATACATTGGTTTTTCAGGAATTATAAGCATACCTAGACTTCTTGGCATATGATATTGAAGCCTTTAGGAATTGGACTGCTATGCAAACATATTAATCAACTTCTGGGTGGGATGTGTGTATACAATGTAATTACTTAAAGCTGTTTTCCACAAACTTGTGACATTTTTTAAAGGACTGGTCTTTAAAATAATCTTGAAACTTTAAAACATTTTTAATATGACAATATTTACAATTAAAATTTCTTTTACATTTAAGTCCTGAGTGTCTAAAATCAGACACTCAGTATTTAATTTGGTTTTAATTAAGATTTAATTTTCTAGAAGACTATCTCAATAAATCAGCTTTATATTATACATTATAATTTTATAATTTGACAGTTTTATTTAACACGACTCATTTGTCATTCCATATTGATAATATCAATTATAATGTCAGCGTATGCCAAAAAGAACTTTGTAATTACTTGTAGGTTTATTTTGAGGTTTAATTCTCTTTAACACTAAAATCAGGTAAGATTTTTAATAGTAATTGTACAATTCTATAGAATAGAAAAATGTATTGTCTGTGGGAAATTAGGATGTGCAAAATTAAAATCTCAGTTTAAATGGAGGAAATTAAGTAATTTCTAGGCTTATATAAATATAACAATTTTAGTGAAAAGAAATGACAAGGAACTTGGCTTCCCATGTTTCCGTAAAGATAGTATCTGAGTTTTGAGTGATGGCTTGTCTAGGATGGGGTTGACTGAGTTCTAAATAGTCTGTCATCACATTCTTCTTTTTATATCTCTAGATGTAATTGGATAGTGTCCACTTAATTTGTTTCAACATATTTAACTATTTTTATGTTCTATAAATAGTTGCTTAAAAATCCTGTGAGTTTATTTTTCTTATTTTTGTTGTGTATTACCTAGTTTGCTTTTTTTTTTTTTTTTTTTTTTTAAGAGAGAGAGAGACTGTAGGGGTAGGGGAGCAGAGAGTAAGAGAGAGAATCTTAAGCAGGCTCCATGCCCAGCACGAAGTTTGCCATGGGGCTTGATCCCACAACCCCTAAGATCATGACCTGAGCTGAAATCAAGACTTCAACCAGCTGAGCCACCCGAGCATCCCTAAGTAGTTTACTCTTGATTATCTTCATTATGATAGTTGACATCAAATATAACTACTAAGAGAAATTTTAAGTCTTAGCATTGGTGTTAAAAGTGTGTCCTACCCCTTAGTTTTGTGTCCAAACCATCTGATTACCTCTAACATAAGGGAATATTCTGTGAAAGTAGTGCATTATACTAATGATTAAACATGTATGTTTCTGACCGTAAAAAACAAAAAAAATACATTGTTTCATGGTTGAATGGAGCAACATTTTGGGATAAAAGAGTTTTCTAGCACTGCTGCTTGGATTCAAACACTGTTGACCAAACCATGCTGGATTATCTATGGAGGGGACTCCTGGAGTGATAAGCTGGTAAGATAGCTCTTAGCAATAAGAAACCCCTGAACACCCCACCAAAAGCCCTTTTTAGGGAATAAGAACTTAATAGGTGACTTGAAGTGACTAGCCAAAAAAGTGTTTAACATAATATTGGAAGTAAGACCTTGATTTCTTTATAAATATTTGAGATGGTGATATTTCAGTATTAGAGAAGTCACCTGACCCATCTATATGTAATTTACTAGTTACAATGAACAAAAAGAGGACAGTTATTCTTTAAGAAGGAGAATTAAGACTTTGTTTTTATACCCAGAATTGAAGTTTGGATCTTAGTCATGAGTTCTACTATGTAGGCTTGCTTTATAGAAGATTTTTCATAAGACTGTTAATGTTGCATGCCCCAAAATAGCTTTCCAGTTTTCCATAATAAAATTCTAAAGGAGGAAAAAAAAGGAGTTTGACTTTATTTTTTTATTTTTTATTTTTTGACTTTATTTTTTTAAAAAAGCCTTGAAAATCAGCTTTCAGTCTTAGAGCAACATGGGCCGGATTTGTAAAGTGCAAGCATAAGGGAAGAAAGAAAAATGTATGTCAGGTATTGAAATGAAGATGTCATCAAATTGACTTTGGGTGCAATCCGTCTCACAGGATACCTCCTTCAAGATTAGAATTTTATGGTTTTAAAGTAATATGGCCTAGCATCCCAGCACTCATGCAGATAGCTTTTTTCTTTTGAACTCCCTGTACTTTATTATATACATCAAGTTCTCTAAGCTAAGTAGCAAAAAGAGGGATGTTGTCTACATCATTTGCCAGTCCCCTTGGTGTTGAATGTCTGCGGAAGGGGAGCAGTTTATTCACACAAATAGGTATAGCACAGTTACTGGAGTAACTTAGTAAAACAAATTAGCAGTGGCATTATTATTATACTTTTCAACTCACTATAGAGTATTTTCAGCCTTTCTAGAAAGTCTGGATCACCAGTGGGACTACTAAGAGAATCTTTTAAAAGGAAATTTAAAGGTAGACTCCCTAGGTACCCTGTGAGTAAAAGTATTTGCAAACTGTTTATAACACTAATTTTAACTCAAATGCCACTTCCAGATATTTTTGATAGAAGAGTGTTTATAGTAAAATTAAGATGATAGTTTTTTAAAAAGCATAATGTTAAATATCTGAAGACTTGTTGCCAATGTATGATTTCTCTCAATGGGAGTTGGGAAAGAGCAGTTTTTAACAAAGCTGCTGCATGTTGTATTTTATACACAGTATTATATATATTACTTACGGTACATAAAAATTTGTTTTCAGACCTCAAATATTTTTCATGAAATAACTCCTTTAAGGAGGAGATGATTCTTAAAAACAAGTGTTTGTTTCTTATAGGTTCGAACAAGGTCAGTTGGTGAATGTGTAGCATTCTATTATATGTGGAAAAAATCTGAACGTTACGATTTCTTTGCTCAGCAAACACGATTTGGAAAAAAGAAATATAATCTTCATCCTGGTGTAACGTGAGTTTATTTTTTCTGTTGAGTCATTAATTTTTGCTCTTGAATTTCTCTTGAGAAAATTGTAATTTTTAGAATCTTCCTTTTTCAGTAGGGTAAGAGTTTACATTAGTTTTATCCATTTGTAGACATATTGTCATAGGGCATTTAGACTTTTCAGTGTCTTATGAAACAAATTACAATTCATATTGCTTGAGACAATAAATACATCAAAGCAAGTACTTTAATTTCTATTCCATTCAGTATAAGCACATAGTTTTAATCTAGTAATACTTATGAGCACAGTGAGAATAGGAAAGAGACTCTTTTCAAAAGCTATAGGGCTGGTATGCCTAATAGAGGCCCTTTAAGAAGGAATGGAAATTAGTATTTTTCTTTGTCCAGTCTACTTTTGATCATAGGAAGTAAAATAAGATTTGGGTATAGATGATATAAAAGAAAAGACCATAGAAATAATGAATCAGGTCGAATTTCATTTTCTTTTTTGTTACAGTTTTTTAAAGAGGAAAGAACATGTCCATGATGACTTCTTTTTTCCTAGATTTCCTGAAACCTTTCCTCTAACTGAAATATTTAATAATTAGTCCTGCAACTTTAGTTTACTCCCAGTGAAATATGGAGTGTGGGTTGTTATTATATGTAGTCTTCGCGCAAAATGCCTTATATGCTGTATCAGTTCCCAAGCACCAAAATCTCTTAGCTTCATTTAGTCTAGCTTTGGGAAAAAAAACTATCCCCGCTAAGTACATAGAGTATTGAATAAACCACACCCTTCAATCTCGTCTCTCTTTGAGTTGCTCTAAAATGCTGATGAGTTGTTAAGATGGAATTAACTTTACTACTATCCTTGATTATTTCCTGCTGCTTACAAAATAAAAATAATGCTAAGTTGTGACTTCATTTGGTCAATGTGTACCAGTAAAGTTCTCATGGTTCTCTAAATAACTGCCTTTGAAAAATGGGCTTATATGAATTTTCGACTGTGCTTTTGCAAAGGCTAGACTATGTCTTGGTCATGTTCACTTACAGGTGTTTCTGCTGGTCACTTCCTTGGAGGATCACTTTATATTCCAAAGCAAAATTATCTAAAAGGGAATAAATGGGTATGATTGCCCTTGGAAATCATGGGACATTGGACTCTGTGCCTCATCCCCCATTATTCAAAGCTCATGATGGCTAAAGTGGAATTTCATACATAGTATTCCAAATTTTATCTAATTGCTTAATATTATAAATTTATAGTTAATTTTTTTCTGGATGGTTTATTGGTGATATTGAGATATAATGATGTAGAACTAGATACAGCGATTTATTCTTCAGAGTATTTCTTAAAATAGTCAGTTTTCAAGCTATTCTACAGGGAAAAGCACTAGTAACATCTTTCATTTTTTTCACCCATTTCAGAAATATTGTTCACACACGAACTACAGGCAATCTGTCGTCACCAGCAGTAAGAACATAAGAATTTCCATGCTGGGTCAGACCCATGGTTCATCCAGTTTTCTCTTTCAGAAAGCATCACCAAGGGAAGTGTTGTGGGCTGGCTTAGTTGGTCCTCTGTGCTGTCAAGCTCAACAGGTTAGGTAGGGATGTGCTGCCAAACATTTTAGTTTCTCTAATAATCCCTCCATAGCTTCTGGAAACTTTTTGAAGATCCTTATATCTGTGACCTTGATTCCTCTTAAGTATTCAGTAGGTGGAGTAGATGCAGTTAAAAGTAATCCCTGTATCATCTCTTTTCTCATGCTTTTAAGATTTTACTGTGGTCCCCTGGTATAATAGTATGAGGTGAACAATTGTTGTTTTGCCC
The DNA here is from genome assembly GCF_018345385.1 of Vulpes lagopus. Lineage (NCBI taxonomy): Eukaryota > Metazoa > Chordata > Mammalia > Carnivora > Canidae > Vulpes > Vulpes lagopus. The sequence goes on along the minus strand of NC_054833.1, from coordinate 69,961,979 downwards.
CATAGGTGAGAATCCTATGGTTTTATGGGTTGTGGGCTTCAGTAATGTCTCCTGTAGGTGTTTCATAAAATTATGTTTGTTTGTTTTTTTTAACTGAACTGTAATTTTTTTACTCCTACTTCTCCCTTTTAGCTCTGGTACATCTTCTAAAAGAAGCTGTGACAGACTATATGTTATTGCCCAAATGGGGAGAAAAATTGGTTTTCTGTAAACATGGAGATTCTTTTCTAGTTTGCTTCCAGAACCACCTCCTGTTAATAGTTATACTTCCAGTGCACAGAACATTTATTATAAGAGAAATTTGAATGAGTTTTCTCATCTTCCTTTTTTAGTGAAAATCCATAATTAGAACACATTATCCTAAAAGATATTTGTTCATTTTTCTGTTACATTTTTACCTTCTGTTTGTTCACCAGAATGAAGCACATTTGCTGTTTTTATGCCTTATAAACAGCCTTTGCAAGATCCTCCCGCAGATTGTCTGTAGTCATTACCTGGAAGAATTGGTAGCCATATGCAAATTAGAGATTTTACTATAACAGCCTTTAAGTAATATTTTTAAAGTAATAGTTAATCAACCCTCCATAGTTCTGATTATCGGAATGCTACTCCGACCTCCTGGATGGCCCACCTGACTCTTCTCCTTCCTTAAGCATTGTGGATGCCATTAATCCTTAAGAAATAATAATTTCTTTCACAGTATCATTGCAGTATCTAGCTTCCTTTGCTTGGCTTTTCTTCACATCCTCCATTATCCATTCCTGTCATACCAAATTTATTTCCAGCAATTCTCATGGTGTATCATCTGTTCTTATTAGTCTTAACTTCTGAATCCCTTGGGCATTCATACTCATTTGTGTTTTTTGTGTGCTTCAAATTCATTACATAATTGTTCTGGAGTTACGGTGAATGGCATAAAGCTGAAGGGAGGACTAAAACACCATCAGATTTAATTCCCTCTATTTATAGGTGAGGAAAATTAGGAAGGCCTAGAATGTTAAATTGATTAGGTCATGATTATATACATTTCTTTGATGTGTGTTTTGTACTTCAAGCTGTTGAAAGCTTCGTGTCCCTTTATTATATTCTCATAACCTAGGGGACAGTGTGATCTTGTAGTTTGACATTACAGCTATATTTAATAATCTATTCTTAGACTATTACCACAGACTTTCAGTAAAATCCTAAGCCTTTCCACTGTTTATTTCTTATCCACATTCTTACTTCCAAGCTCAGAAATTCTAAAGATTTATCTTAATATTTCTATTATAATTATTCTGAGGGAATTTTAAAATATGGTTTTTAAGGTTTTCTTGAGCTTCTATTCTGTGCCATGCACAGCTTAGGCACAGGTGGTGCAGTGAACAAAGACTAAAATTCCTGCCTTTGGGAAATTAGTCCAGCACTGGTATCAGCAGACTTTCTCTGTAAAGAGCTAGAGTATGTATTTTAGGCTTTGGGGGCCTTCAGTTCTCTTGTAACCACCCAGCTCTGCTGTTGTGCAGTCATAGATACTATGTAAATGAGTGGGTGTGGCTGTATCCCATCAGAATACCATTCACAAAATTGTGGCCAGCCTGCAAGCCATAGTTTGCTGACCTTGATTTTAGTGACTTCATAGCACTTCATAGTTTACAAAACTACTTTCTTGCACACATCTTGTATAACAACCCTGTGTGGTAGATACATACATGATGTTCTAGTAAAGACACTAAACCTCAGAGATGAGTATTTAGCCCAGATCTTCTAACCCCAACCCAAAGTCACTTAACTGCGGCTGTCCTCCCATGACATATAGTTCAGGAATGACTTAGGGAAGAAGTCAGTTCACCTCTAATGATATGCTGGCAAAGCCAGCAGGTAAGGTCAGTAACATAGCTTTTAATAGCTCAGATCTAGCGGAAAGTAATACAGGAGATATCCAGGAATGTTCAGGGAAGTGATTCATTGGTAGGCCCTCATTTGTCTTTCAGGTATTGCTATAGCTATCACATAAATAGGAGCTTTAAAATTCCAATCTATGTGCAGAAATTGCTTTGTACTCCTGATTGGCATCATCCCTCTCTTCACTTAGAGATCCTCTGATTTTAGTTGAGCCACTCTGAGCACTTGTCTGTAATTTTAAAAGCTTTAAAACTTCCTATTGGGGTCTAAAATTTGCTAGTTTAAAGCCCTTATGCTTTTTTCCAACAAACATGTAACCAAAAGAAGCTTCCCATTAAATGTTCAGATCCTGGTGGGGTAGATGAGGCACTGGAATGAATGGAAGTGAAAATTAGGACATATTTATTAATAAAAGTCTTTTAAAGTTAACCTGAATTTTAATTTTCAGCTTTTTTTAATATAAGAAAATAATTATTTTTTCACTTAATTTTAAGGGATTACATGGATCGTCTTCTAGATGAAAGTGAAAGTGCTGCTTCTAGTCGAGCACCGTCCCCTCCCCCAACTGCCTCAAACAGTAGTAACAGCCAGTCTGAGAAAGAAGATGGCACTATAAGCAATAGTAATCAGAATGGTAAGCAACCAAAGAAGCACTTGTTTATTCTTAATGAAGGGCACTTTTCCTTTAGTAGTCAGGGCAGTATGGTTTGTATTAAACTTCCAAAGCCAAGAGTTGTAAAAATAATAATTGTAAATATCTATGGAACGAATGTACATAATACCAGCATACATATGTACTAACACAGAATACAAATTGGAAAGAATTCCTGTTGACATCACTAAAAACTTAAGTTGAATAAAAATAAACCATCAACAGTGACTTTCTTTTAATTAATTTATTCTTCTTGAGTAGCATCGATTTTCTTAATCAGTTGGGATGCTTGGATAGAATGTTCTTGTTAACTCTTAGACGGAAATGCCAGCCATTTCACATCAGAAGTACACAAAGCTGTAACACTTTATCAGGAAAGTACTTTAAGCATTTGGTGGAAAGAAGTAGATAACAAGGGCATGGTTTTGTATAGTTTTCTCTCTGATAGCGTAATAACCTTGAAGGATGAGAAAAGATAAAGCAGGTGTTAGGCTCTGCATTAATATAGTATGGAAACATTTCTGTTTTTATCTCTGCGAGAAAGAAGCAAATGACATTCCATTATGTTTGAGGTTCGGGTAATGTTCTTATTTGAAATACAATGGACCAAAGATCACCGTGTTCATGAGTAACACCTAGTCAGAGAATTATTTTGATTTCTACTTTAATTAAAATAGTCTTCCTCAGTAAGACAGTGACCAAGCAGAGAGTAATAAAGCCTTTCACTCCTCTTAAAGAGGAAAGTGGTGAATTAGAGATAAGCTCTGCACACCTACATTGTAATGTAATGTAATTGCTGATGTAATAGTCTTAGGAGAGGACCAGTGGAGAGCTAACCTCCCTGACAGAAACTAGAACAACACTGTGAATGATTATCCCCTGACCTTTGGTATCACACTGGCATTACTGGAATGAATATACTTTGTTCATTTGATGACCCTGCTCTATTCCCTCACCACCTTCCCCTAAGAACAAGTGAAACAAACAGAGAGGGCCCAGCAGCCGTTTTCTGGTCTAAAGTAAGAAGCTAAGACTCTGAACTTAGGACTACAGGTAGAAGCTCAGGGAGGCATAGTTGTTTACTACTTTGGTCTTTTCCTGTTTGCTCATAACACCAAATTGTTTCTCTTTCTTTGTTTTCTTTTTTAACCATTTGATTAGAACGTGCAGTTAAACTAATAAGGTTTTAAATTACCTATAAATTATTCAGTAGCCCAGAAGCCATTCACCCAGGTACCCACAGCCAAGATTCTTGGGTCTTTTCAAGGAAAGGAAGGAATTATTCAGTGAAGTTTCTCTTTCATTAAGGAGCTTAGTATCTTGAAATCTTACTTTTTACCTTCTCACAGGGGTTTTGGGGCTTACTATAATAGTATCGTTCCTTCTGCATCATGGTGGATAATCCCCCTGTGCATTTATGATTTGAGTGTACTTTTGAGTTGGGGGCATAGAATATTTTCTTTGACCAAAATGTAATATTTGAGGCTCATCCTTGATACCAAATATTGTTCTAATAATTAAAATTTACTTACCTCCAGTGGCACATTCTATATTTTACATTACATACCCAGAATGTCTACTCCATTCTAACATGTCTTTTTTACTGTAACTTTTAGTAAATAATTCTTTCTTTTCTCAACTGTTTCGGAGGAATTTGTGTTTGCTTTTATCACTTTTAAATATATGTTTGGACAGTGCAAGCATTAATTTTTTTAACATTGTGGCCAATTATTTCAATCCATTTAGATAAATAAAATGTGTGATCTTTACCCGTAAAGCACAATACCCATGGATTTACTTAAAAATAAAAGTGATGTCATTTTATATGGCAATAGAAAACTCACGCTTCTATAGATGGTCATTTTTTTTTTACATAGTTTTAGAAAGTCATAACCATTTTGCTAATTTGTCCACATCTTGGCTTTAATTTGGCTTATTTTAGACTCTTAGACCGCATGCTTATTTGTTATATAACACCAACATGCTCCTAATATATGCCAAAATGTTAATTCTTTACAGTTATTAACTTAATTTTCATAGCAACCCTCTAAGTCCCTTATTATCCTCATTGTAATATGTGATGAAACTGAGGTACAAAGAATGTAAATAACTTTTGCCCAAAGTGATGCAGTTACTCAGTAAATAGAACCAGGGTTCAGACCATAGGTATACATAGATTTGATACCTCTCATCATTGATGAAAAGCTTTTTTACAATAGCTGTTTTAGAATAGTTTACAGAGTTAACTTTTTAATACTAGCAGTTTCACTTAATGTTTCTTCCAATGTAGGGATGTCATCTAATGGACCAGGGGAAATGTTGAACAAAGAAGAAATCAAAGTTGAGGGGTTACATGTTAACGGACCAGCAGGTGGAAATAAGAGACCACTTCATGCAGATATGGATACTAATGGTTATGAAACAGACAACCTTACCACTGACCAAAAACTTGGCCATATGACTGCAAGAAATGAAAATGATTTTGATGAGAAAAGTGAGAGACCTGCCAAAAGGCGAAGGGTAAACAGCAATGGAAAAGAAAGTCCAGGTTCTTCAGAATTTTTCCAAGAAGCAATGTCACATGGAAAATTTGAAGAACTTGAAAACACAGATGACTAAATCTTAAACTTATTTTACTTTCTTTGGAGTAAAATCTGGTGTGACTAAAATTTTCAGGGTTGATGGGTTACCTTAAAAAGTTGATTTCCTTGAAGCAGTTGGTTAAAATTTTGAAAATTTGAATTGAGTCCTAACTTTAGTAAATAAGATTTCATAATTCTGCCCTTTGTAGACTTTTTACTTTAAAAAGTGTAAAGACTTTGTTAAGGATATAACAAATAGTTTAGTAAATCTGAATGAACTACAGAAATATCTGTACCTTCTCATTTGCTGTATTAATCTTAAAAGCTCACTTACAGGTACTTTTTGCTTAGTTTGATGGCAGAGAAGAAAAAACCAAGTTCAAATTTCTGTTTGACACCAGTTTCTCTGAGTTTCTTGAAATGTCTTTATCTTTTATAAGAGACATTTTTCTCTCCATACAAATTGAGTGTCATTATTAAGGAAACCCTTATGAATCCTGAAAGTTATGCTAGCATGATTTTTTTATATATAGAAGTTTAAAAATAAACCAAGTCAGGTTTGTATATGTAAAATTGTTGACATCAATGATGTCTTTCCATATTCTTATCTGGGCTTAAGAAATACATTCTGTATTTTTCCAGATTCTTTGTAGCCTTTGAAAGATTTTTACAGTACATATGTCTTGACTGAGCTGTCCTTTCTTAATACAAAAGCTTGTATAATTTTCTTAACTTGTACAGTTGGTAAACTTTTATGAGAGGAATTGATATTCTGAGTCTGTCAGCTTTCATTTTATTTTGCTAAGGTTTTTCTAATGAATTTTTAAGTGTTTGTGTAGTAACTAAGTCATGTTTCTTATACCGGTGGTAAAAGCATTCATAAAGGATTGTGAAAATTTGTTTTTTCAAATTTCTACTTAAGGACAAATAGTTTGAGAATTTTGAAATTAAGCATGATACCTAGATTGCATAGTTGTTTTGCGTTTGCTATAATTTTGAAAATTATTTTTGAAGCAAGACAAAAGTTTATTGTTGGCTTAAGTGCTTCAATATATCATGCTGACCAGAATCCTGTTCGGTTATTTTTATATGCATTATAAAATTTCCCATTTTTGCATTAACTAAACCGGGGAAAAGGTCAAGCAATATTTAGATATTGGCACACACAAGGAGTTGGCAGGTAACAATATTGATTTTATGAGGAAAAAGTGATGGCGTGAGCGTATTTCCAAAATGAAAATAAGATGTAGGACCAGTGCTCTGTGTGATTACAGATAGGATCATCCATTTGCATAGCCTTGCAAGAGTGCCATTTTATTTTTAGTGCAAAATTCTTGTTAAAAATGTAGTTTTATACAGCTGATAGACCAACCTATATCCAAACTTTTATAAAAGATTATTAACTATTGTTTTTTTCACACAGGCATACCCCAAATGCTTCTACTGATTCATTTTCAGCCATCAGTTCAAGAGCCAATGCCTTTTTAAAATAAATCTTCTGTGGTCTTGTTTTTAATGGCTCAACTGTTTCATGCAATTGAGTAAAGGTTTGCACTGAGAAGTTATGATTTAGGCCTTACCCTCATGAAGTATTACTATTAACATATGTTCAGACTGCTTCCTTCCACCAATGTGAACAACTCTTTTCCCCAAACAGTGTTAAAAAGCCACTTTACAACACTTGACTTCATATAGTGCACATTCACTGTTACATACCATATATGAGTAAATCAAAGTTTTGGGTGGAAGTGTTGAGAAGCTTGAATTTTTTTATTGTTTTCGTTTTACCTACAATATCAATTTATCCAGAATGGCAGCTTTAGCAGATGGTCATAATCCAGTTTCTGAATCAGTTTTTATTACATGAATCCAAAGTATCCTAGCTCCTAGTTCTTTGTCAAAGATGGTCTATCAAAGTGTTTCACATGAAGAGTGATGCTGTACTTTTTAAGTCGTTGCAGTAGAGATGCTATTTTCACCTTTTTTTAAAAGATGCATTTTGTTTGCAGGTTTGTGAAGTTCCTGGAAACTAAAATTACAGGAACGTTTTTAGTAAATTCTCAGGCATGTTTGCAAATATGGCACATGTATACTTATTAGGAAATTTTACTTTTCTTAATCTTACCTTTTTAAAGTATGCCTAATGAAAGACATTCCACTATTACAATACATAATGCTCAGCTTTTTGTGAAGAATATTTAATTGTATTTTGTGTTTATGCAGGTATTTCACACAGTACTTTGTTCTTCATAATGCAGCCACTATAACTTGATAAGTCATTGCACTACTTTAAAACTTTTAGTAATATCATGAATTTAATTTGCTTTAAGATTTAGTACATTTCATAACTCTTGAACTCTTAACAAACTGCATTGGGAAAAGAAGCCTTTGTTAATAGTTAGTTTCCCCCACCCCATACCCACCCTCAGCAAAGCACTATCATTTTCATTTGAAATGGTATTCTGTTTTATAATGTGTTTTCAAATAGAGTTCAGAATCTGCAACTCAGTTCAACACAAATCTGTTGAGCTTTAAAAATGTATTTGAATATTTAAATAGGCATTAAAATTATGAATTAGATGTTTTTAAATTTATGCATAGTAGTTTTGCACTGTAAAATAATTCCCTTTTCCCATTCCCTGTCTGCCATTCTGAATATGCTTATTAAAATATTTTTTTAAACATACTTGTCTACATAATACTGTGTGGATGATTTTCATTAGATTGATTCGCTAGGTTTTAATTACAGATTTTGTTTGTATAATATACATTGGTCACAATGCAAATAAGTATAATCTGTGTTCCTTCTTCTCCTAGATACATCATATGAACCAGTGTTTGAGTAGCTTCTGGTCCATTTGAGACCCCATCTTGTGTGATGTATTGTCTTTTTTTGTATTGTCTTCTTTCCTCCAAGGAGATCCTTTGGTCTGTGGACCTCTATTCACCCATTTCTCTTCCCCTAAACTATAATTACAAATTTTCCCCAGCTTTCGTACTGCAATTCATATCACATAGTATTTTGCAAAAAGCTTTTGTCACAATAGTTACTTTTCTCTAAATGAAAAATTAAGAGTGGGCACACTTAATAAGTGAGATTTGGTGAATTTCCATAGGCAAGGTGTATGCTGATGACTCTAGAGGTATATAACTAACTGGCTTTATATATATATCACCACGAAGAACCAAAACAAAGTTTCCCATAAATAATTCATATTCATGAAAATTTCAAGTGTGGAAATCATATAATATGGACAAGAACAAGAATTTCCAAATTTTAAACCTTTTATTCTAAAAATGATGTTTTCTCTCTGTATTATATAATTCCACTGATTAATTTTTGTAATCATAAAATCAACTCTTTAACAATCAAATTTATACGTTGCAAAATCTTACAGTCATCCCAAGTCATGGGTTGATGGAGTAGCATCATTTTCTAATATCAATTTCCCATAACCTCATTTATTATGTGCCCTTAGTATAGACGTAACATATTTTCACATCGGTAAGCACATGAGTTTTTCCTTTTCTGACCATGATTATTTTTTAATCTTCACTTGTTTTTATACTAGCTCCTATGATTTATTTAGGATGTATGATATACTTAAAATGTCATTTTGCTGGCTCTGAGTAAGAAATTTGAACACCATCTTAAAGGCTACCTATTCTGTGACATTGAAGAACTGCCACATAAACGAGCTGAACTCCCAATTCTCTGCAAATTGATGGTAAAAAATGTCAGCGGTGAAAGTTTATATGTATCCTATTCAAATATTTGGGCCTATGCTTGTAGCAGCTACTATGCTTGTGGCTTCAGAGACATGTAGCACGTTTTCTTCTTCAAAGAGATGGCATTAGCAGGTAAGGACTGTGGGTAGAAGTGTACACTTGGCACAGGGTGCCAAAAGGACAGAAGCAGTCACAAACTGAAGGAAACCATCTTCTAGGCTTTGTGCCATAGAATTCTAGCTTTAAAATAAGATTTTCCTTGAGCTTTCATTTCGGTTAGAAATTAAGCAATATGAAATAGGTGTACAGTTCCCCTAAGACCATTTAACTTTTAGTGCAGGACTGATTATAACATAACGGTTATGGAGTATTTGGGACTCATCCCTTTTCTCACTCACTGCCTAGCGAGTGCTACTGTCAGGGTAGGGAGTCTCCTGATTTCCTAAAGTTTGGCAAAAGTGAGCAAGGCCTAATGCAGATTTGGCCTGGTTATAAAATAAATTCACTTTTCTGCTGTTTTCATCATCGTTAACATGTAGAGTGGGCTAAATGTGTTTTTCTGCACACTAGCTAGAACTTGCTTGTAGAGTTCAGGTAGTTCTAAAATACATAGTTTTGCTCTTTTGTCTCTGGAAAAATGGATTTTGGATTAATTTAAGGACTATACACTTAGAGTTTATTTTTATTATTTTATTATTTCCTTTTGTTCATTCATTCATTCATTCATTCATTCATTCATTCATTCATTTAGAGGTGGGGAAGGCCAGAGGGAAAGGGAGAGAATCAGACCCAACACAGGGCTCTTATCTCAAGGACCCTGAGATCATGACCTTATCCAAAATCAAGAGTTGGACTGAGCCACCCATGTGCCCCTACACTTAAACTTTTTTTTTTTTTTTTTTTTTAAGATTTTATTTATGAGAGAGAGAGAGGCAGAAACACAGGCAGGGGGAGAAGCAGGCTCCATGCAGGGAGCCTGACCTGGGACTGCATCCCAGGTCTCCAGGATCATACCCTGGGCTGAAGGCGGCGCTAAACCGCTGGGCCACCGGGCTGCCCTACACTTAAACTTTTAAAGAGAATGAGATCTGGACCCTGAAGTGGTTTTTCTCAGAATTGTAAGAGATCAAGCTGAGAGTGGCACCAGACTAACCCGAACCATAGTAAATTCCTGACCAGAAAGAAAAGATCTAGTTGAACTTGCTCCAAAAAGGGACATTTTAATAATTTACTACTTCGTGTCAGCAGTTGTGCTTTAGCTGAGTAAACATGGGAGATCTGTTCTGGCTAGGAGCTAATAGTAGCGCTAGTCATTCTGAGTATGAATATTGTTAGTCCTCTCCTAACATGTATTTGTGGTTGGTGGAAGTTTATTTGGATGGTTGGTTATTTGAAACAGCCTGAATTATGAGCTTCATGAACTGCTTTGCCACATACCTCTCTATGTCACTGTCTGCCTTTGTCCACCAGTGTTTATAGTAGGCATTTGCATTTGGGAACATAGTATAAACACCTGAACTGCCCATCTGTAAAAAGATAAAACTAAGTCTGTATCACAGGGTTGTGTTGGGATTTAAAAATCACACATTAAGAAAATAAAATCACATAAGAAATCTCTCTACAGAGCACTAGATAAAGATCCAGCAGTAGTAGTATACAGGTCTACAGTCCCTTATCCAAAATTCTTGTGGCCAGAATTGTTCAGATTTTAGAGAGGTACTATGTTTTAAAGAACATCCATATCCAGGTCTAGACCCTATGGTTAGAAACACTTGTCCACCATAAAATGTATTCATATTCACACACATTTCAGGTCAGCTGCTGCTGACAATTGAGTTTGGCAACAAGTTCAAAAACCTTGGATTTCAGAATCACGAGCTTATAGCAGCCTTCAAATTTCGCTAGTGCTCACTAGCAGTTGATTCCAATTTACTTTGCTATGTAACTGGCAAAGAGGCACGTAAACAGGGAACCAAACTTAGCAAGGTGTGTTTTGATATGTACAGCAGCTCTAGCTGAACTCTGCATGCTCTGCACCTTCTAAAGTGCTAACAAGTACTCTGTAAATGAAGCAACTGGTGAGAGGAGCCTGCCAAAACCCAGATGTGACCCTTTTGGAGCCTCCCAGGGTCCTCTCATTTTACAGAAGGGAAAACCTTAGGCCCAAAATGGAAAAATGACTTTTCCAACAAGACTCAGCTGCTTAGACAAAGTCTGATTCCTCTGTCCTTTTTCTTCATGGTACTTAATAGTTTATAATTCTGTACTTCTGGCTAGAGCCATGGCCAATCTGTCCTATGGCCATGGAAGTGAATCACTAGCCATCCTTTAGCCAACCCATCATTGTGGCTAGGCAAGTGGCTCTCATAAGGTTGCAGCTCTTTTTGGATTCATTTCGCTTGAACAGTTGGGGAAGAGGCATTCCCTCAAAAGGATCATGTGTTGGTCACAGAAGAATGTTAATTTGGCGGCTAAAACAAGCCTATTGTAAGTATTATATACTATTATTCACTGTGCTACACCCTCATAAACCAATCCTCACAACATTACAAATTATTACAAATGGGGAAATAGCTGTCTCTGTAAGTTGAAAGACTTACACTTTGCAATGATCTGCATTTGTTCACCTAGTTTCCTAAGTTAGATCTTTGCATTCATGGAAGATGTGTGTTGTAGTGCAGAAAACACGTTATTTGCAAACAACTTGTTCTACCCTTTCCCCTCTCAAATCTGAGTTCTGGAAAGGAAAAAGTCCCCCATGTTGGACAGAAGCTGGTCAGCAGGCTCAGAATAGTTGGAATGCGAGTTCATTCTCTAGCAGGACGTCAGAGGAATGGTTGCACGGGATGTAAAACATGCTGGACTCCATGCATTGAGACCTTCCAGTAGTAGCAACCATCACAGTGTCGAAGTTTGGAATCTGCAGTGCCACCTGCCTTCAAAGGACACCTTGGAGATAGTCACTAAGGACTTAAGCAGTGACCATGAAGGACTGAAGATATTCCCTCTTCTGAAGAAGATTCCTCTTCTATTTTCCAGGCACCATGCAATTCCTGGAAAATGTGGTTTAACCTTAGAGAAGGATTGGGATTGAATTTCCTGCTGGGTGGTGAGATGGGGACTCATCTAATTTGATTTAAAAGAAAAGTAATTTGACATTTTTTTCACACAGGAAGGCACATTACATTCTGTAAAGCACATTTTTTTTTTTTCACAATCACCACTGTTCAACAGTGGAATCTTTCTGTACCTGTTTCCTCACCTCTAAAATAAGAATAAAACTTAACTTTAAAGGACTGTTTAAAGGATTAAAATCCATCCATATGTAAGGTGCTAAGAAAAAATGCCTACCTAGCAGTAGCAAATGCTCAGTAAATTTTTTTTTTTTACTGTGGCTTAGCAAGTATTCTGTTTGCTATACTTCAAATACTACCTTTTTGGAAAACATTTGGAAACCTAACTTAAATACCCTTAAAATGTTCATCTTGGTCTCCTGGCATTCAGATGGTCTCCTTGAATATAACAGGCAAAAGAGAAAATCATCACAGCCTTACTTATAAACAAAAATGAGAAACTGATTTCATTATCACCTGTTAATCCTACCTTCTAAAATAATGTTTCTATATTCTCTGCTTTCACAACTACACCGCAGGATCCCATCATTTCTCACCAGAATGCACAGCAATCTTCTACAGCTGATAAACTGTACAGTCCTGCCCTTTTTTTGACTCCCATCTGACAGTAATCTGCACAGCATCCTCAGTGATCCTGTTAAGAGTGCAAATCTGATGTATAGTAGTTCCTCAATTTAGGCACACCAAGAGCCAGGGGGCCGAATCTGCCTGGCAACTCTTTTGTTCTAATTGAATGCCTTTAACAGGTATGTACCACAAGCCCTACCACTATGTATTGAATCACTGAGATTCACACTTTTTACCTGCCCAGCCCTTACCTGTAAAGATTTGAATTTGTCAACTTCTGACCTACAATCCCAATACTGCAGCTGGCATGATCTTTCTAAAATGAAGATGAGGCCATATGTCGACCTTGCAATGCTTAAAAAATGTAGCCATTAATGAGCTACTCCTTGTCCAGAAGTGTTCATTCAGAAAATATTTACAGTGTAACCACAGTGTGCCCGCATTGTTTCTAGGTGCCAGGGACACTGCAGTGAACAGAACAGACCAACATCTGTGCCTTCATAAAGCTTAAATTTCATCAAAAGAGACAAGTGCTATAGAGATAAAGCACAGGAGAGGAATAGGGACAATGGTGGGGTACAATTTCAGATAGGTTGGTCATAGAACACCCACAGAGATGAGGGCATCTGTTCTAAAGACATTACAGGGGGATGCATTTCAGACATAAGCAGACACAGTGGCCGTGGAATGCTAGAAGGCTGTCCCCTCCAATGGCTCCTCAGTTGAATACTAATTGTCCCTCAGGAATCAGCTTAAATGTCATTTCTCTTAGGAAAATTTTCCTACCATTCTCAGGAGGAAATGTATATTCCTCCTATACATTCTTCTGTGTCAGATAGTTTCATGATTCTGTCATCTTTTGTAGATCTTGTCCTCAAAAATACTCACTGGAAAAATTACCTGAAGGATAAACACACAGGATGAGGCATTCCTGAAGAAATTCTCCTTTTGCGTTGTCCTAATATAGGGAGGTTATCTGGATTTCTTTGGGAAAAGATTTCAGAATTAAAGTCCGCATTTAAATTTACAGCTGAGGGAAGCTGGAAAAATTCCTTTGACTAAGCCACTATTCGCACAATAGTAAAGTGTTGTAATATGAAAAGACATGATAAAGGCCTAACTCCATGAAAGAACACAGTAGACTCTCAATAAATAATTGCTTTTCATGCAAACTACTCTCCTTTATTCTTCCAATGGCAGCTGCTGCCACAAGAGGGCCCCATCAGTACAGCTGGAAAGGGTCTACCTTCTATTTAACCAGCGACCAGCTCCTGCCCAGAGCTTTAAGTCATGGTTGTTCGAACTCCAAATGAAGAATGGCATTCGACAGGCATGTACTGGTGATGAGCTTGGTCCCACCAAATCCATTACAAGCAGATGTGTCAAAACAAGAACCTAATGCGGTTGTAAAAAGCAAAGGTCTTTTGAGTCCGGCTGATTGGGATTTGAATGTGAGTTTCACAACCACACTGGACAATTTACCTGACTCAGCTTCATCTGTTAAACATAATTTTGCCAGGTCTCTGCTAGGGGCTGGGTGCCAGCCCGTGAAGTCAGCCTAACCTAACGGACGGATGAACAATTAATGTGATGAGAGCTGTAGGGAAGTCCTGGGCATACCCAGGAACTGCTCACCTGCTACAGATACACGAAGGCACCAGTTCTGTGCTTTGGTCCTCTCAGCAGTGCCTCTCATGTGTTGGTCCCCCAGTAATGACAGCTCTGTGCATGGAAGCCAAGGTGAGCCAAGAAACCAGCAGAGGGCTGAATGAAGCCATGCATCTGACAAGTTAGAAAGTCAAATTCTGAGAGGATTTTAAAAACTTAATCAAACATGCCTTAAAAAGCAGTCTCTTCAACAAACGGTGTCAGTAAAACTACATGCAAAAAATGGAGTTTGACCCTTATACCATATACAAAAATTAAAAATGGATAGAAGACTTAAATGCAAGACATAAAATTACAAAACACTTAGAAGAAAACATAGGGGAAAAACTTAATGACAATGGATTTGGCCATTATCTCTTGGATATAACACCAAAAGCATAGTCAACAAAAGCAAAAACAATGAAATTGTACTACATCAAAATTTAAAACTGCGCCAGAGAACACAAGCATGAACAGGCAAACTACAGAGTAGAAGAAAATATCTGCAAGTGATGTATTTTATCAGGGGTTGAAATTCAGAACATATGAAAAAACATCAACAAAAAAATCCAACCAAAAAATAGACTTGAATAGACATTTCTCCAAAGAAACTATATAAATGGCCAACATGCATATGAAAAGTTGCTCAACACCATTAACCGTGAGGAAAATACAAATCAAAACCATCGTATGATCACCTCACACCCACTAGGGCTGGCTACTTTCAGTAAAACTAAGTGTGAAGAAATTGGGGCCCTTGTGCACATTGGTTGGAATGTAACATGGTGAAACCACAATAGAAAACAGTATGGCAGTTCCCCCAAAAAATAAAAATAGAATGACTAGATGATCCTGCAATTTCAAAAGAATTGAAATCATCCTTGTACTCCTCAATATACATTTTGTGTCCCCCACAAATTTTTCTGTTAAAACCTTAATCCATTGGAGATGAGCCTTTGGGAGGTAATAAGGGTGGCCCCTCATAATAGGATTAGTGCCCTTATTTATAAGAGGCAAGACAAAACTTCCTCTCTGCTCTCCACCAGGTGAGGATGAGAGAAGACACATATCCCACAAACCAAGAACTGGGCTCTTACCAGAGGCCAGATCTGCCAGCACCTTGATCTTGAACTGGCCACCCTCCAGAACTCTAAGAATAAATGTTTGTTGTTTAAGCCACCCATTCTACGGTAATTTGTCACAGCAAACTGACCAAAACACCAGGTTTTTGCAGTATTTACAATGCCAAGGGTGGAAACAGTACAGTGTCCATCAACAGGTGAATGGATAAATAAAATGTCCTATATACATACAATGGAATATTATTCAGCCTTAAAAAGGAAAAATATAACAACATACTACAACATGGATGGACCTCAAGGATGTTATGTTATTTGAAATAAGCCGGAAGCAAAAGAACAAATACTATATGATTTCACTTATATGAAGATTTTTTGTTGATGTTTTTTTATATGTTATCTAGAGTAGTCAAATTCATAGAATGTAGAATGGTGGTTCCCAGGGGCTGGAAGGAAGAGGGAAATGGGGAGCTGTTTAATGGACATGGGTTTCAGTTTTGCAAGAAATAAAAGTTGTGGAGACTGGTTCTACAACAATGTGAATATACTTAATACTACTGAACTATATACTTAAAAATGGTTAAGATGGTAAATTTTATATTATAGGTTATTTTGCCACAGCTTGTTTTAAAGCCTTAATGTACTCCTCATTCTGTTGAGCTTGCCTGTACCAAAATGTCTCTCTTGATGAACACTGTGTTATTTTAGGGTATTTCCTGGTCAAGCTACTCAGAGGCTTAGACACCTTGATTAAGCAGATGAAATATTTTAAAAGTAGAAAGATTAGCACTTCTTTCCTTTGAATTTGGCACAAGTATGTCAGAGACACAGGGTATACTTAATTGTAGGTACTATTCATTCAAAATATTTGTATGGCTATAAAGGAAAAATTCCTTCTGTATCTTCTCTCAATATTCTACTATTTACCAAGAAAATCCGTAACACCTGCTGCATTAACCACAACCCAGTCTTGACACTGTCTATCTGGAGCATCAGGTCCTATAGTTCCCAAAAGACTCAAGGGCTCCATGCCACATGATTATCACCTCCATCACTGTCACCCCACCCCCTTCCAAGTCAAATCACAAGTCCACGGTTAACTTGTGCATCTGGGCAACCAGCTATAAATCAGAGCTTCCCAGGACCTGCTCAGGTTTGAATACTTTGTTATGATAGGTCATAGAACTCCGGAAAAGTTTATTGGAGGCCTGGCTGTCAGCATGTTGAAGGTCTGCCTTTGGCTCAGGGCAAGATCCTGGGGTCCCTGGGATCCTGGGGGCCTCTGCATGGAGCTTGCTTCTCCCTCTGCCTGTGTCTCTGCCTCTCTGTGTCTCTCATGAATAAATAAATAAAATCTTTAAAAGAAAAAAACCTATCAGTTTCTTATAAAAAGATGTAGCTTGGCAACAACAACCAGATGGAAGAGATGCATGGGGCAAGGTATGTGGGAAGGGGCAGGGAGCTTTCCTGCTCTCTCCTTGAGCACCACCCTTCTAGCTCCTCCATGGGTTCAGCAGCCTGGATGGAAGCTGTCCAAACCTTGTAGTTCAGGAATTTTTACAGAGCCTTCAATGTTGACATGATTAATTAAATCATTGGCCACCAGTGACTGCTCTAACCTCCTGTTTCTCTCCTCTTCCCCCAGGAGGGTAGGGGCGAGGAGACTGAAAGTTCCCAACACAAATCACCATGGTTGGTTCACCCCACAACCAGCTCCTACTGATCCTTTGGGGCTCTCCAACGGTCACTCAGGTGCAGTTGTTCAAAGAGGTGCATTATGAATAACAAAAGACACCCATTGCATCTTTATGGATATGGACCTATTTAAACAACTGGGAGCAAAAACAGATGTAAGAGCTAGAGGAATATCTCTTGTTATAAAGAACAAGAGTTTTAGGAGCTATGTGCCAGGAACAGGGACAAAGACCAAATATAAATTTCTATTAACAACTCACACTATCACGATGGCCAACTGTTTATTACAGGGTTCCAACCAACCAATTAGATGCTTAAGTGTGGGCAGACTTATGGCTCTTGGTATGCACTTAGAAAGGAGGAAGAAAAAAAAAAAAGAAAGAAAGAAAGGAATTTTAATACATGTGTTCAGGAAAAAAGTATTTATTTGACATCTTTACAAAAATATTTAGGCACATAATTTTCATGTTTATGTCACCTGATTTACATATTTCAATCCTTAGTATGGTTTAAAAACACTAAAATGGTCATTTGGTAAATAGGATCTGTATTGAAAAAATACTGTGATAGGCCAACATTTGTAGACAAAAATCAGTTGATCATCAGCATGAGAAAGAAATACTTATGAACAAAATAATCTCTAAAAACATTTTTTGTGAGACAATAAATCTAACCAGTAGATTTCTTTTTAAAAAGTAATTCAAAAAAGAAAGCTTAAAAAAACCCTCCAGTGAATGTCTTTTCTTACCATCATGAAAGTGGCACCCTCACATAAGACCTAGGAGACAGGTTCAGAACACAGTGATGGTGCCCGAGGCTCCCAAACACCCACTCCCGAGGGAGGCAGAGAGGCGTGGACTCAGGAGACAGCACCAAGCGAACGTGTTTAACTTGGAAGAGGGAAGAAGGAATGTCTGGCTTATAGAGCCTGGAGAGGGCTTCACACCTTAAGAAGACAAACCGGGAAAGTGTAACTCTGTCACCATTCTGAGGTGAATATAGAAAGTACTTTTTCTTTTTTGAAATTCACCACCAAAATGTAAGTGACTTCGTTCTTTTTTAAAAACAGGTGGAATCACCTGTATCACATAACGGGCACAATTATATCCAGCAGGTTTTTTTTTTTTTTAAGACAACTATTATTTAAGCATTCCAGAGGCAACAAAGTACAGAGTCACATTTTTCAAGAAATACACCCACTGCCCAGCCTCTAGTATTTAAGGAACACAGATTAAGAATCTAGTTTGCCTACAGTCTCACCATGAAATAACAGTAATAACATTTGCTGGGTGCCTAATATGTACTAGGCATTGTGCTGAGTAGTTTCACATCCATTATCTCATTTATTGTGAAAATTACTGTTTTGCCCTCAAGGAGGGAAAAATCAATTACAGCTTCCTTCATAAGGAGGAACTGATAACAGAAGTCCCCTCCCCCCCTTCATCTGCAGGGGATTGGTTCCAAGACCTCTAATGGATGCCTGAAGCCATAGACAGTACCAAACCTATACGTGCTTTTTCCTATACATAAATATAATAAAGTTTAATTTATAAATTAGGCATAGTAAGAGATTAACAACTATCAATAAAATAGAAAAATTATAATATTCTGTAATAAAAGCCACATGAAGGTGGTCTCTCTCCAAGTATCTTATTGGACTGTACTCACCCCTGTGATGATGTAAGGTGATAAAATGTCTATGTGATGAGATGAAACAAGGCAAATGACACAGGCATTGTGACATAGCATTAAGCTACTACTGACCTTCTGATGATATGTCAGAAGGAGGATCATCTGCCTCCAGACCTTGGTTGACTACAGACAACTGAAACCAAGGAAAGGGAAACTGAGGCTGTGGGGGTGACTCCTGTATTATGTAGTTATAGAGAAGAAAAGCATATGTGAAATACAGGAAGGAGGAACTCTGGCTATTCACAGAACTCTTATCAGCCCTGCACTTCCCTTAGAGCTAGAAGAATAGCAGGAGTAATAAAAGTCCTTTTAGATTAGAAAAAAGTGCTTCAGCTCTACGTGGGTGGCACATCCCTAATCCGTGGTAACTGCTGACAGCTCTTACTTTCAGATCACTGACTCCTTTCATCTCCCTTCTCTTGATATAGGTCTTATGGGTCTGGCTAAAGAATCACACATTCCTTGAGAGCAAGAACTATTCATGGTGGTTTCCCCAGAGCTTAGCATAAAAAAGATGCTCAATAAATCTCTGTTCACTGATAAGACCATAATAATGAAAGCAGGTCCAAAATCCTGGGCACTGCTCCAAACCAGTCAAATATGAAACTCTGATAGTCTTTCTGTGAAGAACCTCAGTGTAATTGACCTGAACTTTCCATGGATTGTTGATGCAACAGGACTACAGAAAAGTTGTAGATGCACGGTTTTTTTTAGACCTACATGCTGGGTCCTACAAATGAGAGACTTATAAAGTCAACAGCCATATGAAGCAATTAAAAAATCACTGGACACATCGGCAATGTGCAGTGTGGTCAGTCAGGGTTATATGAATCAATCTGGCATGGAATAAAAGCAGAATGGCCAAAGAGGGCTTTGAGGTCATTAACTCAGGAAGAGGAGCCACTAGTCAGAATCTGGTTTTCAAAATTCTCACCACAGCTCATCTGTCTCAAAGGGCAAACTAAGGATTTAACTGTGAAGCTGCCTCTCTTTCTCCCAGGAGGTAGTTAGTAGGTCACAGCATTTTTGCCTTGTAAGTTATCAACCTTGGGGCAAAATCCTGACATTCTGGGTGAGGTCAGAGTACCAGGTAAACCTCCAGCTCACTATAACCAAGCCTAACTGAAAAACTCCAAAATTGGCTGGCCAGTCTACTCAGTCTCTGGCTTCCCCAGGCTGCTTTCTTTTATCTTGACGTGGTGGTAGTCAAAGGGGGCAACTAGCAATCAGAACACAGACGGGGCGGGCAGAAGCTGCAACTTGCCAGTCAGAAAGTCGAGGACAGGTGGCGGGCCCTACGGTCATGTGCATTTAGCGAGGCTGTAATTACACGTGGTTTTCTCAAGCCTAGAGAGAGGACAGGTAGATCTTCAAGGAACCTGAACCTGGAGAAACAGTTCAATCCCTTTTGGGGTTCTAGCCAAACAGCTCTAGACACATCCAAAGGCCTTTCATGATGAGAAATTCTACAACACAAATTATTTCTAAAGTCAAACTTCCCTCCATGTGGCTTGACAAAAGAAGGAACAAAACCACTAACAGTAACTCTCATGATGCCTTTCCACCTCATCCAGGCAAAACCTGGATCACAGGTTTTGGCAGTGGCAAGCAACATTCACAGCCAGAATCAGCTGAGGCCAGCCTGGAATCTAGACAGAAGCTCTCCTATCTCCTAATCTGCAAAGCCTATTTATTCCTCTTTTACTCCAGATTCAACCAAGTACTTGCCACCTTGACAGAGCTCAAGATAAATCAGCCAGCGTCCCCATTTCCTCACTTTCTCAGAGAAAAGGGGCAGTTAATCAGTGGCAGCATAGTTCAACAGAAAAAACATGAATTTTTACTTCTTAGCAAGCCACTGACTTCCTCTGAGTCTTGTTTTCCCATTGGTAAAAGAGACAAGAAAAATCATCTTACATAAGATAATATCCTACTCCCCCCTCTGGAATTTTCTCAGGTCAGAGGACCCTGAAAAAAGGGAGCCTTGGGAGCTTTGGGCTTGGAAGCTGGCCTTGAGGCTAATTCTAGGGACCCAATACCACTGGCCAGGCTTTAGTAAAGACAAACGCAAATAAAGGAAACACACGAATATGAAAATGACCTCAATATAATTTTTTGAAAGCAAAAAGAAATCAAAACCTTCCAGGCCTCCTGTTAAGCCACCAAAATATTGTTTGGAGCAATAGAGCCCTGTGGTGGATTCCAACCCCAGTAAGTAGAAGTTAGTGTGTACCAGTGCAAAAGTACCCAGCCTCTTCTACACTGACTGCACAGCTGGCCTGTGCAAACTCATACTCAAAGTTCATGGATATTTCTGTGCCAAATCACTGGGCTGTGATGAGTGAAGCCCCTTCCTGCCCAAAGAGGCAATGTAGACAATGCCCATTCACAGCTGCTCTCGCAGGATGCAGCAAAAGAGAAGCTGCCATGCCCAAGGAACATAGAAAGTAGGCAAGAGTACCCGGAGGAGACAGGTATGCTCATGCCAATTATGGAAAAGGATGATATGGCTCTAACACTGACACTGCCAGACAAAGACCAAGCCTTGACAATACAGACACAGCTAAAAAGTCTTCCCCCCCGCCCTCCCCAAGCAATACATTCAGGATTGTAAGACTTAGTTGTATTAATTCAGAGGAGTAAAAAGAAAGCAACCAAAGGGAAGCACAGGAAAGAGATGGTGGCCACCTTGCTTGCCTGTCATTTTCACTTAGAGAAGAAGGGCTGAGCTGCATGTTTTACAAAATGCAGTTTTCATGCAACTCTTGATCTTGGGGTATGCATTCAAGCCTCACATTGGGTATAGAGTTTATTTTAAAAAGGAAAACAAAAAAAATTTTAAATAAACAGAATGCAGCTCTTCACATGCATGTCCTCCCATATCGTAGCACCTGGTTTCACCATTGTGGGGTAGGTAGGGGCAGATACTTCTAAACCCATTTACAGACTCACAGTTTGTTTCTAAGAGCTAAAAAAAAAAAGCTTCTGCGACTTGTTCAGAGTCACAGCATCTTCTGAATGGATCATAAAGTTAAGTTTTCTCTCTTGACTCTCAGTCACAATAGCAGGGGTGAGATCATTCAACTACTTCCAAAAGCATCTCTGTACCCTCAGCACTTAGCATAATGCCAGGTACATATTACATACCCAGTACATTTTAGTTGAATGAATGAATCACATAGATGAATAAACGAGTAAAAGGCCTACTTCCTCCATCCCTTCATTATCCCCATCCTACACAACAAAGAGGGAATAGCATAATTTCAAAGAATGCACTGTGCCCATCCCATGATTTCTCAGGGAAGCCAACATAGAAATCAATACAACTTCAAAGCCCACGTATTTTTTTAGTGCCAAAGTTGTCATCTTTAGCAAATGCAGTGATGATACCATGATGAAGAAAATGCTAATGGTAAGAAAAATTCAAAAAGGAGAAATTTAAGATACTTGGCTGCATTTCCAGGAGAAGGAAGGCTAAACTGCCTCTCTATGCAGCAACGTTTGAATGAGGAGGCCCTAGTCGAAGCACTGTATATATGCAGCTCTAAAGGACACCTGGATATCAAACTATGGAATAAAATATCTTCAAAACACCGATGTTTCAGTGTCGGCATAAAAGAAATAAATTAAAAAGCCCAGTACATTTTCCAGTTTGATATAAATTAATTCCAATGGCATATTTAAAATAGAGACAATTATAAGTTTCTCTCATAAAATTTTAAAAGGCAGCAATCAATCCTTAGATTGTACAAGTGCAAAGGAATGGTATTTTCTCCATACTCAAGACACCTCAGTGTCTGTATAAGAATTGCCAGTGTTCTCGGTTGATCAAAAACTTGGGCCTATGTGGTCGAAACAATTCTCTGGTCATACTGCTCCTTTTCCCTTAATGTCCAGCTTGTTACTGGCCTCTGACTGTTTGCTCAGCTGCTCTTCAGAGAAAGTGATGTAGGAATACACCAGGCTCCCGGCAATGCTGCAAAACAGAAAACCACCATCAGGGAGGAAAGGAAGGAACAGTAAATGTATGGGAGACTGGTGTTGAGGACTGGAGTCACTTTCCTAAGTCAACAGCACACAAAATTAAAACAGACACAGTGTCTTCATCTACAAGAGATGCTCCCTCATCATGGATATCATCCACTGTTGTTGATACTTTGAGGAAATGAATGTTTGCACATACCTGCCAGCAGGACTGCCAATTTTCTACCACCTTTCAGGAATATGACTTATTGAAATCAAAAACCTTAGAATTCTGCTTATCTTCTGACCTAGCAATCTACTTCATGGGAGAATTGTGTACATCTTCACAGATTTATCAAAAAAGAGTTTACCACAAACTTTATAGCATAAAATTAGATAAACGGTAAATGTCCCAAGAGTGAATTACATAAGTTCATACAATAAAATATATGTATCTCATGAAATCATATAAAATGAAAACAGCAATGACATCTTAAATGAAAAAAATAATCTCACAAAACATGAAGTATTGTCTAATCCCATTTTATTTAAATAAACATGAATATGTACATTGATATACTTCAGAATAAAGTCTACAGAGAATATAAGACTATTAATGGTTACATCTAGATGGTGAGATCACAAGTGATTTTTTCTATTTTCTGTATTTTCAAAAATAATAATTCAAGACAAAGAGATGTAATTTTTAATAAGAATGAAAAACATCCCAATTACTAAGTAAACATGCAAACCCTGGGGGAGTCACAGAGCAGGTTTCTCTCTGACTAGAATCAAGTTCACAGTGGAGAACCTATCACCTGAGCCATCGGTCTCTGAGCTGGTTTCTGGTACCCCTCACTTGTCTACCACACTTACCACCGGGAGGGTACGCGTGGAGGGGAAAGGAGAGGTAGTGATTATACTTGTCTATTTTCTGTGGCTACCTCGAACCCACAGAGGATACACACATAGCCCCGTTGCACCAGTCACTAACTACAAATAAGCTGGGGGAGCTCACAGAGACTAGACTGTTTTGACATGCTCTTTGGCTAAGTCTGACACCTGTGACTCTCTTGAGTCTCCAGTGGGCATTTTGGCCCAGAATCTGCTTTCAGACCTTCCTGTCCTGGATTTGGCCTTCCACCTTTTGCCTGACCACCCTCGATTCATGAACTTGCTGCTTATTTGAAATTAGCTCTATTCTCGTCTAGGATTTGGGGTTCCCAGCTCCACACCAGCTGCAGCAGGGTAAGAGATGCCTAGCTCCTGCAAATAAGGAAGCAAAATCAGGCAGTCACAGCACTTAATCTTCAAATTGTGACCATTTACTAAAGTCTACTACGTCGAGCATTTAACATACATCTGCCATTGCAAGGTTCCTGCAAAGTACAATATCCCTTCATTTTGAAGATGAAGAAACCGAGTTCCAGAGTCACAACTTGCTCAGGGCCATAAAGTATCCTAATAATGGATCAGAATAAAATAAAATCCATGTCAATCTGATTTTCTCCACTGAAACAACTTCCTCCCTTATGGCCCCTGCTCCATTTGATGTTAGAGATATTGGTCCTTATTCTGCTCCAATCAGCCTATAAATCTCTAAGACCTTACTCTTAGCTCTACAAAGTCCTTTGCACTGGCCTGACACTATATGGAAGTATGATAAATAACTGCTGGGCCAATATCTGTGACGGTCCATTCAAACAAAGCAGCCTTACAAACCCAATCTTTGTGCCAGTTTCATATCCTTCATCTTCTCCTTCATTTGGTAGTTTTTTTCCCCATTTCTTCTTCTTTTTTTCTTTCTTTTTAGAGAACATGATCTCTCAGACTTTTCTAGAAACTCTTCTGGTTTTCTAGTGCATCAAGTAGATGATTTCCCTGGTAACTGGGCCAGGATCCAAGGAAATGGCTTACTGGAGCCTTCCTGACTGGGAAGCTAAAAATTCTTTGAGGTTTACATGTTCATGAGAGTCCATTTCCCTTTGCCTCCAACCCCACCCCACCTCACAACCAAGCAGAAAGATTGCTCCTTCCTTTCTTTTTTTTTTAAATATATATTTTTTTAATTTTTATTTATTTATGATAGTCACAGAGAGAGAGAGAGAGAGAGGCAGAGAGAGAAGCAGGCTCCATGCACCGGGAGCCCGATGTGGGATTCGATCCTGGGTCTCCAGGATCGCGCCCTGAGCCAAAGGCAGGCGCCAAACCGCTGCGCCACCCAGGGATCCCTCCTTCCTTTCTTTCATTCTGTCCCCTAGGTTCCTCCTCCCACAACAACCTTAAGCATAACAATGCTTTATTTTTCCTGTCAAGACAATCTGATGTTTGTACTAAGCTGATTTCACCTGGATAGAAATAGAGCAGTGTAGGATTGAAGAAGACAAAGAATACTCCAGAATTTCTTTCAGGCCTCATCCTTATGGTGATCCTACATCCTTAGCATAGTGAGTAATGAAAAAACATGGACTTTGTGGAGTTAGATCTTGGTTCAAAACCTGAATATACTGCTAGGTCTATGCCCCTTCGCAAATCTATTAATTTCTGAGATTCTATTTCTGTATTAATAAAATAATACTATCTATAAATGAGATAATGCATGAAGAACCTGATCCTGGCACATGGTAAACAATCAGGAAATATAAATTCCCTTCTCCGCCCCTCCCCATCAGCCTTGCTACGCACAGACTAGAGGGGAGATGCACTGTTAGCAAAGGCAGGGTGGTATAGTACATAGACTTCACCTGATGCAAGAGGGCGGCACATTGTTGCCACAAGGTTGTTTGAACCAGGGCAAAACCAAACCACAGAGACTGCTGTTCTAAACTCTGGGGATTAAAGAGCACAGACTTTTCAAATTCTTACAAGTTCCAACATGAGGTAATAATAAAAGATTTTTCATTTCATCTTTATTCCTGACTTTAACATGATCAAATATTCACACATTTTCAGAAATGGCCATTCCCAAATCACCTGAAGAGAATCCATCAACAATGATCCTGTGTGCCAAGCAGTAGTAAGTTGATGCTTTGGAAAGGAATATAAGGCAGCCCCGGTGGCGCAGCAGTTTAGCACCACCTGCAGCCTAGTGCATGATCCTGGAGACCCTGGATCGAGTCCCACGTCAGGCTCTCTGCATGGAGCCTGCTTCTCCCTCTGCCTGTGTCTCTGCCTCTCTCTCTCTGTGTGTCTCTATGAATAAATAAATAAATAATCTTAAAAAAAAAAAAAGGAAAGGAATATAAATTGCATCCTGGTAGTTTTGGTAATGAGGGTAAGCTTTGAGGAGGGAGAGGAGGCTGGAGAAAACAAAGGGAAAAATCCCAGACTCAGGGTGGGGCAGTCTAAATGAATCCTGACACATCATTACCAAATGGTTTGGAATTAGGATCTTCTACAACTTCAAACCAAAAAAAATTCTCAATCTATTGGCTCCATAAATATTCACATTAAAGATGATGACTTCTGATACTATGGATTTATTTACATATTTGACCATCCTAAATACTCATTTTTTTAAATCTCAAGCAATTTTCCACCTGCCTAATATTCAGATCACAGTGCTACCAACTATGAATTCACTAAACCCACTGTGACAGACAAAGCTGGGAGATAAATAGAAGAGAAAGATGAGGCTCCAGTGAACCACAGACACGGTCTAGTTAGAATACTGCAAGACTGGCTGGAAAGGTGCTGACTGGTGCCACTTCATCTGCTCTGACTACTTCTCATCTTCCCAAACCATGCAGACATAATCTACATGTCCTAGACCTGTACATATTTACCAGCGTCAGACAATTAGCTATCTGTTCTACAAATATATGCTAGAAATGCCTTCCATATAGCAACTCCATGGTCAGGGAGCAAGAGCCTTAAGGTCCAGTCTATCTCCATCTCAAACTTGCATCTGACACATCTGCTCATCTAGCCGGGCAGCTCTGCCTTTCAGATTAGATTCTGTCTTCTGTGTATTCCACCTGTACAATATGTCAACCTATACCAAACCTATGACCCAGGGTAGTTTGACTTTTACTGCTATTTCCTAAAATACAGTAATTCCTCCCAAATAATTGCAATGGGACCTCTGGCTACATTCTTCCGATACCCCATCTTAACTCCCCATATAGCGCCCACTGGGAAGCCTTCTCTCCTCTTTCTCACCAGCCAAATAAAGCAGAGCCATGTTGCCTCTGTATATATCACTTTCCAGAGCTTTCCAATCTGAACAGAGAGAAGCACAGAGGTGTTATGGGGTTGACTGTTGATGCTGACATTCACAAAGGTCTATGATGGTGGACAAGTTAATCTCTCAGAGCCTCAGCTCTGTGAAATAAGCCCATCTGTGAAATGGCAATTAGAATACCATTCTTTGAGGACTGAAGGGAGAATTAAATTATGTAATTTATATAACAAGAGGCTATATAAAGCTATATAATTTTATAATTTAAATTCTATACTTCATTATATAATAGGACAATAGACCATTTCAAAAGGTTAGCATACAGTAGACATCCAATAGGGATAACAATCAAAACGCCAAAGCGCACCAGGAGCTAATATTGCTAAAAAGCAAACAGAAGAAACAGGTTTTGCCAATTGCTGCTCTTCCTCCTCTTCATGGCTGCACATCCACTCACCCAGAAAATCAAGGAGTCCTAGGTATAGTAAGTCCTTTGTCTTTGGTCATCCCAAAGAGGCCTTAATTGTACTCAGTGAGCAAGCCTTGACCCAACCTCTATGATCTGCAGTTTAGCAGTAACCCTCATAGCATCTTCCAAGTTGGGTATTTCTCCTTCCTGTGTTATGAGATACTCGAGGCACCACACACTCAAGGCCAGCCTACTTCTCCAGCACTACTCTTGTGGAATCCCTTACTCCAGCCATCCCAGAGTACCTGCTGCCAATCCTCCCAGTCTCCTATCCAACACCTGCACTGGCTCCGTGTTTTGCCCATGCAGAATTCAATGGAATACCTATTTCCCTTCTATTTCCACCTCAAATCCTACCTACTGCTCAAGAACTCACATAAGTAGCCTTTCCTCTATGCAGTTTCCCATGCAGACAACCCCTGCCTTATGACACGTTCCAGTCTGGACAGCTACTTTGTGACACTCTTGTGATGACAGCTGTGGAAAGCTTTCAAGAGAATGTAGAGAAGTGCCTCATCATTGCTGCTGTTAAGACCATATAAATGCCTAATGTTATAATAAATGCTTTATGATTCCTACATGAATGAAAGCCATTACTGTTAACTTCATCATTTTATACTTTCCCTCCTCCTTCTGCCTAAGTGTCAACACAGTGGGCAAAGTAATCCCGTTAAAGCTAAATCAGATCATGTCACTCCTTTATACAAAATCCTCCAACATCTTCCCCGCTCTTAAATGTAGCCCCCACTCTGTTACTCCACCCCATTACCTGCACAGCCCCATTTCATATCATCCCACCAACCTGGCCTCACTTGTTCCCTGAACACACCTAGGCACACCCCCACTTCAGGCTCTTTTCACTTGCTCTTCCTTCAAGAAACTGATGTGGCTCATTCCCTCCATTTTTTAGGTATTTACACAAAATGAAATCCTCTCAGTAAATGTCCCCACCCCCTAAAATACTTATTCCCCTTCCTTGCTTTATTTTTCTCAATACTATTTATCATCACAGCTAACATTCACCAGCAAATATTTCACTCATTTATCTTCATTCATTTTTCTGTCTCCTCTGCTAGAAGGAGAACTCCATGAAGGGCAAGGATCATGATCAGTTTTGATAGCAGCTCTATTCCCATTGCCTAAAACAATGTTTGCCAGGTATTAACCATACTCCCCAGCTTAATTACAAATCCCCTGAACATAAAAATTAGTCTCTGGCTTTGCATACACTAAGTCATCACTTTCACTAACATATGCACAGAATGGGTTCAATTATTCTGATTCTTACTTTGCCTACCAAAGGAGATAGGAGAATAAAGACAAATCAGTGGTGAAAGAGGAGGTAAACAAGGTGGCTCTGGGAATGTTCAAAACAAAGAGGGGCCACTTAATCTCTTATCCCATGTGCCCTTGCATGGCTAAATCAAGGGGCAGATTTTCTAGTCAGATCAGGGTTAGATCACAGTTCCACTTCTCACTAGGGCAGCTATGTGCCGTTGGACAAATTACTTTACCTGACTCTCAACTTCAGTGTCATGTGAACTGGAGATGACTGAACGAGCCGGCACTGTAAAGGTGATGTCATGCACATCGTACTCAACAACATTAACTCCCTATCTGTTGCCTTTCCACCATGTATTTATGTCCCTTCTACACTAGGGTAAGTGTGGTCTGTGCACATACTTTAAAAATAGAAGTACCTTTGTCAAAGATCTGTCTGTCTGGCCAGGATGAGAACCATTCCATCTGCCCAGGAGTTTTAGGAATTCACCCAGGAGTAAATTTAGAAACAAACAAATAAATAAATAAATAAATAGCTCCCAAATCCTGTTGTGATGTTTTTGGAACTCATGGGCCATGACAAGGATATTTTTTGCTTTATTATTATTAACTGATATGAATCAGGCAAATGTTCTAAGATCAGAACTCTGGAGAGGCCCAGATAAGTTTGTTATTATTGTTGCTGTTGTTTTTAAACACTCTGAAAAAGTGTTACTGAAAAACAAAATCATAAGCCTTAAAACTTGTTTTCTGCCCACTCTAGAAAAAGGTTACTGAAAAACAAAATCATAAGCCTTAAAACTTGTTTTCTGCCCACTCTTACTGTTTAATGTTAGTTTTTTGGAAGGGGGGATTTTCTTAGCTATTCAGAGAGAGGTTTTTTGTTTATTTGTTTGTTTTGCTTTCTTGATATCTTTGATACTGTTCCCTCAAGTTGGGGCTGAGTCCAAACTATCTTCAGCACATCCATCATTGGCTATACTCCTTTTTCTTTGCCTCTTTCTCTGCCTCTTAAAAAACCTTAAAATGTGGTTAGAGGCCTCCTATCAGAACTAAAAGGATAATATATTTTATGGTTCCTTCCACACCTGCAGGAAATTCCTTCCAATGTCTTAAGTCTCCCGCAAAATAACTAGACCTACTGAGCACATGGCAGTTTCCACAGAACTCCCACAGGATGAGTCAGAGAAGTTTAGTGGCAAAATTAGGACAGACAACTCTCAAGTTCAGAAACTGAGAGCAAGAAAACAGGCTGCGAAAGGTGAATTACAAATAGCTTGAGGCAGTCCTGTAATAGAACACAATTTTTGCTGTATTCCATTTCACTGCTCTTCTGTCAGGAATTATGATATAACCAGCAGCTAGCCAACCTCCCTAGATTCTATTCGAAAGTCTAAGTTACTCTAGTGACACCGATACCAGTTATATAACTCTATAAATAGCCTAGTGGATATTACATCAGCAGCAGCTAACTGGTAATTCAAAATATGTCCTTCTCGCTCTCCAAATCAGAGAATCACTCAGCCAAGAAAAAGCTTATGTCCTTCAGGAGAAGTCTGGAACCAGAATAGAGTCTACCAGGATGGAATTATGCAGCAGGAAAAGCAGTCTGAAAATCAGAAGCAACTTACGTTTTCTAAGGAAATAGGCAAAGAAGTCCAAAATGAGGGAATAGATTCAGGTGCTGAACAGAGGTAGTTAGACAAAAGGCCTCAGGAACCAACTTTGAAGCTATTCTGAGGTGCACCATGTCCCATCTCAGAGACTGTGTAGACCCTTGTGTGCCTCAGAACAGAAGCTACAGTAAAATGAGTTTTGTGATACTAAAGGGGGCTGACTTAAGAATATGTAACCAGTATGATGTCATGTCATGAAGGGAGATGAAAATAAAATTAATCCATTCATCTATCCACTACTTACCAGACTGTGATTAAGAATAAAGACTTGGAAGGCAAATCATGAATTGAATACTTATCAGCTGCCTATGATGGGGCAAGTTTTTTTAAGGATCTCTGGGAAATGGAATATTCCACAGCATCTATTTCACAGGGCTGCTACAGAGATTAAGTATAAAATACTCAGGACAATGCCCAGTACAAGTAACACATAAAAAATATTGGCTAATAATTTGTTATTATTACTAGCTGAATGCTTATTATGGGCCAGACGCTGATAAATATTGGCACAACTGTAAATAAGACAAGTGATTTCTGCCCTCAAATATCCAACAATCTAAAATGGCAAATGGATACATACACAATACTAGGCTACATTGTAGTTAGTCATTTGCTGAATGATAATGCATTAAGGAAGGAGAACTTGGGACTCTGAAATACAACCTGTCTGGGTTAAAATCCTTGTGACATGAGTTACTAATCGTGTGACCTTGGTAGACCTAAAGGGGAATGCACCATGTCTCTCTAGAACATAATGCCTGGCATACAGACACATGCTTCAGAATGCACTCAGCTTACTTGACTTTTCTAGGCTCAGCCTCCTCATTTATAAAATAGTGACATTAAAAAACAAAAGAGTATTACAAAGAACTAGGCAAGGAAAAAAAAAAAGAACTAGGCAAGGTACTGGAACAACTGGATATCTATACTGAACACACACACACACCAAAAAGAACTTTTCATTCCAATCTTATACAATCTATAAAAATTAATCCCAAAATGGGCTATATACCTAATTGTAGAATAAAACTGTAAAACTGGAAGAACACATCAGAGAAAACCTTTGTAACTTTGGGCTAAGTAAAGATTTCTTAGATACCTAGCACTGAAAGCAGAGCTCACAGAAGAAAAACTGATAAAGTAGCCTTAAAAATTGTGCTCTTCAAAAAAGAGTATTAAGAAAATGAAAAGACAAGCCAAAGACTGGGAAATAATACTTATAAGTCACATATCTGACAAAGGACTCTTAAAACTTTAGAAAACGAAATAAAATTAAAAAAAAAAAAATAAGGTGTGCCTGGCTGGGTCAGTCGGTAGAGCATAAGCTTCTTGATCTTGGAGTTGCAAGTCTGAGCCCCATATTGGGTGCAGCGAATACTTAAAAATAAAATCTTAAAAAAAAAAAAAACTTAAATAACCCAATTTTTAAAAAATGGGCAAAATATTTGAAAAGCCATTTTACCAAAGAATATATACAGATGGCATATAAGCATGAATCATTACAGAAAGTAAAACCACAATGAGCGGCACCTGGGTGGCTCAGTTAAGCATCCAACTCTTGGTTTCGGCTCAGGTCATGATCTCAGGCTCCTGAGATCAAGCCCCACGCTGGGCTCCACGCTGAGTGCACAGTCGGCTTACGTTTTTCTCTTTCTCTCTCCCTCTATCCTTCACCCCCCACCACTCTCTCTCTTTCTCAAATAAATAAATCTTTACAAAACAAAACAATGAGATACCACTACAGACCTATTAAAATGTCTAGAATTTAAAAAACAAAAACAAACTGACAATACCAAGGGCTGGGATGTGGAGCAACCGTTATAAAGCATCATATGTGGCTGAGGGATATGCAAAATGGTACAGACATTTTTGAAAATAGTTTGGCAATTTCTTATGAAGTTAAACATACACTTACCAGACAACTCAGGAATTCCACTCCTAGGTATTTACCCAAGTGAAATGAAAATTTATGTTCACAAACTTTTAAGCAAGTGTTACAACAGCTAAATCAAAAGAGCTAAAAACTGCAAGCTACCCAAACATCTTTCAGTTGGTGAATGGATAAACAAACTGAACAAACTGTGATATATCCCTAACAGAATATACTCTGCAATAAAAAGTTACAATCTACTGATACATACAACAACACAGAATCTCAGAATGCAACAAGGAATCTCAAATGCAGTAGGTTACATAGCCAAGGAATCTCAAATGCAGTATGTTACATAGTGAAAGAAGCCAGACCAAAAGCTACCACTTTATGACATCTAGACACTATAGGAAAAGAAAATGGATCTCTATCGGGTTGAGCAGAGAGGGAGAGGTTCAATGCAAAGGGACATGGGAAGATTTTAGAGACAATACAACTGTTTCATATCTTGAACATGGTAGTGGTAGTTACATGACTGTATGCATTTGTTAAAACTCACAGAACACTAAAGGGGTGCATCTGACTGTATTTAAATCATCTATTCATTTTTTTAAATGGAAGGAAAAAAAGAATCACAGATGAAGATGAGTCCCAGAGATTCTAGGAATTCTAGCCTGGGAAGTTATGAGGATGATGTCATTATCTGGAAAGGCTACATTACTTAGGCCAAAGACACAGGCCAAGTCCACCAACTGATGGAAATATAGAAGCAGGCTCTTGTCACCACTCTTGACTAATCATTCCCTACTCTCGCTTGTTGCCTTTTTGGGCTTGGGTGGTGAGCACTCAGTAAGTGGCTACTGGGAAAAGGCATTTAGAAAAGTTGAAGACAGCCAGGCTCTCAACAAAGCCCTACTGGCGGGGGTGGGGGGGAAGCCTCCTAAATCACAGAATCAATTTGGATGAAGCCTGAGTAAGCTACCAGTGCAAACCTCCTGAATCACACTTGAATCACAATAGAGACAAGGCTATTTAAACTTTTCCTTTTTCTTTTTTTTTTTAAGATTTATTTATTCATGAATGACACAGAGAGAGAGAGAGAGAGAGAGAGAGAGAGAGACAGACAGACACAGGCAGAGGGAGAAGCAGGCTCCATGCAGGGAACCCTGACTTGGGACTCAATCCCAGGTCTCCAGGATCACACCCTGGGCTGCAGGCGGCGCTAAACCGCTTGAGCCACCGGGGCTGCCCTATTCAAACTTTTCTTAAAACAACAAAGAAACTAGGCAGGGTAGAGGTAAGCTAGATGTATCTGGGTCTAATCACAGAATCTTTTTTTTAAGTCGGTTCCACGCCCACAGTGGGGCCCAAAACTGGGCCCAAACTCCTGACCCTGACATCAAGACCTAAGCTGAAATCAAGGGTCAGATGTTTGACTGACTGAGCCACCCAGGCACCCCTAATTATAGAATTTTTAAGAATATGATTTAATTAGTGATTTCCTTCTAAGTGCAGTCAGGCAAAGATGTACTGACACCATTTCCAATTCAAGTGAAATATGACAGCCACTTTAAGTTTGGTTTTTACATTAAAAAAAAAGTAACATTCACAACCTGTGAGTTTGCTTACCAACTAGTGGAAGTAGTAAAAAAATATAAATAATAAAACCATAATTTTCCTTCTAAAGAGAAAAAGTGAAAAAAATTAGATAACATATACTTTCCTCTACAAAAGCTGAAAAGCACACTGTAATGGAAATAGTATTCAAACAAAAATTCACTGGATTTTAATCCCAACTCTGCAACTAACTTGGCTGGTTAAGTACATCAATCATTCTCCCTAGCCTTATAATAAAAGAGGATAAAGAGACAGGATATGTCACATTTATTACAATAAAATGTGAAAGCAATTAGAAATTATTAAAAATACTAACTAGGGATAAATACCAACGACAGTCATTATCATAATTATCACTATCCAGTAAACTTGTTAGCAAAATGAGACTGTTTAACCAGAACTAAAATGCACCATGAGACACAAAAAGAAATTCTACTGGAAGAATTTTCAAGATAATGGCTTTGATATATGTTAGATTGACATATGGAGTAACATTCCAACATACTCAGATGCTTTAAAAGTTCTGGGTTTTTTTACTTAAGATTTTATTTGTTTGAGAGAAAGAACATGAGTGAGTAGTGAGGGAGAGGGAGAAGCAGACTCCCCACTGAGCAGGGGGCTTGATCCCAAGACCCTGAGATCATGACCTGAGCCAAAGGCTTAACCAATTGAGTTTCCTAGGCACCCCTAAAACTTTTTTTAAATAGCCTGTAATATGAAAAAAGATACCTAAGCTTTCTTATAAGAACTTTGTTATCTTACAAGAGATTTGAACTGCAGAGATCTGAAAATGCAAACAGAAGCTTTTACTTCATTTTGGCTGTAAGGTTATTTATTTGAAGGGAACAAAAAAGAAAATTAAGGCATCTGAGTCAGGTCTATATGGTGTCATATGATTCTTTAATCCAAATTTTTAGAAGTGAATGAAATGTAAGTCACATCCAAAGTCAAAACTATTCCATCAGGTTGCTCATTATATCCTAGCCCTTTCTCACAAACATTAATGAAAGAAACTGATACTTAGCACAGTTGTCAAGCAGTGAATTAGTATTTTATAATAGATTACTTCATTCTAACAACTCTAAAGAGATATAGATATTTTCATTTCAACATGTAAGAAAACTGAAGCTCAGAAGAGATAAACAACTCACTCAAAGTCACACAGCAAGCATCAGAACCGCAACCAAACAAGGTCTGAGGCTGAACTACTCATCTTCAAGCTTCTATAATATGTGATCCTAGGTACATATTACACCCACTCCCCCCAACTCCTACCCCACAAATAACAAATGACTTTTCCTCTCAAAGACAAAGTATACTTGCAAAATTCAATGTCAGAGAAGAGACAATAATGAGTTATTAACCTATTACCAATATTAATATTAAATTCTCATACTGATCCATAAAGACGGTAGAACAGGTATTATTACTTGTTTACATTTGAAGAAATAAGAGTCCAGAGAGGTTATATAACTTGCTGTAAGTTAAAAAAATGGCACTCCCATATTCTAGTAGACAGCTTTTTAGTTTCCAAAGTGCTTTTTCACCAATCCATAGTGAATTCATCAAACACTTATGAAGCAGTAGCCTGATTCATTCTAGGAGCTTGGGAAATGAGTGAACAACACAGACAGAGATCCCCATCCCCATGGAACTTACATTCTAGCAGGAGAGACAGAAAATAGCAATAATATAAATAAGCAAATTATACAGTACATTAAAAGAGATTAAGAGCTCTGGAAAAGACAAATAGAAAAGCAGAGTAAGAGGGTTTGGGCAGTATCAGGAAGGGAAGAGCAGGCTGTAATTTTATTTCAGGTTGTCAGGGTAAACTTCCCTCAGCAGGTAACACCTGAGCTAAAGCACAGAGGCATAAACGAGTTAGCCATACAAATGGAGAAGACTAGGTGGTAATCTAGGCAAGAGACAAAGAGACATTGTTGGCTTAGATGATGACAAAGCAATGCAGAAGGTGAGAACTGACTCTTTTCTGGATCTATTCTGAAGGCAGAACCAACAGAATTTGCTAACGCACCAGACACTGGGTAGAAGACTGAAGAGCCCAGGATGACTCCAGGGTTTTTTAACTGAGAGGCTAGAAGGATAGCATCTGTAGCAACTGATATCTACAGGCTGTGAGTAGAGCACACTTTGGAGGAAATAAAAAAGTTCAGTTCTGGATATGTCAGCTAGAGAGGTCAAGTGGAATATAAGATATACAAGCTGGAGTTCAAGACAGAGGTCTGGCCCAAATACAAATTTGAGAATTTTTAAGCATACAGACAGTATTTAAAACCATGAAATTAATTCTGGAACTAAAAAGGATCCTTCATACAAGTCACTGTCATCACTGATAAAGTCTGGACTAAATGAATCCAGGGATATGTTCACAGTCAGACACATATAAAGCAATTCTAACAGAGCTGCTCTTCTTTAGCCCTGTATTTTCCTGAGAACCATGTACTGCCATCTAGCATAACAAGTAAAGACTATTCCTTGAAGGCTAATAAAGTAAAAGGGGTTTAACTTCCAGAAAAGATTTCCTAAATGCTGTGCATAAATATGGAACCATTTTATCCCCGTTTCCTAAAAAGCATTATGTGAAGACATTAAATATACAATATATTGTAAGTGCTCAGTAATTGTTTAATAAATGAACAAATCTGCAATAAAATAGCCCCTTGCTGTGACACTATTTAAGTATCCAAATCCCACTTGTCAAAGTGGTTACAGTTAAATATTTTTACTTACCTGATATTTAAGCCAATGAAGTTTGTCCATGTGAAAATATAATCTCCACCAAAGACCATTCCAATGTAAGTTATTAATATATTCTACAAAGAAAAATGGCAATATGCTGTTACACAGGTCTGAGCTTTTTCAATATTCATATAAACTCACACACACAATGGCCCAAATACCTACCCCTAAAATACAAAATCAAATAGACAACAAAACCCACCAATCCGAAAACGAGTATACTAGGAAATATGAAATAAGAAATGACATTAACCTCTTGCCAATCTATCCCTCCAAAAGTTAAACCAAGAATTGTCACCAGATTATCAACTTCCTGGGTCCTATGGTATGGGCTGACATTATAAATCTAAATAGAGAAACACCTGGGGTAGAAAACACTAATGCAATGTTTCACAACCTTAGAAAAGAATGCTTTTTTCTCCCACTGAGGTAACTGCTGACTTGTGAGGGGAAAGTGAAGAAGACGACCTCACATGTAAGCATCTTTTCCTCTTTTTTAAAAAGAAAAGAGAGGATGGAAGGGAGTTTACCAATGTGAACATTGTTTTTAGAGGCATCTTCTTTGGTATCTTAAAAAAAAATACATGCATATAGGTTATTAAAATTAAACACTGACTTTCAGGCACGATCCTTTTTGGCAAAAAAATGCTAACAACTGGCCTATCTCGCACATTCTTGCTGTTCTTTTTCTTAAGATTCAAGCCATTCACTGTGCTCTTGAAGCATTACTTTACAAAACCAAAACAGAGCTAAGAGCTCACCTGAGGGGCTAAAACTATGTTAGCAAGCCCGGGCCTGAATGTAGATTAACTGTCTTTAGCTTTCGTGGGAATTCACACAACTACTTATAGTTTAATTTAGCATTCTGTTTACACCAAACACTCCAATTCCATGACTTGAAGTCACAGACCTGAAACTTTAATCCAAATCTAGTTTCCAAAGTGAGGGCAGGTGTACACCACTCCATGGAGGTGTAAAGGTAAACAGCAGGGCAGTAAAAACTATTCTGCAATCCCTTCCCTCACTATTGACAAATGGGGAATCAGAAAAGAAGTCCCATAGCAAGCATTCTCTTTCCCAAAGGATTAAGGACCTACCTCTCTATCTTACCTTTTTTAGAAAGCAAGCCTACCCTGCTAATTCATTTGGAAATCAGGCATGCTGTGGCTTCTTGGATCTTAAGGCACCAGAAGCACAAAGTCAGATGAAAGAGGCCTTGGGCTTCAAGCCACAAACTTCAGCTTAATATTCAAGTCAACTTGGCTCTCCTGGCTGAAGACAAATGAGCCTCCCTCAAATAAAATGGATCAGGAGGAAATGACATCACTGGAAATGTCAGACACAGCTTTTAAAAGTGAGCCATTTAAGGTTTGCCTCATGCACTGGAAAACTCCCTTAATTAACTTCTGGCAGGCATCCTTTCCCTACGACAGCCAGAACAACAACCAGAACGCAGTAAGGCAGAGAACAGAACAGTTTTCACTGGGGGTTAAAGGGACAGGCCTACTGCTACCAAGCTAGCCACCTACCCTGTGAAACAAGCCTACTTCCTCTTCCTCTACTGAGGTAACCCATTCTCCTTTTCCCAAATTCCCCAAAGCCGAGCTGCCTGAAAGTGGAGATTATGCCCTGAGTTCTTAAAGAGCATTGTAGAAACCATCACCACAATCTGTCAAACCAAGATAATCTGTGAGGAAAGAAGGATAATGGGGTTTAAAAAGCCACAGCAGGATTCAGAGTAACAATTTTCAAATACAGCAGGTACCCAAAAGATAAAAGTATTTTTTCAACTCACTTTAATACAGCCAACTATTGTAGTTGTAAGAGCAGAATTATACTGTGTGCAGAGTACTGTGGCATACATCAAAATAAACCTGGAATAAAGAAGGAAGAGGTATAAGTGCCAGTTGCTTACTTTTGAGCAATCTTTAGCCAACAGAAAATGTTGTAATGCTAGCACACTGTAGTCACTATGAGCTTTCTCCACCTCACCCCTGCTTATACTGCAGCTTTAAATTTTTTTAATTTCATTAACGAGAAACACATGCCATTTATTGACCAGGTGTTCTCCCCAACTACCCTCACCAAAACCTTGAAACGACCATTCCTAATCACTGAGTACTACTCTTTTTAGACCCTATTACCACTAATTCACTTTACCCAGATAGAAAGCTGAGTGCACAGACCATGGCTCAAGTGTGCACCTTCAAGGAGGTCGATAGGACCTTTGAACAGGAAGCAAGAGAGATTCTTAAAGATGGAAAAAAAAAACAAATCAGCACTACTTTTAAGAGAGGATATAAGTTCACTTAACAACTAAGTGGCAGTAGTTGAAACAGACGGATTTACAATGAGGCTTCTGAGCCTGACTCATACCAAGGCACCATGTTAATTTTATTTTGAAGCACTCATTCACTGTGTACCTACCCTGTGCCAGATCTAGTCATAAACACCAACCAAACTGACTGGCTGAGGAAAAAAATACCTTAGTATTTTAGGGAAATACAAGGGGAAGAGAAGAGGCACATTAGCAGATACTCTCTTGCCTTCCACATATACTCTTCCAAGAGGAAGACAACCTGGTAGAGAGAGTCAGACAGCCCCAAATTCAGAGAGCCACTACTGCTGCCTGCAACTGTGCAAACTAAGACAATTTACCTGAGTTCTGGGACTGCTTTCTCATAGGTAAATAGGACAAAAATATGTGTCAAATGGTCAATGTGGAAATGAAATAATGCATTTTAAAATATAATGGTGCTTATCACATAATACATTATTGGGTGAACAATTTCTTGTCTCCATTCTTCTAAGTATGACTTTGGAATCAGTTTAGTAGCCCTTAGGGCACATTCCCAAAGGCTGTGAAACCACCTGAATCTGAAAGTTTCACTATCCTGTGCTGATACACTCAAGAGAAAGAACAGGATACTGAGAAATGAAGCAAAAGGACCTACAACAAATTTCTCTAAGAAAACTATCTGCTAACAAGGCAACAAAGGCTTACCCCATCACACAAGAGAGGGTGAACTGCAGAAGAAAGAGGGTGTCCGCCCAGCCTTCAAAATCCATTGCCTGTAATATACAAGAAAACATCTGATTTTAAAGCAAGCCCTCAAAATCAGCTGTCCTATTCTTTAATCAAAATCCTGTGTACTGGGGATCCCTGGGTGGCTCAGCGGTTTAGCAACTGCCTTCGGCCCAGGGTGTGATCCTGGAGTCCCAGGATCGAGTCCCACATCGGGCTCCCTCCATGGAACCTGCTTCTCCCTCTGCCTGTGTCTCTGCCTCTCTCTATGTGTATCTCTCGTGAATAAATAAATAAAATCTTAAAAAAAAAATCCTTCCCACCACACATATACATATATACATTTCCCTGCATCACTCACAGGGTAGAGAATGATATTTAAGAATTTGATATATATGGAGCTGAACCAAAAAAGCAGTTTCAGAAGGTTTTCTCCTTTCTAAAATATAATGTGAGGAAGATTTTGTACTTTTCCCTACTGATACAAAGAAACTGATATTTGCTTGAAGGCAGAAGTCATTTCTGCTTAATCCGAGCAGTTCTCCCAGATGGCTAGTATTAAAAGCTTTCTCAAACATTAAAACATACTTCTTCCCTATAACACATGAAAACTCAAGTACACCCTTAGTTACACAAGTTCAGTTGAGGTCTATCCAGGGAGAATTACTATTTTAAACCAGCTGATGGCAAAAGCAAGGTTTTGTTGCCATTTTGTTTTTTTAAGCCAAAAGCAAACGAAGGAAGAGAAATGAAAGGGTGCATTGATCACCTCATTTCTCACCCAAGGGGGAGGGTTTCTCTCTCAAGTACATAATTTCTCGAGTATCAGTTTGGTAAGCAAATATGAGAAACATTCCACCTTTTATCTTTCTGCCAACCTATCCAGCTTCAATTCCTGCCACTTCAACATAAATCTCATGGCTCCTGGGCTCCAGTAATATGAGGCCCTTTACTATTTATAAAATATAACCTGCAGTTTCACATCCACATGCCTTTGCTTGGAATGCCCTTCTCATCAACACTCTTCAGACTCCTGTTCACTGATGAGACAAAAACTCAAGCAGCCTCTGTGTGGTGCCTTCCCTGATAAGAACCCCGTCCTCTGTGCCTCAGCAGTACTTCTTTCTAGGACTCTCATCTCTCGGAACTGCAAGTCTTTCTACACGGTGTCTACCACCAGTGAGCTTCCTGTAAGAAAGACTCACATCCACCTAAGTGAACTCCTAACAGTACTTGGCAAACAGTAGACATTTGTTTATGGTTCTTTCTTTGTTGAGGCATAATATGTGAAAAATAAAATTAATCACTTTAAATATGTATTTTAATGAGTCATGACAAATGTATATAGTCATGTAACTACCATTATTTCTTCCTTCCTAATCTGTGTAACTTTTAGTCTCTCATTTTTACCTTATTGCATTGATGACATCCTCCAGTATAATGTCGAATAGAACATTATATGAGTGCAGTCATTCTCCCCATAATCTCAATCTTAGTGAAAAAGTATTCAGTTTTTATCATTAAGTATGTTAGCAATAGATTTTTTTTTTGATAGATGTCCTTTATTAGGTTGAGAAATTTTCCTTCTATTCCTAGTTTGCTGAGAATTTTAAACTCATGAATGACTGTCAAATTTTATCAAGTGCATTTTCTCCATCTTTTGACATGGTTCTTCTATTTATTATTAATATCTTATTAACTCTTATTAATGTGGGGAATTGCACTGATGTTAAACTAACCTTAATTCCTGAGATAAACATAATGGTCATATAGGGCCCTTTTTACATATTGCTGGATTTTTTTCTTTTTTTACTATAATTTCCACCCCCTGCCCCTGAAATTTTTTGTCAATAATTAATTAGTACAGGGTATGCTGGCCTCATAAAAGTCAACTGTGAAGTATTCTCTCCTTTTCTACATTATTTTTTTCCTTCCTTTTCTACATTCTGAAAGAATTTATGTAGAATTGGTATTATGTCTTCCCTAAACATTTTGCAGAATTATCCAGTAAAATGATCAAGACCCTGTAGTTTTCAAGATTTTTAACTAAAATTCAATTTTTAAAAATAAAGATAGAGCAAAACAGTTCCATTGATGAGGGCTAGTTTAATTAAGTAGAGCTATTTAATTATTTAGTAGACTATGGCTATTCATGAAATAGCATGATAGCCATAGTCTACTAAATTCTTTTTTAAGAATTTATTCATTTCGTGGACATAGT
Organism: Vulpes lagopus; assembly: GCF_018345385.1. Classification (NCBI taxonomy): domain Eukaryota; kingdom Metazoa; phylum Chordata; class Mammalia; order Carnivora; family Canidae; genus Vulpes; species Vulpes lagopus. The sequence continues at coordinate 69,920,256 of NC_054833.1, read as the reverse complement.
TTTTCACTTTATGGCATAACGTTGTTCATAATATTCTGTTATCCTTTTAGTATACGCAAGCTCTGTAATGATATTGCTCTTTCATTCCTTATATTGATAATTTGTGCATTCTCACTTTTTGTCCCAACCAACTGGCAATTGAGCAATTTTAGTGATCTTTTATTGACCTCCAAGTTTTAGGCTGATTTTTCTCTATTGTTTTTCTTTTTCTCTTTTTTTGAAGATTTTATTTATTTTTCATGAGAGACATAGAGAGAGAGGCAGAGACATAGGCAGAGGGAGAAGCAGGCTCCCTGCGAGGAGCCCAGTGTGGACTTAATCCCAGGGCCCCGGGATCAAGACCTGAGCCAAAGGCAGATACTCAACCACTGAGCCACCCAGGCACTCCTCTCTATTGCTTTTCTGTTTTTTATTTCATTGATTCTGCTCTTACCTTCCATATGTTTTCTTACAGGTTTAACTTGCTCTTATTTCTTCTAGTTTCTTAAGGGGAAGGCTTACGCTGATTTAAGACCTTTCTTCTTTTCTAATATATGCATTTAATTAAATATGGATTTCCCTCTAAGCACTCCTTTAGCAGCATCCCATAAATTTTGCTATGTTTTGATTTTTATTTAGTTCTAAATGTTTTCCAATTTTTTTCTTGATTTTTTCTTTGATCCATGTGTTATTTAGAGGTGTGTTTATTTCTAAATATTTGAAGTTTTCTCATTTATCCTCATGTTATGAATTTCTAGTTTAATTCTGTTCTAGTTAGGGAACATACTTTCTATGATTTCAATTATTTTCAACTATTAACACTTGTTTTATGGCCCAGACTACAGTGTATCTTGGTAAATGTCCTATGTGCACTTGAAAAGATTTATTCTGTTATTGTTGAGTGGAGTATTCTATAAATGTCAATTAGGTCAAATTAGTTGACGGTGTTGTTCAAGTATTCTATAGCCTTAATGGCTTTCAGTTTAGTTGTTTTATCAATTACTGAAAGAGGAATGTTAAAATCCCCAACTATAACTGCCAATTTCTGTTTTAACAGTTTTTGCTTCACATATTTTGAAGCTTTCCCATTAGGTACACATACACTCGGGACTGTTATGCTTATTTGATATATTAACTCTTTCCACATTATGAAATGTCCCTCTTTATGGTATAGTTTCCTTTGTGCTTAATATAACTTATAGTTTGTTGAGCTTCTTGTATGTGTGGCTTTAGTTTTCATCAAATTTGGGGGAAAAAATCTGCCATTAATTCTTCAAAAATTTTTCCGACCCCTACCCCCCTTCTTCAGGACTATAATTACACATATATTAGACCTCTTGATACTATACTATACCCACATGTTATTAGTAATCTGTTCGTTTGTTTTCTAGTCTTTTTTCTTCCATGTGCTTCATCTTGGATAGTTTTGTTTTTTTTTTTTTAAGATTTTATTTATTTATCCATGAGGGACTCAAAGAGAGAGGCAGAGACACAGGCAGAGGGAGAAGCAGGCTCCATGTAAGAAGTCCAATGTAGGACTCAATCCCAGAACTCCTGGATCACGCCCCAAACCGAAGGCAGATGCTCAACCGCTGAGCCCAGAGGTCCCACATCTTGGAAAGTTTCTTTTGCTATTTCTTTAATCCATTGATCTTTTCTTCTGCACTGCTTAGTCTGCTACTTAATACCTTCTGCTTTATTTTTCAATTCAGATTATTACATTTTTTATCCCTAAAAAGTTTCATTTGGGTCTTTTCATATCTTTCATTTCTCTTCTCATCCTCTCTCTCCACAATCCTTTACTACCTGTTGTCCAGTATCTGAAAAACATTTTCACATATGTTTGATATTCCAAAAGGTTAATGTAGGAAGGTAAATCTTGTCCCCGTTATTCCATCATGGCTAGAAGTAAAAGACCAAATTCAGTTACTGACTTGAATTATAAACCTATTTCAAATGATGCTTCCACTGGGAAGCTCTGCACAAAAATCCATATTCACATTAGGCTCTTTCCTGCCAAACTGTCCAGAACACTAAGTGCTACTTTGATCGCTGACATTGCATGTATGTTGAGTATTTGTATGTGACTCTCTGTATCAGTATATACATGATCATCTATCCAGAACTGTGAATGCCTTCAGGGTTTATCCTCGCAACCACAGTGCTTAACAAAGTGATAGCAAATAGAAGGTGTTCCATAACTCTTTGCCAGAAAATGAAGACTAAATGAAAGAAGTCATACAGAGTATTATGCTATGCTCTTTCATATCTGTAAACAAAACCTCTCTGGTGAAAAACCATTAAAGCACAATAAAGCACAGGCCTAGAACTTAGGAGACCAGTCTCTATCAGTGACACTATAAATTCCAAGAGAGCAAGAATTATGTCATATGTCACTTCTGCATAGTTCCAAGTGTTTGGAAGTGTTAGGCACAAATAGCTGAGGTGAATTAAATATCCATGATCTCTGGCTTAGCATCATTTTCTACAGGCAGATGAGACAAACTTTCTATTTTAATACACCCACATACCTACCTATACATGATACTAAATAGATTTCAAGTTTCATATTAAATCTGTATCATTTTAAATTTTCTTAAAATGGTAAAAGTCATTTTATGGGCATACAACTCATTAGTTTTTGCCCTGAGTTTATTTTTTCTTTCTTTGAAGAGAAAACGTGTAAGCCAGCAAACCAGAAGGTGGGCACTAGAAGTATCTTTGGGAGGGTTACTGGCACCCTGCAAGAAAAGTCACTGTACCTTAAAAAGCAGCATGCCAGGATCAGAAGGCCAGTACCTTGTACGAGCTTAACACTGCTTCATTATGCCAGCCTTAGCTTCTGTAAGGAAGGTTAAACTGGGTGCACGTTAAGGTTTCTTCCAACACTAATACGAGTGTTGGATCAGCTTTAAAAGGTGAGACCTTACTTCACTCAAATTAAAACACATAAAAGAAATCTCAGGCCTAAGAACTTACCTCAACCCTAAATTATCCCCCTTTCTTAGATAACCTAGTCTTTATAAATAAAGCTGAAGTGATGGACCATAAGGATTCTGTGAACCTTAGTTTCTACATACATAGTAAGAGGAATAATAAAGCCTATCGTGTAGGGTTGTTATCAGAATTAAAGACAATATGGATACAATGCTTGACATGAAGGAGGTCCATCCAGTTCAATAAGTGATGTCAGTTATTATGTGTAACATTACTTTTTTTTTTTTTAACCAGTGACCTAGGAGTGGAAAGAAATCAGTTATTTGGGGGATCCCTGGGTGGCGCAGGGGTTTGGCGCCTGCCTTTGGCCCAGGGCACGATCCTGGAGACCCGGGATCGAGTCCCACGTCAGGCTCCCGGTGCATGGAGCCTGCTTCTCCCTCTGCCTGTGTCTCTGCCTCTCTCTCTCTGTGTGACTATCATAAATAAAGAAATAAAGAACTTTACCATTGTTAAAAAAAAAAAAGAAAAGAAAAGAAATCAGTTATCTGGCAAAGGCCTCAATAAACTTCTTTATGCCTGAGATCCTTCCTTTCCTTAGTTCTAAATATCTCCTCTGCTGTCACTGTACATTTTGACATCTCAGTCCCCAGTCATGTGCTAGGCCCCACAATTGGCCTGGGGGCACTAAGCTGAAGACAGTTTAGTCAGATTTGCTATTAAATGAAGGAACTAACTTTGGCAATAAACAAGTTCTACCTTAAATTTGTGGAATGCTTTATGGTTTGCAAAATGCTTCCGTATATTACGCTGTTTGATCTCCATGACCATCCTGTGAGGTAGACAGGCCAAGCCTTATTATCCTCAGAAGACAGTAAGTGACTTACTTTAGGTAACACAGCTAATACAAGGTAGCCTTGAGTCTATCTATATACTTCAAGCTTAAGGTTCTCTGAACATTAAAGTATATTTAGAAAAATGCCCAACTATATACTGCACCATCTCCTCTGGGAACATAATAATTATATCTGTAGAATATCAAAATAAATCCCATGAACATGATTTCATTTACATAAAATTCAAAAATAGAAAAACAATTTTCGTGGGATTGTTTTCCTTCCCTAAATACTAGGCCTATTTCTGGAGAAAGCCAGTATGGCACACACAAGCAGCCTATTGCATTCCTCTGCTTTGCCACAGGAATGGATCCTTGGCTGCAAGAGAACAAGGAGCAGCCATTTGAAAGTATAGCCGTAGAATAAATTTGACCCAAACAGTACAACACATGGAGTCTACTCTCCCTATCATAAAGATGATATAAAAAAATAAAGCTGCTACTTATTAAGAACCTATTTTGTGGGATCCCTGGGTGGCGCAGCGGTTTGGCACCTGCCTTTGGCCCAGGGCACGATCCTGGAGACCCGGGATTGAATCCCACGTCGGGCTCCCGGTGCATGGAGCCTGCTTCTCCCTCTGCCTGTGTCTCTGCCTCTCTCTCTCTCTCTCTCTCTCTCTGTGACTATCATAAATAAATAAAAATTAAAAAAAAAAAAGAACCTATTTCGTCCCAGGCTCAGAAATGTTAAGTAATTTCTCCAAAAGTATCTGGCTACTAAGTGCCTGCTCAGCTACATAACCTAAGTACTGGGGAAAACC